>NW_006777082.1:867238-885272 GCF_000442215.2 Lipotes vexillifer | reverse complement strand
CCGGGGCACGAACCCACGTCCCCTGCATCGGCAGGCGGACTCTCAACCACTGCGCCACCAGGGAAGCCCTTAACTGGTAATTTTAACAAACTGCTAAAAACAGTGAAAAATTCCAGGGACTTCACTTTTAAAGGGGACCTCATATATTTGTGAATTTTACCTCTGGGAAACCCACCAGGATCTTATGGTGAAGAAGGATTCTCTCTTGGGTCTGGCTCCGGGAGGAAAGGGGTAATGATTAGGAAATAAAGCCAGTGCTCTCCATAACAAAAGCTTACCCTCCAGGGGAGAAAACTTTGGCAGAGCCTTGTTTTACCTGGGGGAAGGGCATTTCTCCCAATCCAGGCTTCTTTATCCTTCCTGTCTCACCTCAAGGGGTAAAAGCTATAATATGAGAGCAACAACTTGTGAAGGTGGGAAACAGGCCCCACTAAAAGATTTAATCACAAGACTATGCGGTGCTTCCTCTGCCCACACCTCACCACTGCACACAGGGCTCCAACGGAATAACCGTGGATTACAGCTGAAAGAGCTGCAAGACTCAGACTCTAAGGATTTCCTTCCAAAAAAAGAGGGGATATATGTACACATATAGCGGATTCACTTTGCTGTAGAGCAGAAACTAGCACAACATTGTAAAGCAACTATACTCCAATAAAAAATTTTTTAAAAATTAAAAAAATAGGGACTTCCCTGGTGGTCCAGTAGTAAAGAAACCGCCTTACAATGCAGGGGATGCAGGTTCCATCCCTGGTCAGGGAACTAGGATCCCACACAGCTGGGGAGCAAATAAGCCCATGCACCACAACTACTGAGCTTGTGCGCCTCAACTAGAGACCACGTGCTGCAAACTACAGAGCCCACACGCCACAACTACAGAGCCTATGTGCCCTGGAGCCTGCGCACCACAACTAGAGAAGAGAAAACCCACATACCACAACGAGAGAGAAGCCCATGCACCACAATGCAGATCCTGTGCACTGCAACGAAAGATCCCACATGCCTCAAGGAAGATCCCGAGTGCTGCAACTAAGACCTGATGCAGCCAAAAATAAATAAATTAAATAAATAATAAATCTTTTTTTTAAATTAAAAGAATTTAAAAAAAATAAGGATTTCTTAGGGAAGCCCAAAGTCAAGAGGGGAAACAAAAATAAATACACTAAAGGGATTTTAAGCCTCTCTAACCTACAGCTACAGCAAACACTCAACGCAGCTCAACTCCTAACCAGATTAACAAAAATCCTCAGGATAAAGACCTATTTACCTTAGTTCCCATTACTCCATGAAACATATCAAGCTACTAACAAAAATAACAATGTGTACCAAAGAGCAAAAGATAACATCAAAAATAAAAAAAAATAAATCCTGAAGAGACAAGGAAATCATCAGATTAAGACTGAGATATGACACAGACTTTGGAATTATAAAACAGAGAAATTAAAATACTTATGGTTAACATGCTAAGGGCTCTAATGGAGAGTGGAATGAAATATTTAAAGCACGGAAAAAAAAAAAAAAAACACCTAGAACTCTATATCCAGCAAAATTCTCCTCAAATGTGAGAGAGAAATAAAGACATCTCTGGCAAACAAACAAACAAAAAACTGAGGGAATTCATTGCTACTAGACTTTCCTTGTAAGAACTGTTAAAAGAAGTTCTTTAGGCAGAAAGGAAAAAATGCAGTTCAGAAACTTATCTTACAAAGAAAGGAAGAGCTATGTATGGAAAAGCAATAAATTAAGGTTAAATTAAATCTATCTTTTCTTATTCTTTATTGAGCTACAAGGTAACTGATTAAAGTAGTAATAGCAACAGTGCATTTTTGTGCAATTATAGCATATAAGTAAGTGTATAAATGACAGAAATATTATAAGACACTGAAGGGAGATATTAGGAACACTCATGTATCAAGTACCTGCACTACCCATGAAGCAGGATAGTTTTAATTGAAGATGGATTTGGAATGGTTAAAAAAGTGTAAGGGAAACTCTACGATAACCAGTAAAAAAATGTTTCAAAAGTATAAGTCGGTATGCTAAGAGAGGAGATAAAGTCAGGTGTCTAAGCAGAAAAAAAAAAATTTTTTTTTCACAATAAGAAAGCAATTAAAAGTGGGCTTCCCTGATGGCGCAGTGATTGAGAGTACGCTTGCCGATGCAGGGGACGTGGGTTCATGCCCCGGTGGAGCGGCTGGGCCCGTGAGCCATGGCCGCTGGGCCTGTGCGTCCGGAGCCTAGAGACAGACAGAGACAGGAAGGGAGGGAGGGAGAGAGGGAGGGGGAGAAAGAGAGAGAGAAAGATAGAAAGGAAGAAAGGAAGAAAGTTTAATGGCTAAAGATTAGTTGAGAGGGTTGGAGAACCAGGCTTAAAACTAAACTTTGAAAACAAAATGCTCTGAGCCACGCCGCCCAAGGGTAACGAGAAAATCAACTGCCATGGGCACTCCTACTAACAAGCTGCAGGTACCACAGGTTTTTTAAATTTGTGGCAAAGAACCTGAGTACTTCACTGCTCCCGGTGTTTGCCGGAATGCCGCTCCTGAACTCGGACACAGACCAGACACCCACCACCATCACCCAAGCGGGAGGTGCCTGCCCTCGTCACGCCCTGCCTCGCACCCCCAAAAATGGATTCTGCACAGGACATCCTTACTCAGACTGCTTACTTCCACGTTGGACTATCCTGCTGACATGCCTGAAGGAGATGAGGGCACATGTCTGGGCTCCAGCCTCCAAAGAAGATGGGAAGCAAGTTTTCTGGCTTCTTCATGAGAAGGTAAGACAAACGCGGGGAAATTTTTCAGATATGCAGTTATACTCAAAAGTTCAAGGCAGCAAGAAACCACAAAGCTCAAAGACACTTAGAACATTTAAAATTTATATCACTGCCCTTTGATTCGAAACCTCGGGAGCTTCCCAGGTCAAATCTGAAATTCCCCACCACCACCCCCCACCCCCCAAAAAAGAAAGAGACAAACCGCTCCAGATTGGCAGGTGGTAGGTTTAATAAGGAAACTTACAAACAAGGCTTGTCTTGGGCGACGAAAATTGAGTCTCGGAATCGGCCCGCCAGAATCCTAACAGCTTGTAGGGAGACCTTTTCGGTGTTCAGTCAGGTATACCTTGCAGACGGTCTCAGTAACACATTACTGTCTCAAGCTTACATTCTGGAAAATGGCTCCAGCTGTGGGAAGAGTGGGTGGAGCGTACTTTGCAAGGACACGAGTGAGAAAGAGAGAGCGCTCAGGGGTCGTCTGGCGGTCATGTCCTCTTGATGACCTCCTCCTCCTCCTACGCCGCCAGAAATTCTAAAACACTGAGTATTATCATTTCTTAAAAGAAAAGATAACACTCCGTGTCCATGCTCAAGGTTATACAGTGTATGGGGGAAAAAAGCCATTTGAGTTTATACAAAAACTCATGAAGATTTCTTTGTAAAGAAAGACCATTCTTAGGTTATCTATAACCGGCACAATGACTTACGTATAAAGTTACAGCAGAGTGGATACATAGAAGCACAGCATCCAATAGCCAAAGTGCTAAAGGTATAAAATAATTCTTTGTCCAACTTTATAGCACCAAACTTCACGGTGTATAAATCTCTATGGGTTGAACCTTTTAATTGTTAAAAAATATTTTAAGAATCAATAAGCAACATTCTAAGAGTTGATGAGTACACAAGAAAACATTATATGTCTCATAAAAATGAGGGTTACATTCTTAGCCACACAATCCAAACTGCTATTTCTGTTTCTTAAATAGAAATATCATGGTCTCAAATATTACATGCTGCTTTGAAAGGGGCTTAATTTATAATCAGGGATTATTTTCTGGTTTGGAAGCCTCTGTCTCAAATATATAAAGCATCACAGATTGGCATGAAAGATAAGGTTAATTGAGATATTTCTGTGTAAGCTGCTAACTAGTTGCAGAACTTGAAACCTAATAATAGATATTTATCTAAATATGTATTGTGATGTCCTTATATAAACAAATCTAGTAATCCTTCATATCATTGCAATATGGCATCAAATGAAACGGCATTAAATGAAAAACTGGATGAATTCCAAATCCATTGTGTTTCTTAAAAATATATTAATGTTTCATGCAATATATATTTTAAATTATTTGCCTATTCTAACAATAGTTCCATAATCCAATGATAGATTGGTTCTAACTTTATGAAGTTACCAGATGTGTATGTCAAGGTCAATAATTTTTTTTTTAACAAACCAACCTGTTTTTCTCTATAACATCATTCAAATTTCAGGGCTGGCAGAAATGTTAGTTTAACCAGGCTGCATTCACAGAGCAGTCTATAACATGCCCGAAATGATAATCCTCAGAATCTCCCAAAATGAGAATTTTTGCACTAAACTAACTTGATTTGTGGGCAGTAGAAAAATAAATAATTATGTCAGTAAACTATAAAAAAGTGAAAATAGTTTTTTTCTTCTTTTTATTTAAATACTATTAGCAAAAAGACCTGTATAATGATGAGCCAAATTCTAGAAGTGAATAAAACAGTCTCCGGAAAGAAATTAGGTGCATTGGGAAGCTACATTAACTCTTTCTGCACCAAGAGTACCATTTGTTGCCAGGAGACATCCATACAGGATGGCCTGGATGCACAGAAGTGCTAGGGGACACATTCTTACCATTAACCACTGACTTTCCATTATGGTATTTCTCTGGAGCAGATCTCCAATTTGCCATATTGACAGTTTTTCATGTGTTCTATTTTATCTGATTCTGTAATAAAGACTTTTGGTTATCTAAGAGTTCAGAAAGTTCAGTGAATCCATAGTGATAGGAAAGGCTTGAAAATAATACATAAGGTAAAATTCTGGAAGAATTGATTAATTTACTCAAAAAACAAGAACATTGAAGGCAATTTTAAAACAGTCCTAAAATACCTGAGGTTTGTAATGTATAGGTGATATTCTGCACAAAAATAGTAGTTACTTGTTCTGTATCTCCATTGCAGATAAAAAAAGGGAAAAAAATTATCTTGATAGTAACATGAGAGGTTTGGTTTAAAAATAAGGAAAAAAATTTTGACAGTCGTTTTGTAAAGCTGTTGTTATTTTCATCTCATCACAAAAGATATGTATAGTTTATGCAGAAAGGTTTTTATTTTTATTTTATTTTATTTTATTTTATTTTTTGGTTGCATTGGGTCTTCTTTGCTGTGCCCAGGCTTTCTCTAGTTGCGGTGAGAGGGAGCTACTCTTCGTTGCGGTGCGTGGGCTTCCCATTGCGGTGGCTTCTCTTGTTGCGGAGCACGGACTCTAGGCACATGGGCTTTGGTAGTTGTGGCACACGGGCTCGGTAGTTGTGGCACAGGAGCTCTAGAGCACAGGTACAGTAGTTGTGGCACACGGGCTTAGTTGCTCCGCGGCATGTGGGATCTTCCCGGGTCAGGGCTGGAACCTGCATTGGCAGTCATTGGCAGGTGGATTCTTAACCACTGCGCCACCAGGGAAGCCCGCAGAAAGGTTTTTAAAGTGCAAAAATAAAATCAAGGAGTAAAAATTACACATAATCCTATTATCCAAAGATAACCCAGACAAAAGGAAACATTGGTATATATTTTTTCAGATATATATATATGTATATACACACATTTTTGATATTTTGAACATGATTTTTTTCATGGGACGTATCTTCAAATCAGTAAATATTCTTCTACAACGTGATTTTTAGTTTCATCATTATATCTCATAGATGTACCATTAATAATTTAATAAGTCATTATCTCACATTTCCACTACATATCCTTTTGCTATATTTAATACTTTGATGAATAATCTTATACAGTAAACTGTGCACATATTTGATTTCTTTTTCCTTGGTGTAAATTCACAGAACATGAAAATTTGATGGGTATAAATATTCTGTTTCATGTTGTAAAGTTACCCTTCAGAATGACTGTTTCAATTTAACTCCTAACAGCAAATGTATGAATGTCCTTGGTCTACTTTTGTTTGTATTTCTTTCATCTTTATTTTACTTTGTATTATTTTGATTATTGTTTTCGCTCTCTTTAATAAAATGACCACCCACTTTTCCAGTGGGTACTCTGATCCCATTCTTAGGGTTTTGTAAGTGTTCTCCACATATTTAGAGTTTCCTAATTTATAGTTTATTGTTTCCTTTATTTATTAGTTGTTTTAATATGTCTCTTTTCCTCTTTGTGGTTTCTTTCTCTTTTCTTATTCCTTAAAAAATATCACCTTTCAGCCATGTTCTAATGAATATTCAGCTATATTTTCAAGTAATTTTATTCATTTTCAATATTGAATTATCGGGCTTCCCTGGTGGCACAGTGGTTGAGAGTCCGCCTGCCCATGCAGGGGACACGGGTTCGTGCCCCGGTCCGGGAAGATCCCACATGCCACGGAGCGCCTAGGTCCGTGAGCCATGGCTGCTGAGCCTGCGCGTCCGGAGCCTTTGCTCCGCAATGGGAGAGGCCACAACAGTGAGAGGCCCGCGCACCGCTAAAAAAAAAAAAAAAAAAAAAAAAAAAAAAAAAAAAAAATATTGAATTATCATCGTGTTGAGAGGCATGAAGTAGCATTCGTACTTCATCCTTCCAAATAGTTAACCAAATACATTCACTTATTGAGTAACCCATATTTGTTCTGCTGATTTTAATTGCACCCCAAGAATATCTCCAAAATATTTCCATGGACATGGGTCTATTTCTGAGCTTTGCAGTTTGTTCTACTGATTTGTCTTCTTGTCAGTACCATATTGTTTTAATAACTAAGTTTTGGAACACATTTTAATATCTAGCTGTTCATGTTAGTTCCATTCTCCTGTTGTTCTCATTTTTCCAAAGTTACTTTGATTGTATGTGTTTTATGTGAACTTTAGTTCCAAAAGTATGATTCATTTAGTATTCTTAGGGCAATTGAACTAGAAATATGCATCAACTTGGTGTTAGTTCATACTTCAACATATCTTTATACCCAACATATAATAACTCTAGATTAAAAAATTGAAAGACAACAGAAAATACATAACAAAAATAGCTGAAGCTAAGAATTTACTCCACTTTGCACCCAAGGTCAGCTCTTGTGAGTCAAAGACAACCACAACGCTTCACTTGAGAAGAGTGTTTGAAGCTAGGTTTGTAGCTTAAAGTCAGCAGCATAGGGAAGTTAAAAAAGATAAAAAGGGGATGCCTTCAAGGAAAATTTCCTGTGGGTATGTGTTATGGATTGAATTGTGTCCCCCTACCCCAAATGCATACGTTGATGTCCTAACCCCTGGTACCTTGAAGCAATCAAGTTAAAATGAGGTCATTAAGGTGGGGTGGGCCCTAATCTAATATGAGTGGTGTCCTGATAAAAAGGGGAAATTTTGGAGACACATGCACACAAGGAGGAAACCATGTGCAGATGAAAGCAGTGATGATCTGATGCTTCTAAAATTCAAGGCATGCCAAAGATTGCCAGGAAACCACAAAAAGCCAGAGAAGAGGCATGGAACAGATTCTTCCTTAGAGCCCTCATAGAGAACCAACACTGTCAACATCTTGGTCTCAGATTTATAGGACCCAGAATTGTGAGACAATAAACTTCTGTTGTTTAATTCACCTAATTTGTGGTACTTTGCTAAGGCAGCTCTAGAAAACTAATACACTATGACTACAGAAAACTGTGAACCTACAGAAGTTGGAAGACAACGATATAGCCTATTGACCAGGACCTAGCCAAGGCAGCTGAGAGTTTGGTGACCACATCCATGATATACCCAGAGCCATAAAACAGACGTTAAAAGATGTGACTCTGGCCTGAGTGTCAACGGGAAGAGGGAGCAGGAGAAGCACATACAAAACTAAAAACCAACTAGATAGCTACGAAGACAGAAAGGAGAGAAGAAAATGAACACTCAAGATTACTCCACAAATGAAAACTTCAAAACATTAAACAAGCAAAAGCTAATAAAGATAGATAACAGAATTTAAAAATCAGATCATGAAATCAACTCAACTGAAAAGAAAGATTTTAAAATAAGTATGTACATAAAGCTTAACAAGATAAAAATAAAGCTAAAATCCTTGAAAAATCAGCCTGTGATAAACAAAAATGGGTATAAAAATTTAGAAATCTTAAATATGAATAATAACCTTTGAATTAAAGAGCTACATAAGAGATAAACTCAAAGCTAGACCTGATTGATGAGAAAAGAAAAAGAGTAATAATAGGTACCCAAAAATCTATTCACAGATAAGGAGGTAATAAATATGAAAAGTGCAATTAGGGTATATGGTTAGATGATTGAAAGACTGCAAAGTATATTCAATCAGTTTCAGAAGAAAAGAAGAGAGAATGGCAGAGAAGCTATACCTGTCAAGAGCAGAATTGAGTTTTCCAGAATTTTTTAAAAAAACAGCATCTCAGCTCAAACGTTTGCTACAGGAACTGAATGGTATATAAACATAAATTGAGACATAGGCACAACCTTGTAAAACTTCAAATCATCAAAGATTTTTGTTAAAAATTCTTGAAATTTACCATAGGGAAAAAGATTACCTACCAAGGATCACAAATTAGCCTGAAGCTGACTTCTTAACAGCAATAATAAAAACTAAAAAATAATAGAACAATATCTTCAAAGTACTAAGAGAAAAGAACACAGTGTTACGCTCATCTAAATAGTCATTTTAGAGCAAAAGGCAAAATAAAGGCATTTCAAATGCACAAACACTAAGTAAGAGAGTTTACAGCTCACAGATCCTCATTCAAATTTTTTTTTTAATTTTTGAATTTTATTTTATTTATTTTTTTATATAGCAGGTTCTTATTAGTCATCAATTTTATACACATCAGTGTATGCATGTCAGTCCCAATTGCCCAATTCATCACAGCACCATCCCCAAACCCCGCAGCTTTCCCCCTTTGGTGGCCATGCATTTGTTCTCTATATCTGTGGCTCAACTTCTGCCTGGCAAACTGGTTCATCTGTACCAGTTTTCTAGGTTCCACATACATGTGTTAATATACAATATTTGTTTTTCCCTTTCTGACTTACTTCACTCTGTATGACAATCTCTAGATCCATCCACGTCTCAACAAATGGCCCAATTTCGTTCCTTTTTATGGCTGAGTAATATTCCATTGTATATGTGTACCACATCTTCTTTATCCATTTGTCTGTCGATGGGCATTTAGCCATGACCTGGCTATTGTAAATAGCGCTGCAATGAACATTGGGGTGCATGTGTCTTTTTGAATTATGGATTTCTGTGGGTATATGCCCAGTAGTGGGATTGCTGAGTCATATGGTAATTCTATTTTTAATATTTTAAGGAACCTCCATACTGTTCTCCATAGTAGCTGTATCAGTTTACATTCCCACCAACAGTGCAAGAGGGTTCCGTTTTATCCACGCCCTCTTCAGCATTTGTTGTTTGTAGATTTTCTGATGATGCCCATACTAGCTGGTGTGAGGTGATACCTCATTGTACTTTTGATTTGCGTTTCTCTAATAATTAGTGATGTTGAGCAGCTTTTCACCTGCTTCTTGGCCATCTGTATGTCTTCTTTGGAGAAATGTCTATTTATGTCTTCTGCCCATTTTGGATTGAGTTGTTTGTTTTTTTAATATTGAGCTGCATGAGCTGTTTGTATATGTTGGAGATTAAACCTTTGTCCATTGATTCATTTGCAAATATTTTCTCCCATTCTGAGGGTTGTCTTTTTGTCTTGTTTATGATTTCTTTTGCTGTGCAAAAGCTTTGAAGTTTCATTAGGTCCCATTTGTTTATTTTTGTTTTTATTTCCATTACTCTAGGAGGTGGATCGAAAAAGATCTTGCTGTGATTTATGTCAAAGAGTGTTCTTCCTATGTTTTCCTCTAAGGGTTTTATAGTGTCCGGTCTTACATTTAGGTCTCTATTCCATTTTGAGTTTATTTTTGTGTATGGTGTTAGGGAGTGTTCTAATTTCATTCTTTTACATATAGCTGTCCAGTTTCCCCAGCACCACTTATTGAAGAGGCTGTCTTTTCTCCACTGTATATTCTTGCCTCCTTTGTCATAGATTAGTTGACCATAGGTGCGTGGGTTTATCTCTGGGCTTTCTATCTTGTGCCATTGATCTATGTTTCTGTTTCTGTGCCAGTACCATATTGTCTTGATTACTGTAGTTTTATAGTATAGTCTGAAGTCAGGGAGTCTGATTCCTCCAGCTCTGTTTTTTTCCCTCAAAACTGCTTTGGCTATTCGGGGCCTTTAGTGTCTCCATACAAATTTTAAGATTTTGTGTTCTAGTTCTGTAAAAAATGCCATTGGTAATTTGATAGGGATTGCATTGAATCTGTAGACTGCTTTGAGTAGTATCGTCATTTCCACAATATTGATTCTTCCAATCCAAGAACATGGTATATCTCTCCATCTGTTGGTATCATCTTTAATTTCTTTCATTGGTGTCTAATAGTTTTTTGCATACAGGTCTTTTGTCTCCCTATGTAGGTTTATTCCTAGGTATTTTATTCTTTTTGTTGCAGTGGTAAATGGGAGTGTTTCCTTAATTTCTCTTTCATATTTTTCATCATTAGTGTATAGGAATGCAACAGATTTCTGTGCATTAATTTTGTATCCTGCAACTTTACGAAATTCATTGATTAGCTGTAGTAGTTTTCTGGTGGCATCTTTAGGATTCTCTATGTACAGTATCATGTCATTTGCAAACAGTGACAGTTTTACTTCTTCTTTTCCAATTTGTATTCCTTTTATTCCTTTTTCTTCTCTGATTGCCATGGCTAGGACTTCCAAAACTATGTTAATAATAGTGGTGAGAGTAGACATCCTTGTCTTGTTCCAGATCTTAGAGGAAATGCTTTCAGATTTTCACCATTGAGAATGATGTTTGCTGTGGGTTTGTCGTATATGGCCTTTATTATGTTGAGGTAGTTTCCCTCTATGCCCACTTTTCTGGAGAGTTTTTATCATAAATGGGTGTTGAATTTTGTCAAAAGCTTTTTCTGAATCTATGAGATGATCATATGGTTTTAAATCTTCAATTTCTTAATATGGTGTATCACATTGATTGATTTGCGTATAGTGAAGAATCCTTTCATCTCTGGGATAAATCCCACTTGATCATGGTGCATGATCCTTTTAATGTGTTTTTGGATTCTGTTTGCTAGTATTTTGTGGAGGATTTTTGCATCTATGTTCATCAGTTATATTGGTCTGTAATTTTCTTTTTTTGTAGTATCTTTGTCTGATTTTGGTATCAGGGTGATGGTGGCCTCTTAGAATGAGTTTGGGAGTTTTCCTTCCTCCACAGTTTTTTGGAAGAGTTTGAGAAGGATGGGTGTTAACTCTTCTCTAAATGTTTGATAGAATTCACCTGTGAAGCCATCTGGTCCTGGACTTTTGCCTGTTGGAAGATTTTTTTTTTTTTTTGCGGTACACGGGCCTCTCACTGCTGTGGCCTCTCCTGCTGCGGAGCACAGGCTCCGGACGTGCAGGCTCAGTGGCCATGGCTCACAGGCCCAGCCGCTCCACAGCATGTGGGATCTTCCCGGACCGGGGCACGAACCCGTGTCCTCTGCATCGGCAGGCGGACTCTCAACCACTGCGCCACCAGGGAAGCCCTGTTGGAAGATTTTTAATCACAGTTTCAATTTCATTACTTGTGATTGGTCTGTTCATATTTTTTATTTCTTCCTGGTTCAGTCTTGGAAGGCTATACCTTTCTAAGAGTTTTTCCATTTCTTCCAGGTTGTCCATTTTATTGGCCTAGAGTTGCTTGTAGTAGTCTCTTAGGATGCTTTGTATTTCTGAGGTGTCTGTTGCAACTTGTTTTTTATTTCTAATTTTATTGATTTGAGTCCTCTCCCTCTTTTTCTTGATGAATCTGGCTAACGGTTTATCAATTTTGTTTATCTTCTCAAAGAACCAGCTTTTACTTTTATTGATCTTTGCTATTGTTTTCTTTGTTTCTATTTCATTTACTTCTGCTCTGATCTTTATGATTTCTTTCCTTCTGCTAACTTTGGGTTTTGTTTATTCTTCTTTCTCTATTTCCTTTAAGTGTAAGGTTAGATTGTTTATTTGTGATTTTTCTTGTTTCTTGAGGTAGGCCTATATAGCTATAAACTTCCCTCTTAGAACTGCTTTTGCTGCATCCCATAGGTTTTGGATCATCGTGTTTTCATTGTCATTTGTCTCTAGGTATTTTTTGATTTCCTCTTTGATTTCTACAGTGATCTCTTGGTTACTTAATAACGTATTCTTTAGCCTCCATGTGTTTGTGTTTTTTACGTTTTTTTCCCTGTAATTCATTTCAAATCTCATAGCATTGTGGTCAGAAAAGATGCTTCATACGATTTTAATTTTCTTAAATTTACTGAGGCTTGATTTGTGACCCAAGGTGTGATCTATCCTGGAGAATGTTCCATTCACACTTGAGAAGAAAGTATAGTGCTGTTTTGGGATGGAATGTCCTATAAATTCAATTAAATCTATCTGGTCTATTGTGTCATTTAATGCTTCTGTTTCCTAATCTATTTTCAGTTTGGATGATCTGTCCATCAGTGTAAGTGAGGTGTTTATGTCCCCCACTCTTATTGTGTTACTGTTGATTTCCTCTTTTATAGCTGTTAGCAGATGCCTTATGCATTGAGGTGCTCCTATGTTGGGTGCATATATACTTATAATTGTTATATCTTCTTCTTGGATTGATCCCTTGATCATTACGTAGTGTCCTTCCTTGTCTCTTGTAACATTCTTTATTTTAAAGTCTATTTTATCTGATATGAGTATTGATACTCCAGCTTTCTTTTGATTTCTATTTGCATGGAATATGTTTTTCCATCCCCTCACTTTCAGTATGTATGTGTCCCTAGGTCTGAAGTGGGTCTCTTGTAGACAGCACATATATGGGTCCTGTTTTTGTATCCATTCAGCAAGCCTGGGTCTTTTTGTTGGATCATTTAATCCATTCACATTTAAGGTAATTATTGATATATTGATATGTATGTTCCTCTGACCATTTTCTCAATTGTTTTGGGTTTGTTTTTGTAGGTCCTTTTCTTCTCTTGTGTTTCCCACTTAGAGAAGTTCCTTTAGCGTTTGTTGTGGAGCTGATTTGGTGGTGCTGAATTCTCTTAGCTTTTGCTTGTCTGTAAAGCTTTTGATTTCTCCATCGAATCTGAATGAGATCCTTGCCGGGTAGAGTTATGTTGGTTGTAGCTTCTTCCCTTTCATCACTTTAAGTATATCATGCCACTTCCTTCTGGCTTGTAGAGTTTCTGCTGAGAAATCAGCTGTTAACCTTATGGGTGTTCCCTTGTATGGTATTTGTCATTTTTCCCTGCTTTCAATAATTTTTCTTTGTCTTTAATTTTTGCCTATTTTATTACTATGTGTCTCGGCATGTTTCTCCTTGGGTTTATCCTGTATGGGACTCGCTGTGCTTCCTGGACTTGGGTGGCTATTTCCTTTCCCATGTTAGGGAAGTTTTTGACTATAATCTCTTCAAATATTTTCTCTGGTCCTTTCTCTCTCTCTTCTCCTTCTGGGACCTCTATAAGGCGAATGTTGTTGCATTTAATATTGTCCCAGAGGTCTCTTAGGTTGTCTTCATTTCTTTTCATTCTTTTTTCTTTATTCTGTTCTGCAGCAGTGAATTCCACCATTTTGTCTTCCAGGTCACTTATCCTTTCTTCTGCCTCAGTTATTCTGCTATTGATTCCTTCTAGTGTAGTTTTCATTTCAGTTATTGTATTGTTCATCTCTATTTGTTTGTTCTTTAAGTCTTCTAGGTATTTGTTAAACATTTCTTGCATCTTTTCAAATATTTTTTTAATAATGTAAGCCCAGAGGGATAATATGAGACTAAAAGAACATCAATAAATGAAGACATTGATAAAATTATGTTAGAAAATTTAATTAGTAGTTGATAGTAAAACTAATAATTGTTTTTTGATAAAAGTAAATCTCCAGGAAGCAATATATATATAAGGATTTTAAACAGAGAATTAAAGCACCCTAAGAACCTTGTGTTTAGGAGGGAGATAGAAACACTAAATGTTTATAGATTTGTAATAATAATTTGTGTTGATGTTTTAGAGCATGGTTTGGAGCATGGTGTAAGAGTGTAGGCAAGACAAACATTTATGCAGCTATTTAATAATCTAGAAGAGATGGGGTGATCATAATATTTTCTCCTTCAGTCCACAACTGTACACATTCCACCCAGGTTTTGTTCTGAACCCATATTTTTTCTCTTATCCATTTCCACAATTTAAATTAGCAGCTTTACATGGGTGAGTCCTGAATATTTATTTATAACCTTACCCTTTCCCAAGACAGAATCCTTTATTATCAATTTCCTACTGGCCATTTCCAATTAGATAACCTATGAGCATCTCAAACTCTAAAGTATAACTGATCAACTTCACCATAACTAATCAATATTATTGTCATCACTAGTTTTTCGATCTCCTATTGTTGAATCCTGAGCATCACTTCTGAGCTTCCCCTCTATTTGTTCTTCACATCCAATCAGATAACAATCCCTAGCTGTATAATTCTACAATGTCTCATTTGTTCTCTACTCCTTTACATTTCCATGACCACCACTTTCATTTCATTTCTGCTGTAGGCAGGATTTTGGCTCCATAATCTTCATCCCTTTGTGTCACAGTCTTTACCTTTTGTGGCAAAATAGACTTTGCAGGTAGGATTAAGGTGGCTAATATGCCATACTTAAAGAGGTTATCTTGATTATCTGAATGTACCCAGCATTATCACATGGGCACTTAAAAGTGGGAGAGGGAAGCAGAAGAGTCAGTCAAAGAGATCAGACAGTCAAGCAGCAGTAGGAATTCAAAGCATGAGAGAGACTTGACCCACTGTTATTGCCTTTGAAGATAAAGCCAGGAATTGCAGTTGGCTTCTAGAAGATGAGAATGGTTCCCTGAGCAACAGCCAGCAAGGAAACAGGGACCCCAGTCTTACAACCCCAAGGACTACAATTCTGCCAACCACCTGAATGAGCCCCGAAGCAGATTTTTCGCTGGAGCCTTGTGGAAAGAATACAGCCTTGATGACACCTTGCTTTTGGTCTATAGAATTGTGAGATAACAGATTCTTGTTATTTTAGGCTGCTAAGTGTATTTGCTGTATTTGTTGCAGCAGCAAAATAAAACTAATAAGTCTCCCAACTGTTTTCCTTATCTTCATTCTCCTCTGCCTTTAAGTCAATTTTCTCCACCAGTTCAAAATTACACATACACACACACACATGCACACGCAGAGAGAGAGAACATCATAACATACCACTGCTCAGCTCAAAACTTTAAATATTTTTATTGCATATCATATTTATTATTTCTCAGCCTCAATCAAGGTGGTTAACAATATGACAGCAACTCTCCTTTCTACATTTCTCTCTGCCAAGAATATAAGTTTGAACTGGCTAAGAGAAGAGACATATAGGGAAGAATCTAGGAGGGTTCCTAGTGCAAAGCTTCAGTCACCCTCAGCATAAGTTATCTTATGGCATTGAGGTGTGAGAATATACACAGAGAACTAGGAAGCTGGGGAGCTCACTGGCGCTTCAGGGTCCAAAGTTTTTATTGAGGCTTCATAATATAGGCACATTTGACTGGATCATTGCCCGTATGGCTGAACTCAGTCTCCCGCCCCCTTTCCCTCTGTGGAGGTCAGGCCAGTGATATGTGCCCCCAAGTCTCAACCCTCTAATCACATCATTGTTCCTTCTGGTGTGGCAAGCCCCATCCTAAGTCATTTTGTGAGCAGATACTATCCAGGGGCCTAGCATAATCCAGCTCTTAGCATAAACTATCAACAATGGTCTATGGGACCCCCCATGATTAACAAAGACACTCCTATCCAAGGGTTTAGAGGTTACCTCCAGGAGCCATGACAAAGACCACACTTCTCCTTGAGGGCCAGATGCCCTGCTACCCACTCTGCCACCACTCTTCTTCGTCCTACATTCCCGCAGAACTGGAGTACTCATTGCTCTGCATTCAGAGTTTCCTGATACCCACCTTTGACTCATGTTATTCCTCAGTTTAGAATGGCCTCTGCCTCTAATACCTTTCCTAAAAAAGCGAACATTTGAGTCCTCAAGACCTAGGTAAGCTGCCAGATTCTTCATCAATTGTTTCTAATACCAGCACCCAGAAGTATCTCTCTCCTGTGTATCCCTACCAAATTTTGCTGGCAGTTCGTTAAGTGGCGTTCCCCTTCCCTTTCCTTTATTTTAGCGGATTCTGAACTTGTTGTATTCCATCCCCTTTTATAGCCACCTTCTTATTATACTGTGAGCTTCTCCAATGTAGGGAACTCTACCTTACTCATTTATTTCCTATATGGTAGCTGCATAATTTATAGTTGTTGAATTGCATGCACAACACAGATACTGCTTAGGAAGCATTCTCTTGTAAGGCTCTAACACCCACTAACACAATTCATCAAGTTAGAGAACTGTCGTCTCTAGAAGTGGGACTGAAAAACGTGGGGGTGGGGACGGTGTCACAAAAAGAGGTGCCAAAAAGTGTGTAGAAAGACACTTCCGCTGGAAGCTGTTCTCACGATAGACTAGCCCCTGTACTGAGGCATACCAAAGTGATAGGTGATGGCAGTGGTGGTTTTAGTGAGTGTGGGGTGTGTGTGTGTGTGTGTGTGTTCGCGTGCAGTGGAGAAAGAGGGTAGAAAAACTTGAAATGTGCTTATCCAATGTCCTTTAGTTTAGGATTTACCTTCAATGTTCTGATGGTACAAAATTACTTCCAAGTATGTCAATGGACTTGCAAGTGAAAAAGTATGAAAACAGTAAAAGTACTCCAGGTGTTACAGCTTTAGGGAATGAGGTAGTATGGCAAAGCCAGCGTCCTCATTCCTCTCCTGATTCTTACTGTCTGACCCACTCAGTTGCAGCTATTTTCATGCAAGTGTGTTCTAGCCGCTTCTTCTGTAGACGATACTGCCTAGTTCTACATACTGCTGGGCAGATGTTAGGGACTAAAAGTAACCAACAGACAACGTGGTAGGGCTTGTAAATATAATTTCAGAATAGCATTGTTTGTGGGGGGATTCCCTGGTGGTCCAGTGGTTAGGACTCTGCGCTTTCACTGCCAGGGCCCGGGTTCGATCCCTGGGCAGGGAACTAAGGCGCGGCCAAAAAAAAAAAAAGAATAGCATTTTTTGTGAAAGCAAAACAATAGACACAATTAAATGCCTACCCTAATTGGAGATTAGCTAAACAAATTATTACAAATCTATTAAGTAGAAACCAGGTATCATTAATAGGAGAAGCTAGGCTCTGTGCCTGATAGAAACATTTTCCAAAATATATTGAAAAGTAAAAAAAGATGAAGAATATTATGTTTAATAGTACACCCATTTGTGTAAAAAATATTTGATATGCTTGCTTGCATGTCAAATATTTTGAAGCATTCAAAATATGCTCTCACTAATGACTATCCCTCCGAAGTGGTAATGTGGGTTGGGGGACTATGGAAGACTTTTCCCTTTCTACGCTTCTGTATTGTTTTGTATTTAAATGATGAGCATGCAGTATTTTATTTTTTAAAAGCCTTAGTCATTTCACAACTTTGCTTTATTACACTAGCCCTTTCATTTCCATTGTACTCATTTATCCATATTTGACTAATTTGCCCATCAAAAATCCCCCTATGAATTCTGTGGCAGCAAAGATGAAAACAAATTACTTAAGCATAATCTTATTTTACCTCTAAGTTCCCTATAATAATGGAAATAAAAGGTGTGAAACATGTTAATACTGTACGTTTAAGATTAAAATCTTTTAGACAGATATCTCTATAATTCCTTTAAATAGGTCCTTTCTAAGTCATATGAAAGTATTTGTTTTGACAGATAATTTTCTGTTCACGTTTAAAACCTACTCCATTTCCAACTTTTTTTTTCTCTGAAACTGGAAAATAAGTCACTAAAAAAGTTCACCTTGGGCTTCCCTGGTGGCGCAGTGGTTGAGAGTCCGCCTGCCGATGCAGG
>NW_006777082.1:864866-867031 GCF_000442215.2 Lipotes vexillifer | reverse complement strand
TGTGCGTCCGGAGCCTGTGCTCCGCAACGGGAGAGGCCACAAAAGTGAGAGGCCCGCGGACCGTTTTAAAAAAAAAAAAAAAAAAGTTCACCTAACATTTTCCTCTTGAACAGATTGAAAAATTAATACCCTTTCCCTTTTCTTAAGTAAGAAACTCGATTTAATTTAGATAACCTGGGATCATATTTCTTTCTATAGGATTAACAGAAAAAGTGGTCCTCTATAATTATATTTAGAATGCCCTCTGTATTTACTAATACATGTATTTATGATTAAAACTCACTTTCAGGAAAAAAAACATATGTTACTCTAGGATTTTATCTGAACCCGGTGGTAATTTTCTGAGTATGCCATTTGGTGGAGAAAAAATAATTTATCTTTTATTATGGTATTTATGCATTTTATAGCTTTTCACTTACTTTTCTCTCTCTGATATTGCTAGTATAAAATCAGATTTTATTAATAATAAGATTAAGTGATTACAGCATGAACAAATTAGCAATAATACTTAATGGTAGAGACTGGTAAACAGTGCAGATATATAGCACTAAGCATTAAATACCTCCTTTCTAGATGATTTTCAATGTGAGAGAATGAAAAGAAATTAATAGGTTTTGAGTATCTACTTGTACCAAACATTCTGTGTGGCTCTTTTTAAAAATCTTCTAACGTTTCACTGAGATAGGTATTTCAGCCCACCTCACAGGTGATAGTAGGAGGCAGAGAGGGACTTAACAGTGTAAGGATGCCTAAGCTATAGAGCACTCTTTCTCAAAATTTTCTGTGTAACACTATTCTTCTGTGAAGTTCAGGGAAAGCGATTTCCAAAGTCAATGTTATATACAGTGAACACGCCAAGCTCATCCCCCCTCACACTTTCAGAACTCTGTAGAACTCTTTCTTCTCAGTCAGAGAAGTTTCCAGATCACTCCATCTAAAGTAGCCTTTTCTCACCAGTTAATTTCCACCGTATCACTGTATTTTATTTCATCCTTAAAAGCTAACATTCTCTCAAAGTATCTGGTTTATGTACTTGTTGACATATTCATTTTCTGCTCCCCTCTCCACCCCCCACAAGCCTTAACACTGGATTGTCAGCTTCATGAGAGCAAGGATCTTACCTGCCTTGACACTGTATCACCAGCACCTACTGACCAATGCCTGATACGTAGGAAGTGCTCGATAAATTGTTGCCCACTTAGTGATTTTGCATAATCCACTGTCTCCTGGTACACAAGGCACATGGCTGATTAAGGGCTCTGAATAGTATAAATCTACTTAATTTTGTTTAACCTAGTGTCTCCACAATGTATTTGATCATTGTTTCTCTGGTTCCATCAGTATCTCTTATAATTAATATTCAGTTAAAAGAAATCCTTTGGTAAATGTTGCCACAGTAAAACCAAAAAGGACCCATATTCCAAAATGCTGTCCGCTCTATTTGCCAAAATTCTTACTTAAATGCAAATGTCACCTGGAAGGTCACTCTAGAAATCCACTGTGAGCCATTAATACCACACCGAAAGTGAGTTGTCAACTTAACTAACAGAGAGCCTTGTGTAGAGAGACTGGATCCTGGAGTAAAGACTGCAGGAAGGACTCCAGACACCCAGGGGGCACAGTGAGAGCAAAGACCTGGGAGGAGCCCAAGAGAAAGGTTACACTGGTGAAAGAAGCTTACACACGTTTCCTCCTCGACCAGTTGTGGCTAGTGGGTTTATTACGTGGTAATTTTTTTAAGCCTCCAATGTAGTGCATATAAGTGAAAAGATACTAGGGTTCTTACTGGTTGGCTTATTGGTTTGTTTTGAATTAGGATTTTATTTTAGTTCGTTCCATGCTGGAACCACAAAAGCCCCTCATTTCACCTCACTGAGGAGAGAGTAAAGAGGACATGCAGAGATCACCAATGCTCTTAGCAACAGCACTATCACCAATAACCAATCCTTGAAATCACCTACTCTCTGGTTGGCTATTCATACACATGATTTCATGTAATGCTCATAACAGCGTGACCAGGATTTAACTGAGAAGATACTGAAGCACAGAGAAGTCAAGAATCTTGGCTAATTTCATGGTAATTAGTGGAGTAATTAGGATCCAAACCTGTCACTGACTGCCCCCAAATCACATTGTATTTCTGTTCTGCCAGGATCCCTGCCATT
>NW_006777082.1:847461-864760 GCF_000442215.2 Lipotes vexillifer | reverse complement strand
GGGAAAGAGGAAAGTTCATTGCTCTACCTCCAGACAGCATCTCCTTTGGCTCTGTGGTGTCAGTTGCTATGTGGTTGGTTGGTTGCATACCATACATCTTGGAAATGAGGCGTATCCTTGAGGACAAGTCAATATAAAAGAGAAGGAAAGAATCCTGCTGGAGTTAAGAGCTAGTAAACCACTGCGATGTCCCTTTCTTGACGCTTCAGAAAAAAACATAACATATATTTTTATCGAAATTGTTATTACGTGTCAGAAAAAGAAAGTAACTAATATGTTTTCTTAAAGTTTTATTAAACATGAAGCAAACTTAGGAAATGTCTGGAGCTTGGACTTACCACCTATGTACAAAAGGCATTGTACAGCGTTAATGTCAATTTTTTTGTTTCCTTGTTTTTAAATTAGAATCGACATATGTTTGCTTGATTTTGAGGCTCCTTACAAGATTTGACAGTATATTATACGGGGCAATTACACAGAGCATAGAATGAAAATTTCAGCAAGTGGTAAATATATAGATATTCATTGAAAATTAGTGTAAGTTAGTGGCTGCAGTCAGGTCATGATTGTATCAAAAGCTAAAGAACAAATGAAAATATTTTGAATTATGCAGAATTCATGATTAATCAGAGAAAAAAGGCAAGTTTATATGCAAGGGCAAACTTCTTACTTGAATGGAATTTCAAGGAGGAATGAATATTTTAAATAGGTCCCTTGTATAAAAGGTTTCTTAGCAAATTAATTAACAGAGTTTCCACTAGGAATGAAGCCTAGAGCGAAGCAGATTCCAAATTCTTTGTTCTTAATAGGTTCTAGAATGCTAGTCATGCATTGATTACCAAAGGATATTTTGGGCAACATTTGGAAAGCCAAGTAATAAATAGATCTGGTCAATTCTCATCTGAAGACCCTCTGAGAATAATGTCAACCTGAGCCATTTGTTGGCTTTAATAATGAGAAAAGTGAGTTGGGAAATACCAGATGTTAATGAAAACCTGTTCAAATCTCTTCCTTGAAAGGGAGGTTCGTCAGTTTGTTCAAGTCTAATTTAGTCTAGAGGTGTGTTATTTAATAATTATCCACTATGCTTCCTCCAAAGTGTGCTATAGAAATATTCTGAACAACCTGCTCATTTTCCAAAGCTCTACTGTATATGGACATCTTTGGGATAGCCTTTCCCCAGACTCCATCATTTCTGGGGAGCATGGATTATACAGGAAATTTTACAGGTCATGAACTATTTTTGTTTTGGTCTGAAGGAAATTGAATGATACTGGATAATAGTAATCACAATAATCCTTTAAATTTGCATAGTATTAACTAGATACAAGGTTCTTTTTCATGTATTAACTCAATTGATATTTAAATGTACTCTAAACCATGGTTGTTTGACATTTTAAAATTTGCCTTTTTTTAATGAAAGTTGAGCCTTTGAGATTGCCCAGTGGTTTGATTACTTATTCTTATACTCATATCTTCCACAAAATTTATTGGACCCTGTGCTAAGATCTAGGAATCCAGAAGTAAATAAGACAGAATTTTAGCAGAACGGATGATAAAGAGTGACTTGCAAAATTAATTATTTCATGATAATTGTGATAAGTGCCCTGAAAAAGAAGTACAGGGAATCATGTTAACAGCTAACAGGAAGACTTGACCCAATCTTATAAATTAAGGAAGACATCCCCAGGGAAGTGATATTTTACGTGAGCTCTGAAAGACAAGTAGGAATTAGGAAGTGGAAAGACTAGTCCAAGTCGATGACAAAGCAAGTACGAATGCCTTAAGGCAGGAAAAAGTAGTCCAAGTTCCATGATCCAAGAATTTAATGAAAGCAGGTATGGCTGGGCTCAAAATGTGTGTGTGTGGACAGAGTGTGGAGGGGCAGGGGTTGTAGAATAATCAAGATGAGCTACGTAGTGGCCAAATCATGCAAAATCTTGCTATGGGTTTCCATCATGTCCACTAACAACAAATGCTGTTAAGCACTTAACCGTGTGCCCGTCCTTCAACCAGCTGCACAGGGTGCAAAGAAGTTTAGGTCACTTGCCCAAGATTACGCAACTGAGAATTGAGCAAGTTGGGATATGACCCAGGTGGTCTTGCTCCAGAGTCTTCTCTCCCAGCTCTAGATTGGGCAGCAAACAACCAGTGAAGGTTTCAGCAGGGAATGGACATATCTACCCTCGCACTGGGGTTCATGGGTTCCTGTAATGAACATTTACTGAATTCAAGCAATGTACAGAGCACTGCCGTAGATGCTTTGATATCTTATACATTCACTTACACACATTCTTCTATCAGTATGAACCCTTAAAGAAGCAATCCAAACAACAGGATTAAAGGGACAATGCATAAATGTAAAGTTCACAAGAAATAAACTTTGACAAAGCAATTTTAATTAAAGTGGTATAAAGACTCCATGCTCCCAATGCAGGGGGCCCAGGTTTGATCCCTGGTCGGGGAACTAGATTCCCACATGCATACCACAACTAAGAGTCCACATGCTGCAATGAAGATCCGCGTGCAGCAGCTAAGACCCGCCACAGCCAAAATAAATAAATAAATACTTTAAAAAGAAAAAAAATAAATAAAATGGTATTTGGATAGGCATGGAATGGTGGAGAATATAAAAGAGGTAACAATTGTGATGATGCTATGAATCCAGATTTTTATGGTATCTTAATTTATGAAGTGCAGTAAGTTCATTGGATCCTCACAATAACTTGGTGATGTAGGCAGGACAGAAATTATTTCTACATTATAGGTAAGGGAACTGAAGTTAGGAAAGGAAGAAATACTACTGCCAAGCACACATGACTCCCCTGGATGTCTGCTTTTTTACATTGCCTAAATGGAAGGAAGAATCTGTGGAGGAAGGAAACACAAAGCACTGTATGGAATAAGTATTGCAAAACATGTGTAAACCTTCCCCATAATCTAAAGGAAATGGAGAGTTAAAAACAATGTTCTACATTTCACTTTCTCTTCTAATAAAAATATGCTTAAAATGTCCTTCACAGTATTATGGTTGTGGCCTCTAATTGCGGACCAGATCTTAAAATCATACCTCTTGTTTTTTTTTATTTTCCTAACATATGCAAGTATTAGGAGATTATCAGAGATTATTTAGAAGGAGTGATACTTTTTTAAAATTGAAAGCTAAGTAAATTAATTCAGTTGATAATTATAAGTAGTTGCCACTGCTTGTTTTAATGTTTCTTTTTTTTTCTGTAGAGCAGTAACTAATTATTTGAAAGCATCAGAAAAAATTGAGTAGTTTTTCAAAAGACTTTATTTTCTACCATGACTCATATTATAAAGGAAAGTGCCATCAATCTTGGATTGCAACTCTTGGGCCAATATGCTGGTAAAAGACAGGAAGTTGGCTGCTGCTAGACTAGGCCAATGTCACTATCAAGAAATTACTGTGTGTGTGTGTGTGTGTGTGTGTGTGTGTGTGTGTAATTTATTTTCTACCTAAGTTTCTGATGTACATAGTGCCCAAGGTGACACCTCTGCTGTGGACTTGAGCCACCCTAATTTTGGTCACAAGTTCTGATATCTCAGGGTTATGAACACTGTGAATAAAATCAATTAGAGGATATGCAGTTGGCCCTTTTGAATTATTGTTCATTTTGGCCCACCTTCTTTTTCCTTCATTAGTTCTAGGCATAAAGCCAACAGGAGATTTATGTCTCATTCATGGCCTCCCTTTTCTCGATTGTCTTTCTGTTGTGGACAGTAAAACTAATGCCTGAACAAATGTTGAATTCCATTTAAACCCTTATTCACCTAGAATAATGGATGATCAGTTATCTTACAGATTCAGCACACATTTCAAATGAGATTATGACAACTCACCTGTGTTGAAATAACTTTCTGAACCCAATTCTGCCTGGGGTGACAGGTCGGCAAACCAAAACTTAGAAAACCTTTGTGTCCCTGAAAATGCTCCCCTTGACCAGAAATACAGTATATCCAGTCAGCCAATCCCCCGATGCCAAACCAACTCTGGGCCTTCTCACCCCAAACAAGGTTGACTCTGTGACCCCAGCCCATCAGACATTTTCTATTTGTCTCTTTCTTTTTCTTTATTCATTATCCTATTAAAGTATCCTGCCTTCCACCCCATTTTGCAGTTTCCCACAGGAGACTGTCCACTTCATTAAGTGTTAATGTTTGTTGTATCACCTAAATTGTTTCCATTTTTTAAACAGTTTTTGACGATGAAGAATGGGATTCGAATCTGACTGCTAACAGCCTATGACATCTGGGCAAGATCTCTTTGAGTTCACTGTTCCTCTCATCATTTTGGAGGGCTGGGGTAAGTCACTCGGATTTGCACTCCGCTCCCTTGCGTAAAGCTCTCTGATCCAAACAAAACTTTATTAAAAAAAAAAAACTATTTAATTTATTTATTTACTTATTTCTCAGGAAGGTTCTGGGACTCTGGAAAGATCCTGGGGTTTATTAAAATTCCCAGAAAAGTTCTGGGAGAGTTATACTGGGAGTTCACAATGGGTGGCAGTCCTTAGGGGACTCACAAAGCCTCAAAGTTAAGTCCATAACATAAACTGCTGGGGAACTTGGGAAAATAAATTAAGACAAGAAATTCAGATTGTTTTGAACATCAAAATCAAATCCTAAGTAGGTACAAGCCAGTCTATTAAAAGTCATCAGGGCATCCAATACAGTAAAGAAATCTCGTGGAAGGAATATTAGATCTCTTGCTAGTGGAAATCTTGGAAGACAAATCCACAGAATTGGGCATGGATAGAACACTTAAACCTGTTAGAGGGCTCACCACCTAACTCTAAGACTCTTATGCTCAGATAAGTTGGTCACAGAAGGGTTAGATCAACACCTTAAGAAAATTTCCACGTGACGACGTACACTGTAAAGCATCACAAAATAATCCCCAACCCAGTGGCACATCCCTTTTAAGTATTAATTTAGCTCTGAGACCCAACACTGAGCTAACAAAATAGTATCCTCATGATTCAAAGAGTTGAGCACAGCGCCTTCTGGCACACCTGCTTCTTTTATGTCAAATAACCGTGGGCCAAGAAGCAGTAGCTATCAACAAATATAGCAAAGTCTTATAAAGACAGTCTAGAATTACAGTTGGGAACGTTCCAATTAGACAAACTTATTCATTTAAAAAGGGAACTTGAAAGTGACTTTTTCCAAATCAAACAGAATGTTTTAATTGACATGCAGAAGCTTCCAATAGGCTTCAAAATTCCAAAAGAGTTTCATTGAAAGTTTCGTTACCAAGGCTAAGGAAAAATTAAAAATGCAAGAGGTACCTGAAAGAAAAGACAGGAGACCGACCTCTTACTACTCCCCCCTCCTCCTTTACTTGATGTTCATTCTACTGGTCCTGTTTCTGAATTACCTACCCACTTTGAAGAGACCATAAGACTGAAAACAAGAGGCCACCCAGTTAGTAGCCTGACAACTGCAACAGCTCCAAGTCTAGAAACCTAAAACACTTGGGCTTCCCCTGCTGCACCTTCCCAAGGGCTCCATCATCAAAACATTGGACCAGAAATTGGTCTTTCATCTTCAATCGACTAGGATACTGGAAGAAAGATGGTTCTTGAAGGCTTTGTCAAATTCTTCCACACCAACTTAAATGCCCCCATGTGGGCCCCTCCCAGGTTCAGTGGGACTCCAAGAGATCCCCTGGTAAACCACTTAAATAGTCAAGGGGAAACTAAAATTAATATTAATGGAAAATCTTACCATATTCTGAGTTACGCTCTCCACTTTAAACCCCACTCTCTCCAGAGCCTACAGATGGGATCCTGGGAAAACTGGCAGAAGCTGGAAAAGGGTGAGAATTCTTACCAGAGTCAGCTTTCCCTGATCTCTGTAGTGTCCCATTAAGAGAGGAAAGTAAAATTTCACACTGTTTCCTCCTTTCTAAATCCAGACTCCTATGCATTTGGTTTTGGGGTACCCATTGGTTGCCAAACCTTTATTCTTAGGAACAGATATTGCCTTCTTGTTTGGCTCCTTTTGTGTCCTCAGAGCTTGGCTTGGCTTTCTGCCTGCCTGGGACTTGCAGGTTGTCAGCTCTTATGTATACACACTGCTCAACTGTCATATTGGGGGTCCAAAAATATGGTTGGACAGAAGTGTGGGTTGCACTCCATTTGTGGTTAGGGTCCTACCAACTGTTGCCAGCTCTCAGGGGAATTGTCTAAGTCTTTCTTTTGGCTATTTTGGGGAATGGCTCTGGATCTTGGGTGAGTAGTGTCTTTTGCATTCTTTTGGGGGATGCCTCTTTCGTCCATAAGCTCATTCAGTGCTTCCATGAATATTTACTATTTGTACTGGCTAAAACCTGACAAGATATTTGAAAACATTTTTTTTTTTTTTAAGTAGCTCTATGGTCAGAAGTTGACCAAATTGGAAGATGATATTCAGAGCCTGATAGGAACTTGTCTTTAGGCCTTTGCCCTAAGCTAAATGAAACCATGTACCCAGAGGAAAAGAAAACATTCCAAAGACAAACAGCTCTAAATCTAGAACATAGGAATCTTGATTTCAGTCTTAGTTGAAGAGCTCTCTGATATAGAAAAGCAAATTGAAAATAATGTAGTTGGATGGATGGGTCAATGTCTTAATATCATTCAGGTTACAACTCAATTCTTTGAGGAATTAAAAACAACTGTCCTATAAATTGAGGACAACTGGTATAACTTGTCTTACAGATTGAGCCTTTATAGGAACAGAAAAAGCCCACCTACTCTTTATACCAATCCCAAAACCTCCCGTATTCATTTCAAAATGTTCGTAGGTATTGTATGCCAAGTAAGTTTGGACTGTATCGTACACATTTTAAATATTATCTTTTGAGACTGGTTTAAATCCTTTGGAGAATGTTGATATTTGTGTTTTAACAAATCATAAACACAGTTTGGTTCCAGCCACATATTCAGATCAACTTTTTTGTGTATTACTGTTTCAGTGTCATTTCTATTTTTGATGTCTCTGAACTGTTTTACAGGCTGTCCCCTGTATGCAGCACCTGTGGCCATTCCGAGGCTTGAATGATAGTCTTTCACTTACTACAGTGCTCAAAGTCTTTGGTACATTGTGTACGATTAGATCCCTGCATGTGTAGCTCTGGGCTGAGCACAGGAATTCATTAACAACTTTATTGGGTCACTTTTCTGAACTCTGTGCTCTCCCTGGTACTTTTGTTCCCCTTAGGGCTCCCTTTTCTGGACCTTTGGTCACAAAGCGGGGTCTTGATTTACCTTGCTCTGCTATGTACTTACCTTAAATGAACTCATGTCTGAAGCCAAGGAGCAGGACAGAGAAAAAAAATAAAAAATTTCATTCCCATCCTCTTGGCCCACAGCTCCTCTGAATGGAGAGGCAGCTTCCTTTTCTTCATAACTGTAGATGACTGCAAGTCCCTGCTGTTCCCACTGTCACTGCCAGAAGATCCCTTTCCTACTCCTCAAATGTAAACTAGAGGACTTCTCCTGGAACTCCTTTTGTCCACACAGAAGTCCGCTTAAGGGTTCCACATGCCTTGACTCCAGGCCAGTAGACACAATAGGGGTGAAAATGGTAAACTCACAGCTATTTCAGTGGTACTTTGATTCTGGCCTTCTTCCCCAATCCATCTGCTACTATTTACTTTTAAGAGATCTCAAATAGCTGCTCCATGCATTCTGCCTTATTTTTGAAGCTGCGTTCAGTAAGAAAGACAGGATGGGCATGCTTACACTCACACCCAGAGCCAGCACACCCCTCATTAGCATTTTAAAAGTTCTAAGAAGTCCTGAAAGATACTTTTTTAAACCATATTCTCTCAAATATATTTATCCTCAGAATCCAGTTTTCACCTAATGTTTACTAACAACTTACAGAATCATTATTCCTCAGGAATACATTTTCAAAACCACTGTTCTGAAATAAAACCAATAAGTTTTTAAAATCCATAAACTACTGGTAGTTTTCTTCTGGGAAAATAAATACATAGAGATCATGTGACCTTATCAACATATTCTGTTAGGTCTGTTTTTAGCAATATAATGCCCTCAGATAGAGGCTATATTTAAGCATCCCAACAGTGCATGTGGATCTATAATCTACTTAATATTATCCAAATATTCTAAACTCGAAGTGGATGTAAAATCATTAAGTATTTAGTTTATTTCTCTATGTTAATTCTACATACAATGCACAACCTCCACCTGACTCATGTAATTGTACTGTGTTATATGAATCTTATTTATATAGAGACTAGTATGGTCTGAATGTTTGTGTCCTCCCAAAATTAATATGTTGAAATCTTAGCCCCAATGTAATGGTATTAGGAAGTGGAAGGTGATTAGGTCATGAAGGTGGATCCCTCGTGAATAGGATTTGTGCCCTTATGAAAGAGATCTCAAAGAGATCCCTCACTCCTGCCATGTGAAATTACAGTAGGAAGATGGTCATCACTGACACCAAATCTGCCAGTGTAGACTTGGATTTCCCATCCTCCAGAACTGTGAGAATAAGTTTCTGTTACTTGTAAGCCACCCAATTTATGGTGCTTTTGCTACAGCATCCCAAGTGGACTAAGACAGGGTCACAGTGACAGATTTAGTGCTATGATCTAATGAAGAAAAGCAGGGCTGCAAGATCCATGCTTGTGAGTGGATCCACCCAGGACTGTCCTACATATGTGTGAACAGTGGATTCTCTAATTTTATATCTCTACCATACAGAGGGGCCTATCAATAGACCCCAATAGTTTGTTCCATTTTAGGATGCCACACATACAAAGGCAGATGAACAAACATCATTTAACTAAACAACATATTTCTATTTATGTACATGAATTATTGAATGACTTCTCTTGACTGAGACATCTAAAATATCCCTTGCCTTCTGGCAAACCCTATAAACACCTGCTCTATTGATTCTTTTCTTATCAACCGCTTCAAAAGAGTCACCGTTTGACTTGGGCCAATTTATGGTTATAGTTATCAGTTCAGAAATGATGACATAAAACGTGGCTTTATATAATATCATTTCACCATAAACCATGAGCCTTAATTCCTCTCTTTGGCAATTAAACATCTGTTAATAACAGATGGGTTCACTCAGATGCAGTGTATGAGGCAACAGCACATAGCACGTGCTTTCTTCAAGTGGTTTGGTAGAAATTGGTTGCTTTTTGGATGTTCTTATTTTTGGAGCACTTGTATAGTAAAAATTCTACTTTTTTTTATACTGGAGATTTTGAATTTTTGCCTACATTTTGTTTGTGTTCCTGTCTCTTTAAGAAATACTTATATCCAGTTTTCTTTTCCCTCTTTTTGGAATTCTAACTATGCAAAACATAACTTGCATATGCACGTGTGTGTGGTGTGTATGAGAGAGTATGAAGCATTTTATTAAAAATATTCAAATCAAAATGGATCTGATAGTCTAGCAAGAGAACTGTTTATACAGGAAAGCTTCTTCACTGGTGGACAATAAGTTATCTCTTGTTAACCCTACTTTTACTTGGCTTATATCTAAACATAGAAGAAAGCAAAAGAGAAGATAAAATACTTAAGACTTATCACAGCATTCTACATCAAATTCTGCAGTACAGTTGGAAAATATTCTCTTTGTGATGACATAAAAATCTTTGGAGTTAGGCACACTTATATCCATATCTAGTCTGGCACTAATTTATAAGAGCTTTATTTTATTATGTCTAGTGAAGATAACAATATTTTCATTGCAAAGTTATTGAGATATTAGAGATAATATAAGTAAAGCATTTGGTAGCATTAATAATCCAATAATATAGGGTATGCAGTATACTAAGAAATGTGCCTGATACAGAATGGGACCTCGAATTGTTGATATTATTTTAGTATTACTCTTTAACCTGTGTCTGAGATTAGAAATAATATAAAATTTGCTTGTCAAGAGGGATGTTTTTATTACATCTTGGGCTTGATAGTTCACAGATATTTTTAATAATACTTCCTTAAAAATATGTCATTTAAACTAAGTCCCTTTTATATTTTTTCCTAGACTTGTCTTTTGATAGATATCAAATTGTTTTTGAAAAGAAAATGAAATATTGGTTGAGATATTTTGTCAAATATTTCATTTTGTCTCTTAACAAAATAATTTGTATAAGGCATAAATTTCCCTTTAATAAGAATCTTAAGCAATTAGCTACACTCATTCATATTTTCTTCTCTTCCCTCTTTAAGATCTCATTATATTCACCAAAGAAAAGTAATTTAAAAATTAGGAGACTCTAGTGCCTGGAATAAAACTATACTCCATTGTCAATTATTAAAATTATGATTTTCCAGGCTTCAATTTTCCAATAAGTAAGAGAGAAGAATAAGATATTTTGTTAAATAATTCTCAGAAGAAAGTATGAAATCATGGTATCTGCCCTCAAGCCTTATAAATGAAGAAGATCTTACATTATACTCAAGTAGGAAAAATTACCCTAATTCTGTAATTAAGGAAACTATGTGGAACTTTTGTATCCAAATCGCCTATTCATCCAATCATAACAGAATTTTTTTTAGTCTCAGCTATGTGCCATATACTATATTTTGTGATCTGGAAGGTGCAATAATGGATAATACCTGCCTTCAAAACATTTATCATTTCGTATAAGACATAATATACAATAGCGGGTATTTTGGCCAGGGGGAAAAGTTGAGTGGGAGAGTGGACGTGCATGTTCTTTAATCTATTCATGACACCTTTACTAAGATTTGAATATGTTCCCTGCTGTGGCGATGTTACTGACCCATTCCTGTCTCAGTCAATGAGTGCCATGACAAGTCACTATTATGGAAAAGGATATCAGAATTATTGACTTTGTTATTGTAAAAAAAAAAGGGAGAGGAGATGAAAACAAGGACGACACAGTTAACTAGAATTCAAGACAGTACATCATCTCTGTTGCATTATTTAGTTTACTGCTTTCTCATATTTCCCAATACAATAGAATTAACTGCCCCCATTTAGTATAGAGTATCTATGTTTAAGAGACCCAGTAATTGACCTTGGCTTTACCATTTACCCTTTCAGATCAGATGGTCACCTAGTTTACCTGTTAACACATCTCTAGTTTCTGTCTTGCTTTTAATTAGAAAGTGACTTTTTCAAGAGAGGCAAACTCTTCTAGTTTCAGAAGTCAGGAGAAATCAGGGAGGGCTTCACATAAAAGGGAAATTTTAAAGTTTCAATAAATAGAGACAGAAAATGGAATATACCAGGCAGAGGAAATAGTATAAAAAATTAATAAATGAATATGTTTTGAAAAAATGAAAAGAGTATTTAGAGTTTGATGCATATTGTAATGTCAATGGAAAATACACACACACAAAAAGAAGTAATGGGACATAAGTTTGGAAAGGGAAATTGTAATCATATTTTGGGTTGGATGTATATAATTTAATTTATTAGGGAAATGGAAAACCATTTTGCATTGGAGAATTAAATGATTAATTCTGTGCTTAGGGAAGATTAATATGGATGTCATATGTAAAAACTTGGAATGGATATATAAATTATATCATGAATCAATGGGAATATCAAAGGCAACCCAGGAAACTGTGCACACGTTCAAGCTAGAGGGACTAGCAATTGGCAAAGAGAATAGACAGGCAAGACAATGTGCAGAGATAAAGATGAAAGGATTTTGAATCTAAAAAAGTGGCCACTTGGTGAAATGACTGGGAAGTGTGAGCAACAGCAAAAAACACAACTACATCTCCAACAGTTTCCAGCCCTAGTAACTAAATGAATGATACTATTATAGGGCTTCCCTGGTGGCGCAGTGGTTGAGAGTCCGCCTGCTGATGCAGGGGGCGCGGGTTCGTGCCCTGGTCCGGGAAGATCCCACATGGCGCGGAGCGGCTAGGCCCGTGAGCCATGGCCGCTGAGCCTGCGCGTCCGGAGCCTGTGCTCCGCAACGGGAGAGACCACAACAGTGAGAGGCCCGCGTACCGCAAAAAAAAAAAAAAAAAAAAAAAACAGAATGATACTATTATAAATCAAAATTTCAAAGTCTAGAGAAGGAATCGGTTTGGGGAAAATAGAGTGAGTTCACTTTTATATCGATTCGGTTTAATGTACTAGTAAAAAATCCAGCAGAATATAGAAGTAGATCTGACAGCTAGAAATGCAAGAGAAGCACTCTGTAGAGAGCATGTCTGAAAAGGGGAGACCATGAGGGTGAACAGATTGTGAACATAGAAAAGAGGAGATGATGACAACGATGATGATGATGATGACGACAACAACAACAGTAACAGTAAAAGTTAAGCTTAAGCAAAACATAATAAATAGAAGGTAGAGAAAGTAGGAAGATCAAGCACAAGAAAGAAAAAGTTAAAAATAAGTGGGAAAAATAGGTTACTGTTCTGGAAACAAGGGAAACTTACAAAGGAAGGCGGAGGTTGTTACCAGGTGCACAAAGGAAAGAGGAGGAAAACTTGGAAGGTTAGGGAAGAATCGGTGATTAGGGAGTCATTAAAGTGGTGGGCTACGAATTAAATGATAATAGGTGGAAAGGTGGCAATGAGTGTGAGAGGCAAATGTAAACCACTTTTTCAAGATGTGTGGCAAGGAAGACAAGAAATGAAGAATGGTACCTTGAAGGAAAGATTGTTTCAAGAGAGAGGAATACTTGTGTTTGCAGGCAGAGGGTGGCAATACTCATACAAAAAAGAAATATATGCTAGAAATGAGATCTGGGAGAGTCATTTACAAAGCACATTACTAAGAGAAAATAAAGGAATGGGAATATAGAGCACATGTGTTGGAACTGGTCAAAATGAAAGAATACTAAAAGAATGGAAGGATTTGAATGGAAGACACATAAAGTTATAAGGATTCAGAAGAAATGTTGTCACGATCAGATTAGAATAGAAGCAACATCTTCTGAGAGTGAGGGAACAGGTAATTGAGGTCAAGCTAAAAAATAATGGGACATATTTTTGGAAAACGATGATGATTGGTAGGATTGACAGTCAATAAGTGGCAAATAGAAAACTGCCTAGGAATGGGCAGAGCTCATATCTCAAGCCCATCAGTTATGTTAAGATACCAAGCATTGGTAGTGGATGCTCCAAGATGCCTTTATGAATTACTGAAGGAATGCTCATCAGTTTAGGACAAGGAACAATGAAATCAAGTGATAAAATTCATCCAGAGCTGGGGACTCTAGGGCTGCACAAGAGAAATTCAGGAGAGTCAGGAATTCTAAATTTCTGGTAAAGGTGTTGTGATTATGACCAGAGTAGGAAGGGAAACGAACAAACAGAAGAGAACATGAAAACCTTTATTAATCAAGAGAAATGAAGGGCTAAAATGTTATGATAAAGGTGGAAAATTCAGCAGGGGTGATCATGTGAGTGAGCTTAAACATTGATAAATTGTGATTAGAAGTAAGATCCTCCCTCTTCTGGGCCAACACCCAGAGTAATGTCATGATGCAATTGGGCCAAAATGGAGAGAGAAAGGGTGACTCTCCGCAACTCCTTTGCTGGCTGCATCCACTTCTACTTAGCCACTAAATTTTGAAGTGACCCAAGGCAGGGTCCTGTGCCACTTTTTCTTCCCTGTATCAGTAATGTCCAGTGCCAAGGCTTTGCGTATCATCTGTTTGTACATGACTCTCAAAGCTATTTCTCCAGCCCTTTCATCACCTCTTAATTTCATTATATTCAGCTGCATATCCGACAACTCCATTTCAAAACCAAACCTTTGAGGCTGCTCCTTCCTAGAATTTCCCATTACACTCACCTACATAGCCATCCCAAGCTGCTCAAGCTGAGAGCCTAGAAACCATCCTTGATACCTTTTCCCTCCACTCCTTGTATCACCCATACCTAATTCATCCACAGAGCCCACCTACTGTCATTCTAGCACCTATTCTGAAGCTGGAAATGGCATCTTCACTTCCACCGTCATGTTTCAACTGGACTACAGCAATGGAATGCTGGATTCTGGTTCTGTTTCCACTCTCACCCCCTAACAAACTGTTCTCCACAAAGCAGCCAAAACAATCTTTTTAAAGCCCAAATACAAAATTGTTTCTCTTTGGATTAAAGCCCTGCAGTGAATCCCTTTGAATTGATAATAAAATCCAAAGTCCTCACCATGCCCTGCATAATCCTTTGTGATGATTCCCCTGATGACACACCCAGCCTCATTGGTGACCATTCACCCCTTCTTCTTGTTATTAGATGTTTCTAAGATCTTCTCACCTTATGGTCTTTATACTGTCCATTCCCTCTGTCAGGAAGTCCCATTCACCACTGTTCCTCTTTACTATTCAGATTTCTGTTTAAACATACTTCAGTGACATTACAACTCAGTCTTAAAGCTGCCTCTGATCACTGTTTACTTCATTACACTATGCTATTTCTCTGCAGAGCCCTTCTTAGTACCTGGCATTTTATTGCTTATTTATTTACTTATTTTTCTATCTCACACACTAGCTTTTAAGCTTTGTCAGCCTCATCGCTCCACCCCTAGCACCTAACACAGTGCTGGATATATAAAAGGCATGCAATTTCAATTTCTCAAATATATGATTAGGTGATTAAAACAATTAAAGTTGAATTTGTCATTATATGTCATCTACATTCAGTACACAGTAACAAAAGACCATTAAAAATATATCTTATTCAGACCAATCCTTATTTTGTCCCTCAGTTATGGTTACCAAAGGAGGACATGCTTGCTTTCTTCCAGAATAACTTCAGCTAACAATGCAGCCTGTACACAAGACTTACACTTCAATCATCGGTTAATAATCTATGATCTATTTTCTTATATTGGTTTTTGGATGATACCATGTCTTGTAGCGACAGGATCATGTTTACTCTTTAGTATATGGTCCTCCACCTGGAAAGTACTTGATAACCATCCTGACAGTGATGCTTTTTCATAATGAATAGTCATATTTATTTGTCCCCAACTTATCTCTGACTACTACTTCCTGAAAGGTAAGGAGCCACAATTAATAAAATATATTGTACAGAGTAAATGATAATATTCTATTACTCACTCTCTACTTCTTGATAAATGCTTGAAACCTGTTCACCAGGAACAAGGTCCTCAGATACTCATCTCAAACATACAACTAGTGGTGACGCCATTCCTGACACTCTACATTTAAAGTTGGAAGAAATAGGAATAAGAGAACTAGACCAAAATTTTATTTGAAGGAATTTCATATGTTTGGGGAAAGCTTTGTCTCTCTACACTGGCTTGTTTTGCCTTTTTCCTAAGTAACATCTGCTACCTCCTGGGGTTTCCATAGAGCAGAAGGCTCATAAATAAAGTGGCTGGATTGGAACTCTAAGTATTTAAATCAGTCATAGGAACAAATTGCATGAAATTTGATTTTGTATTATAGAAATTTATTTTTAAATCAACTTTTCCTTCTGAGAGCTTCCATTTACAAAAATATATATATTTATTTTGGAAAAATTCCTCTATGATCTTACATAATAGAGCTTTGAGAATAGCCTTGAGGATATTTGCAATTAAATCGGTCTAGCAATGTGGTTAAAAGTGTCTGAATTATCTGTTACTGAAAGTTATTATCACTTTAATTCTATTTGTATGCTTCATAAAAGGTAGAATTTAATTTATAAAATTCACAAGTATGTGCATCATTTATATTGTCAGTTATCCATTGTATAGCCTTTGCAGTTGTATAGCCTATCCATTGTATAGCAATTGCAATCAACTCACCGTTGCAAGAAGGACAATGGCACATAGACATCTGCACAGGTTACCGTCAGCAGATGGAGTGCTAAGGAGATCACACAGTGTGCCATAATTTCAAATTTTCCAAACCATGAACTCCTTCTAGGAGTAAGAAAGCTGGTAGTGGCAATGATCAGGACATATCACACCGCTTATTTTTCTGGATACATTTTTGTCAGTATCCATATAAGTCGTCTGTAGTGTCTATGGATGTGCTTTTCTGCAAAAATGGAAGTACAGAGTGCAGAATTAATGACGTGTCCATTAACAGTTCATCATCGGTGTCTCTAGGGTCCTGCAAGTTTGGCTTGCCAAACGTTTTTGCTAATATCATCAGAGTGTGTTCAGTTATATTATCTTCCTATCCTGCTCTCTTCACCAACAGGATAATACAAAAGTCCCATTCTACTTAATATTTTTACTCATTTTTCTTCAAAAATGTAACAAGGAACCCCAGAACTGTTTCCCCGTATAATGAAAAGTTATTTTGCTCTCCATAAGCTTTTAATTTGATCAGAGATTCTTGTGATGGACATTCAGGAACTCTTAATGCTGATGTTTCTAAACTTGAACCATCCAAAAAGTTCTACATCTTCACATTGTCGTAGTAACTAATGGTATTTCTTAAGAAGACATCGATCATACACAAGGCAGGGTCAGAGAAGCCTTGAATGACACCGAAGATTTCCTTCAGGAGGATGTAAAGTGGTCCCCGTGTTCTTCTAACTAAACCATGTAAGTTAGCAATGATCGAAAAGCAAAGTCCAGAAGATTCTGTCATTTATAAAATCTCCACAGTTCAGGTCTTTAGTGTAGCATGTTAATTCAGATCTAAAAAGTAATCTAGGGCTTCCCTGGTGGCACAGTGGTTGAGAATCTGCCTGCTAATGCAGGGGACACTGGTTCAAGCCCTGGTCTGGGAAGATCCCACATGCCGCGGAGCAACTAGGCCCATGATCCACAACTACTGAGCCTGCACGTCTGGAGCCTGTGCTCCGCAACGAGAGGCTGCGATAGTGAGAGGCCCGTGCACCACGTTGAAGAGTGGCCCCCACTTGCCACAACTAGAGAAAGCCCTCGCACAGAAATGAAGACCCAACACAACCATAAATAAATAAATAAATAAATAAAAAGCCAAGCATTTGAAGCCCTTTTAAAAAATAAAAAAATAAAAAAATAAAATAAAAAGTAATCTAGACAGTGTTTATATCCAAATTTAGATATAACTTAACTTTAAAGCTAAAAAAGTACTGGACTGAGAATCAAGTAACATGGTTCCAGGGTGATCACCTGGCTTTCTTCTGACACATCCTACTAACTGAATTTAGAGAAAATACTTAGTTGGTAAATTATGAGGATTCATTTGTTCAGCAATATCTATTGAGCAGAGACTGTGGGTTAGTCATTCAAAGAGGAGAAAGTTGTCTCTAAGGTCCTCCCAGCTCTAATAGTCTACACTTGAAAAGTAACCACAAGATTTGGGGTATTTTTTTCAACAATTGTTACCACTTTAGTTCTATTCACTCTT
>NW_006777082.1:805160-847451 GCF_000442215.2 Lipotes vexillifer | reverse complement strand
CTTTCCCTGGGTATTGAGCTTCCTTAAAGACAAATCAATCCACTTCTTAAATGTTTATCACTTTTAGTTTTAAAGTCTTTGCTTCTTTTATTTAAAAACCTCAAACTCATAGTCAAAACAAAGTTCTCTCCTTGGTCTGCTCTCTTCTTTACCCCCCTTCATCACCATCCCCCCTCTAATTCTTCTCTGCACTGACCCATGTGGCACTGGAGCAGAGAGATTTCTCCTTGGGAGAGTGTCCATGGTTACATTGCTGTCCCTTTGAATAGGTCATGTTTGTTGAGGAAGAGCAGGGGACTCAAGGGGCCCCGTTGTCCAGCCAGGACTCAATCCCAATCAGCCTCCCTAGACACTGAGGCCGCTGGGAAGCCTCAGCTGCATTTTCTGGCTGATCCTCATTGGGCAGCCCCCATGCTTCATTGCTTTGAGGGGCCAGGGTGTTTGTCATTCTATAGTGTTCCCGTGCAATTTCATCACATTGGGGCCTGTGTCACGAGCAGAAGCCATCTTCCACCTGCCTCAGGGCCTGGGAACTTGAGGAGGTAGTCTTTTCTCCCCACTCTGACTCAGCAACCCCCTATGCCATCTCTCTGTCACTACTCTGGCAGCATCAGAGCAAACTAGTAGCCTTGGGGCTGAGCAGATTTCTAGCAGGGATGGCAGCCTATCCCTTTAAGAATGATTCTTTTGATGCCTCAATCCCTTAGCTTGAGGGAAGAAAGCCAGGTGATCACACCTCTCATCAACCCTCTAGGAGGGAAGGCAAGGAGACAGGCTATCCTCATGAACACCGCACTCTCTCCTTGCTCTGCGTCCTTCTCTCTGACTGCAAATGGTAAAGGATACCATTCCACTATTCCAGAAAAACCTTATCTCAGCCCCGATAGGCAATGGGAGTCTTGTACTGAGAAAGGGGTGCTCTTTCAATGCAACCAGAAAGAATTTAGTAAATGATTCTCAGAAGCCCTCTAAATCTTTACACTGTCCACTAAAGCCTGGGGAAAACAAAGAATCCAAGCACTACCTTCTGTTACATATAGTTCCTTGAATATATTCACTAAAGTTGGCCATAGTTTAATAGCTGCACTTAAATAAGGGAGGTACCCCATTTACACTATTGGCCTTTTGCTAGCAATACTATTATTTTTTTTTTAATTTAATTTCATTTATTTTTTTGGCCGTGCTGTGCGGCACGTGGAATCTTAGTTCCCCAACCAGGGGTTGAACCTGTGCCCCCTGCAGTGGAAGCACAGAGTCTTAACCAGTGCACCACCAATTTTTAATATACTAGGCAAATTAAAAGTAATTCAAGCTAAGAATCAAGATAAACTTAATCTTCAAATTATTATAAATATTATGAAATAGAGTAGTAACTTCAAAATTACACTGAAACCATGAATTTGAGTGGTCAAATGTAGAAGTGTTTGATGTCGTTGGAAATTTCAAAGTACAACATTTAAGAAAAATTTGAGGGACTTCCCTGGTAGCACAGTGGATAAGATTCCACACTCCCAATGCAGTGGGCCCGGGTTTGATCCCTACTCAGGGAACTAGATCCCACACGCATGCCGCAGCTAAGAGTTTGCATGCCACGACTAAGGAGCCTACCTGCCACAACCCACAACTAAGACCCGGCACAACCGGGTCTTTTTATATTCTTTTTATATTCTTTTTATATTAATAAAAAGAATAATCTAGGGCTTCCCTGGTGGCGCAGTGGTTGAGAGTCCGCCTGCTGATGCAGAGGACACGGGTTTGTGCCCCGGTCCGGGAAGATCCCACATGCTGCGGAGTGGCTGGGCCCATGGGCCGTGGCCGCTGGGCCTGCGTGTCCGGAGCCTGTGCTCCGCAACGGGAGAGGCCACAACAGTGAGAGGCCCGCGTACTGCAAAAAAAAAAAAAAAATAGAATGCAGGTCCTGGGGCAAGGCTAACTAAGTTGCTCCACATTCAACATCAGGCAAGACACATAATTTCATTTTCCTCAGTTTTCTCATCTATAAAGTGAGCGGGGGGGGGGGGAATTACAATGGCTACCTCTTGGGATTTGTTCAGGTTACATGAGTTAATATGGGTAAAGCCCTTAAAATAGTCCATGTCACATAATGTTCAATGAATAGTAGTAGCTATCATTTGTTAAAATGGATTTCAGTAAAAATTTCTAAATAGGATTTCTTTTTTTTTTAAAGTTTTTTTGATGTGGACCATTTTTTAAAGTCTTTATTAAATTTGTTACGATATTGCTTCGGTTTTTTGGCTGAGAGGCACGTGGGATCTTGGCTCCCTGACCAGGGATCGAACCCACACCCCCTTCATTGGAAGAAGAAGTCTTAACCACTGGACTGCCAGGGAAGTCCCTAAAGAGGATTTCACTCGCTCTATTTTGAATCTTAAACTCCTTTCCTTTCTTTTTATTTTTCCCATTTTCACTAATCTAGGCGGATTCCTTTAAGGCTTCAACTCATATGCCTTCCCTCCATATAAGATGCTGTCCAATAAAACTAGGGATCTAAGAAAAAAAGTCATCTACTTCAGGGCTTCAGTTGTTTTATCTCTAAAATAAGACTAAAAACCAATTTTTCTGAAAATAGGTAATTTTCCAGTTGCCCATCTATTCTGCCCATCTGTACATTTCCATTTTATCTTTAACTCTTATCTATAAATTCTAGCATGCTAAAAATTAGGAAGAAGATAGACTTCACAGAAATACGGAGAAAAGAAATCATGCAAAGAACATTTTATTTCCTGAGCTGACCTACATCTCCAGTTATTGCTCGCTTCTCCAGATTCCCAGAGACCTTTAAAACTGACTGGTGATAGCACCAGGGGACTCATTCAAAAAAAACAAGTTGAGTTTCGTTAATTGAGTGTCCACACCGATTGTCTGAGGTTATATAAGCAGGGGGTTTTTTTTGTTTGTTTGTTTTGCGGCACGCAGGCCTCTCAGTGTTATGGCCTCTCCCGTTGCGGAGCACAGGCTCCGGACGCACAGGCTCAGCGGCCATGGCTCACGGACCCAGCCGCTCCGCGGCATGTGGGATCTTCCCGGACCGGGACACTAACCTGTGTCCTCTGCATCCGCAGGCGGACTCCCAACCGCAGCGCCACCAGGGAAGCCCAAGCAGGGGTTTTTTGCTGCTTCATCATCAGTCATTTTGTAGCTCTGCCTCAAATTCTTTCAGTTTAAGAGAATAATATCAATATCATAGCTCACAGGGATTTTGAGAAAATTAATGAGATTATAAACTGTTAAAAAAAAAAAAGTTGAACATCTCAGGAGAAAGAGAGACCACATTAAATCTGACATTCCAGCAAATGGCAGGTAAGAACCCCTAGATGCTTCTGATATAGTATTTTGCCACGTTCTTAACTGAAAAAGGATTGTATTTTTGGCGGGGGGGGGGGGGGTTAAGAAGCCCTTCTAAATTCCTCTTACAAAAACTTTTTGGGTAGTTATTTCTCAGTCATAGAATAAAATCACTGAAAACAGTGACAGGAAGCTCTGTGCTCTTGCCATTTTTGTAAACAAAAGAATCTTACAAGAAATGACAACTGATGTGAAAAGTGTTTTAGGTCATTTAGTTTATCCACTAACAGCATGCAAGTCTGATGCTATATTCTGTTCTCAGGTCCTTTCCCCCAAATACTTGAAGTTTTTTAGGGATAAATATTTTCCAACTCATCCTGTAGATTCCTATCCTCCAACATATTTTTCTACTCTGTTTTAAATAATACAAAAACATTTTCCCTCATTTAATCCTTTCAGTGCTCTTTCTGAAGGGTTTCTTTCTGAGTGAAGAATGTTTATTTACATATGAGTTTGGTTCCCAGTGTTCAGATGACCCTAAATCTCAGTTTGGAAGTCAGTGCTGCTCTGTATCCGATGCAGTAAAATAAATAAACCTTTTTAAAGACTTCAGATTTAGGCTTTTCCACCTTCTTAATATCACTATGGTAGCTACAGTGAAACAAGGTGACTTTTATTTAACGTTCAATGAGAACTCTGTAGGATTTAATTGGAAATAATAGTGTTGACCTTGATATCTGATAGGAATGAAGCAAACTTTGGTGCACTCCCAAACAATAAATGAGCCCAGGAAGTGCTAACATTTCTATTAGGTAAAGATACTTTCCCATAACACTAAGAGGTCTTTTCACAGACTGTTTGATGATATCCACTTCACCACTTAATAACTTGTGCTGTATACTCTTTATTTCAGAGAGGGAGATTTCCACAGCTATCAAACAACTCTCGACTGTTTATGAGCAAGTATTTATTTCTTCACTGAACAAAACCTAAAATAAAAATGCAGTTTTCTAGAAATTTTTTCAGTATTTACGTAGAAGCCTACTCACACTTTTGGCATTTCTTTTCCACTCATTTTTTAAATAATGAGTTTTTAATCATAAAATGAATGTGTTTACTACCATAATTTTAAAATATAAAAATGCATGCAGAAAAAAAAAATCAACCATAACGCAAAACCTGTATAAACTGGGGTGACCAGGTTCTCTGCTGAGATGCTTACATCCTTGTAATTCAAGACTTTCTTTTAGATATTTTTATTCATACTTTTTTTTTTTTCCGGAGCACAGGGAGCCCTTTCAACCTAATTGAAGAAATTACTCTTCTTTCACATTTATTATCATTTTTCTCTTTTCCCTGGTCCATTTTTCATACACATTCAATTTACTGACTCCAATGTGGATTTTAAAAAATTTTTTAAAATTTATTTAAATTTATTTATTTTTGGCTGCGTTGGGTCTTCGTTGCTGCACGCAGGCTTTCTCTAGTTGCGGCTAGCGGGGGCTACTCTTCGTTGCGGTGCGCAGGCTTCTCATTGCAGTGGCTTCTTGTTTCATATTTGGGGTATCCTTGAAATGTTCCCCTCTTTATCTAATAGAGTCCCATGTCTTGTTGCACTTTAAAACATCAAACATTTTCTTGATGTTTTCTCATAGTGTTCTTTGAGAAATTATTTTCCAAATTATCGTCATCCTCTTACTGCAGATGTAATATGTTCTTCCGTTTTCTGGAGTACTTTTCTCCATATGATTTATTTTTCCTCTTCATTCTTTTTTTCATTCATTTGTGCTGTGACCTGCTCCATCCAGAATATGTTTTAACCAATAAAACAGAATGCTGATTCTTTTGACTTCATTTTCTATCCATTTGGGTGATGATCCCCCTTCAAGTGAGTCTGCTCATTCAGCCATGTCACACATCCCTTGCTTTAGATGTTGGGAGTGAGCGCTCTCACCTTCCCATGTCTCCTCCTGTTATTTCTCCACCATCCTGTAAAACCTGTGTTCCTTTCAAGGCCTTTCCTTTCCTACCACAGTCTACTCCTCTTCCTTGATGACTAACTCCTGAACTCCTAGAACTCCACCTGATTTAGTAACAATGTTACACCTGGTTCTCTGATTTTCTTTACAACCCAAAGTGCCAGTTTATACACTGGGTGCTTTCAACCTTCATTTGGATCATCTTTTCTATTCTCTGCCTTTTAACCTTTTGGAGAGCCCATCTCCACATGTCTTTAGCAGTGCTCTCTCATGGCTACATTCTGGATCATGCCATCACACAGAACTGCGGCAACTCTGAAGTGCTAAATTCCATATTTTATCCCTAGATTCCTAATCTTATAGATCTCTGAATTGTGCATCTATACCTATTCCTTCATCACCTCAGGATCTATCATTTTTTACCTCCTTAAATTTCTCATCATTCAACTCCCTCTTCTGTTCATTTCCTTCTCTATGTAATATAAATTGAATAGACCATCATTCAACTGGAAAATTTTTTTAACATCTTTATTGGAGTATAATTGCTTTACAATGCTGTGTTAGCTTCTGCTTTATAACAAAGTGAATCAGCTATACCTATACATGTATCCCCATATCCCCTCCCTCTTGCGTCTCCCTCCCACCCTCCCTATCCCACCCCTCTAGGTGGTCACAAAGCACTGAGCTTATCTCCCTGTGCTATGCGGCTGCTTCCCACTAGCTATCTATTTTACATTTGGTAGTATATATAATTCCATCCACTCTCTTACTTCATCCCAGCTTACCCTTTCCCCTCCCCATGTCCTCAGGTCCATTCTCTATGTCTGTGTCTTTATTCCTGTCCTGCCCCGAGGTTCTTCATAACCTTTTTCTTTTTTTTTTTAGATTCCATATATATGTGTTATCATACAGTATTTGTTTTTCTCTTTCTGATTTACTTCACTCTGTATGACAGATACTAGGTCCATCCACCTCACTAAAAATAACCTAATTTTGTTTCTTTTTATGGCTGAGTAATATTCCATTGTATATATGTGCCACATCTTCTTTATCCATTCATCTGTCAATGGACCCTTAGGTTGCTTCCGTGTCCTGGCTATTGTAAATAGAGCTGCAATGAACATGGTACATGACTCTTTTTGAATGATGGTTTTCTCAGGGTATATCAACTGGCAAATTTTATATCTTAATTTTTTCCAACTGTCTCCTGATGCCCACATCAGAAAAGGAAAGAACTGCTTGAGAACATAACAAAAGCTTGAGACTAATGAAAACTACACATTAGCAGTCATAAATATCCATAAGACCCTTACATTTTTCACAGTAAGTATTTTTCATCTCTTCAAACTTCTGACACACTTCTCTGAGCTCATTCACAATAGATGAACAACCTCTTACTTCACAAAAATAGAGGCAGCCATCAGATAGGGCCTTCCTCACCTTCCTGATATGCAAAGTAAAAATTAACCTTTACTGATGGATCTAAGAAGCTCAGCCCTTCAGTGCAAGAAATAGGAAGAAAACCAAGATGAATCATAATAAGATTGCTAAAAACCAAGAAATCTCAAAGGCATACAAAATAAAAAGACATGTTATGTACAGAAAAGCAAAATAATGATAGCATAGGTTTCTTTTTAGAAAAAAAAATGCCTGAAACAATAGAGCACATCTTTAGAAGACTGAAAGAAAAAGTTTTCAACCTAGAATTTTAAACTCAATGAAAGTATATTCCTAAAATAAAATTGTAATAACATATTTTCAGACATTTGAAAGCTGAAAGGATTTACCATCATCAGACTACACTGTTAAGAAATGTTTAAGGAAGTCCTTCAGGCACAAGTAAACTGATGTCAGATAGAAATATGGATCTAGAAAAAAGAATGAAGTGCGCTGGAAATACAATCCCATGGAAATGATGAAAGAATTTTTTTAAATGTGAAAGTATGAAAAAATTGGAAAGAGTTTTATTTGAAAATTGACAAACTTCTATAAGATAGAAGCCTATAGAATCATACAGTGGTACCTAGCTTTCCACCCAGTGTAGGTGGATAAAATGACTGACCCACCAGAATTCCATTTCATTCTAGATCAGAGAGACCTGGCGTGGAGAGTGGCAGTGGACCAAGGTGGTTGGCAAAATGGTTAAAGGGTTATGAGCTCCTGCCACCAGATCCAGCATCTGTCCTTAAGCTAAGTTACTTTTAGGGAATTCTCATTGTAGCCTCAGAGACTATACTGAAATGCAGATAGGAATTAAGTAATTCCTATTCTTCATGATACATCGTCATGCAAGGTCATTGTGAACTCTGAGCATTGACACTGCTGAGCAGAACTTCCCTATGAAACACTCTCTCCGTTTAAATATTACATGACACTACACCCCCCGTTTTCTTCCCTCCTAATTTACCTAACTTCAAATCACATAGTAGCAATATCCTTTTTTAGCAATTAAAGACTGATTCTTTGGATATCTTCAACAAAATGAAACTGTTATAAAATGTGGGTGCACAATGGACAAGATTTTTACCAAACTGAGTTTAACAAATCAGCAGTACATAGAGAATCAGTGACTTACTATTCTATGAGGTGGTATTTGGTAAATGAGGTTTATGTGAGTTTGATCAGTTATTGGCCAATAGTTGTCAGTGAGCACAGCTTTCCCTTTTCCATCTACCCTGAAATGTTGGCTTTCCTTGGGATCCCATTCTAGGTTCCCTTCTTCACTCTAGAACAGAGTCCTGAACAGATGCCTTTGGGCTGAATCTATTTCCATAGTTTTGTCTAATTAGCACAGTGATTGAAGTTTTCTGTGTGCTCCATTAATCTCATCTTTTTCACTCTCCTTCTGTGTACTGGCAGGTGACAACTCATCCAGCCTATGTAGCCTTGTCATTATTATTTACCCCTAAACTTTCTGTCCTCACATCTTATTGACGAGCATGTATTTAATTATTTCACTTCATAGATTTCTCTCCATCTGACCTCCTGTATTCACTACTAATTTCTTCAGTTCAGGTCACCATAATATATCAACCAGATTCCTGCCAGTGCTTCAGAATTTGTCTCCTTCCCTCTGGTGTTTTCCCTAACCTGCATCCAGAGCATACTTTTCTAAAATGAAAATGTACACTCCTTGACTACAAGTCATAAAAGACTCCAAACTGTTTTAAAATAAAATAGAAACATTTAGTTTTTATATGAAAGGTCTCTTGGGTTCTCCCACCTATTGACCCGTGTTTGATTCATGATATTTTCTCACAGTCACAAAGAGGCTTTAAAAATGATTAGTCATGATAGGCTGCTAGTTTTTCCCCAGTCCCTTCTGCCCTTCTTCTTTTAAAATAGAATTTTAGCTGAGCACAGAGACATCCTGCTAGGACAACACATTCCAGCCTCCCTTGCAGCTAAGTGCAGCCATCTGACCATGAGATTACTAATGGCAGATGAGCGTGGAAATGATGTATAAAACTTCCACATCATTTCCTCAAAAGAAAATTGTTTGCCACAATCTTTATCTCTCTTTCTTCCCATGGACTAGAAGGAACTGAGTCAGTGGTAAACAGGCAAATGAAGACAATATTCTGGGAACAATAAGATGGAAGAAATTAGATCACTGAAAAGCTTTCTGGAATCAGAGCTGCTTTCTTGCCTTAAATTACCACCAAATTCTGGACTAACACATATGAGATAAATACATTTTTATCTCTTTAAGCAACTGTATTTTGGGGTCTTTTTTTATACAAGCTTAGCCTGCAATTTAATCAATAGACTAGCTGAAGAGAAAAGGCTTATACATTTCCAGTATATAAAATATAGTAAGAAGAAATTACAAATGTAGTTGCAAAGGAAAAAATTGAATATTTCTATGTCTTGAGCGTAAGACTTAGGTCTTACACACGTCTATACAAATTTCAGTTAGCTAAAAGACCAATGCACTTTCTCATTTCTAGGCCCATGTACATGTTATTTCCTCTACTGGGACATGGTTGCAAACTTCTTTTCAAGTAAAAACGGTATAATTCTTTCAAGTTTTAACATAAAGTTTTTGCTAAATTCCATACCACATTCAAATTTGGGGACCACCACTATTGTTTCCCATGTGCACGGATCCCACTGTCTTGTAATGACGTGTTTAGTTGCCTTTCTCACTACTAGATTGTACGCTCCATGATGATAGGGACAGTGTCTGTCATCTGTGATGGTCTAAATCCAAAGCCTGGTTCAATGTTTGGTACGTCGTAGACTCTCAAAAAAAAAGATATGTTGAATCAGTTATATCGCTCAAGTAATCATACAAAATAAATCCATTATTGTAACCTTTGCCTATGTCAAGAATTGAATAAGATTCAATTGAACAAGAATATATCAACATCCCAGAAGCTATACTCATGGCCTCCGAATCGTAACCACCCTGCCCTGCAAAGATAACCACTCTCTTGAGTTCTAACACCATAGATTGGGTGCGTTTTGTTTTTAACTTTAGTAAATGGAATATTCAGTATGAAAATATATCTTATTCAGTTTGGGCTGCCACAACCAAATGCCATAAATCAGATGGCTTGTAAACAACAGAAATTTATTTCTCATAGTTCTGGAGGCTGAAGTCCAATCACGGTGCCAGCTTGGTCAGGTTCTGATGAGAGCCCTCTTCTGGTTGCACACTGTGGACGTCATGCATCTTCACATGGCAGAAAGAGAGTGAGCTAACTCTCCGGGGTCTCTTTGATGAAGACACTAATCCCATTCATGAGGGGGGCTCCGCCATCATGACCTAATAACCTCCCAAAGTCTCCACTCCCAAATATCATCACATTGAAGATTAGGATTTCAGTATATGAATTTTGGAGGAGCACAAAGATTAAGTCCATAGTAAATTATAAATTATATAAGGAAGGAAAGAAGGAAGGAGGGAAGGAAGAAAAGAAGAACAGAAGAAAAAAACATCAACTGATGATAAATAAGTGTTGTAAATCTGGATAATTTTAGTTAGAAGCTCACTTATATGGGAATAATTAACTTACTTAAAAAAATAAGAATATTGTCTATTCGCATATGATTTTTACTCTCTTCAAATTACCTACATTTAGCATTATTATTCACTTTTTAAAATATTTGACTTGTGGCTGATAGTAAGAAAAAACAAAACAAATGCCTAGTGTTTGAATGGTTTTTAATTATGGGCTTCACAGATTAATTTAAAAAGTCTTAAAAATTGATGCTTGCCAATGTTCTCTCTTATAAAACTCTTTTAAGTGAATTTTCACAAAAGATCACATTCCACTATTTTAGATCTAATACCTGATAGTCACAAACTTAATAAAAATTAACTATTGTAAGTTATATTCCACTTGTATGTAGTACTGTACATTTTTTCTTCTTCTTTATATCAGGTTATTTATTAGCATAAGAAACTGACTTACACAAGATGATTTCCTTGACTACAGTCTCCTAGGAATAGCTTTCACCCAGTCAGTTCTTTTACATTCAAGCTTAAGCCTAAATAATAAGGTCTTCACAGCCCTTTACTATTGATATATTTATATACCATTCCAGAATCCCATTAGGATTATAATTGACATTATCTGAATGCTGTCATTTTCTTTTAAACTTAGATATATCTATTTTCCTTGGAACAAGAAAACAAGCAGATATTTTAAAAATGGAGTGTGTTTCCTAATATCTCTCTTCTTCCTTTAACTGTGTCATTAACTCAGTAGGCAATATTCAGCTTTTGTATATTTATTACCCAAAAATGGAGTTTTACCTATTCTGAACTCTATATATCTCCATGCTCTTGGTATTTGACTTTAAAAGAGTATGAATAGATTTGAAAATACATTTTTTTTACACTATTGATTGGAGAGATACATTTTACATTACTCCATTTCTTTCTACCTTTAAATGTATGTATATGTACACAGTCATGCACATATATAAATATATATACATACAAATAAAAAATATATATAGCCATATAAATCTAGATACAAATATAGATATACACAGCTATTTTCTTGTTTAGATCATTTTTCCTTAAGTCATTGGTAACAAGATTAGAAGAGCAAACCTGTATTATTAAAAATAACTATTTTATGATAATTAACTTGTCCTCTGAACCTATTGATTTTGTATAACTTGGGACAATCTTCAGTTGTCTTATATCATGAGAGGAATAATGCTGAAACCTGGAAATTGATATATTAGTATTTTTCAGTGAGAGAATTTGACCTCAATATTGGTAACCTTAATTTTAAAATAACATGAGCAAAAAACTAACGTCACCAAAAAGAATATATCTTGAGTGCTTTGTGACCATCTAGGGGGGTGGGATAGGGAGGGATTCCACTTGTATGTAGTACTGTACATTTTTTCTTCTTCTTTATATCAGGTTATTTATTAGCATAAGAAACTGACTTACACAAGATGATTTCCTTGACTACAGTCTCCTAGGAATAGCTTTCACCCAGTCAGTTCTTTTACATTCAAGCTTAAGCCTAAATAATAAGGTCTTCACAGCCCTTTACTATTGATATATTTATATACCATTCCAGAATCCCATTAGGATTATAATTGACATTATCTGAATGCTGTCATTTTCTTTTAAACTTAGATATATCTATTTTCCTTGGAACAAGAAAACAAGCAGATATTTTAAAAATGGAGTGTGTTTCCTAATATCTCTCTTCTTCCTTTAACTGTGTCATTAACTCAGTAGGCAATATTCAGCTTTTGTATATTTATTACCCAAAAATGGAGTTTTACCTATTCTGAACTCTATATATCTCCATGCTCTTGGTATTTGACTTTAAAAGAGTATGAATAGATTTGAAAATACATTTTTTTTACACTATTGATTGGAGAGATACATTTTACATTACTCCATTTCTTTCTACCTTTAAATGTATGTATATGTACACAGTCATGCACATATATAAATATATATACATACAAATAAAAAATATATATAGCCATATAAATCTAGATACAAATATAGATATACACAGCTATTTTCTTGTTTAGATCATTTTTCCTTAAGTCATTGGTAACAAGATTAGAAGAGCAAACCTGTATTATTAAAAATAACTATTTTATGATAATTAACTTGTCCTCTGAACCTATTGATTTTGTATAACTTGGGACAATCTTCAGTTGTCTTATATCATGAGAGGAATAATGCTGAAACCTGGAAATTGATATATTAGTATTTTTCAGTGAGAGAATTTGACCTCAATATTGGTAACCTTAATTTTAAAATAACATGAGCAAAAAACTAACGTCACCAAAAAGAATATATCTTGAGTGCTTTGTGACCATCTAGGGGGGTGGGATAGGGAGGGATTGTGGGAGGGAGATGCAAGAGAGAGGAGATATGGGGATATATGTATATGTATAGCTGATTCACTTTGTTATAAAGCAGAAACTAACACACCATTGTAAAGCAATTATACTCCAATAAAGATGTTAAAAAAATAGAATATATCTTGAAAAACTGAACAGACTCTATTTTAAAATGGTTAAGAAAAATTAACTTTATATCACAGAAATGGGTGGTATATTGAGAGACCATTTAATAAATCCCACCCCACCCAACTTTTAATAAACTCCAACCCAGCCTACATCTGAAAATACATTAGGCATGGAACTCATTTCTTTAAAATCTTCTAGAGAAAATGTATGGACTTCCACTTACTCTATAGTGTGAGGAAATATAAATAGTCTAGTTCCCATTATCTGATTAAGAGCAATCAAATCATTCCCCAGCCTTCTTCATTCAGACCAAATCACCCAAATTTCTTTCTTTTTTTATTAGTTGAATTTTAATCACCTTTTGGCACTCAACTGCAAAGCTATAAAATACAGCCTCTGAGAAAATTAGGGTGGAAAGATAAGTTAATCCAAACTGTATGTGGATGAAATCCAAACCATAGCAAGCTTTTCGTGGTCCTTATTCATTGTAAAATCCAAGACATAATAAGAAAGGTCACCACATTATGTTTAAATTCAATATTACTATTTTACCATACTCAATTCTCATGCTAGTTTTCTTAACTGTGATTTATCACTATAGTTTTCTGCTCTTATAACTCCTAGATTCTTGTGTTATATCTGTGCATTGTGAGATATGCCCAGAATTGTATTTGTTTAGTGTCTTTTTCCTCCTAAATTTATAGCTCTATTTAAATGTGTATTTAGATTTCCCATTTGGCCACTTGACATGTTCACCATGATCAATTAAGTCTGATCGTGCCTTTACCTATGTTTGTATGGACTTATTTTGTCCACGGATAATAATTCTATATTCTAATTATCTAACAACTCATTCATCTTTACAAAAATGACCAACATTAACCACATAGGCCAATGAATCAGAGGGAGGAGCCATCTCCCAGACCAAGTCAGAATAAACAACCCAACAAAACATAGTAAGAGCTGGTGATGTTGGGAATCAGTGTAAGAACAACTTCCTGGTTGTCAAATGCTGCAAAGTCAGAGATCACTTGCTACCATCCTTGCAGGAATTTGCATTCTTTCATTATAGATTTCATTTTTAATTTAATGGACATTAAATTTATAATTTCAAAAATGGCTATTTTAAAGAGCATTTGACCCAGCTATTTCCTCCATCTGGGATATTCTTCCCTTAGATATCTTCTTGGTTAAAATCCCTCTCCTTAAGTCTTTGCTCAAACCTCACCTTTTCAATAAGAGAAATGCCTACTGTAACCACCCCATTTACTACCACCTGCCCAGCAAACCACCCATAAGTACCTACTTGTCCTACTGACTGCCTTTATCCTGGTCAACTTTGTCTTATAGCTAAAGCACTTATCACCTTCTAGTATATATAATCATTTACCTGTTTATTCTGTTTACTTAGTGTATGTTCTCCCTCTCCCAACCCCTAAACATAAGAACTGCCAAGTGTTTGTCTATTACATTCATTGTTATATCCTAAATTCCTAGTAGAGTTCTGGGCCCATAGTATGTGCTCAATAAACACATGTTGAATAAAACAAAGCTTTATTAAAACATCAAATGTTTTCATGCTTAATATGAAAGGGTAGATAACAGGAGAAAAGAAAAGCATTCCTTCTATTCTACTGCATTATTGGGAGTAGGAAGGAGAAGAAGGTAGGAAACTAGAATGGGTTATAATAATAAAGAAAAAGACAGGAGGGGATGAGATTAAAGTGGATTTGGATTCTTTGTAAAATGACCTAATTACAGATGCCTTTCCCAACAGTGTCATCTCTCCAAACAATACAGGCATGACTGTCCTAATTCCCTGCTCCATCTGTGACTTAGGACTTGACATTTTTTTCCTAATCATCAATATTAGAAAGTCATAATAAATTACAGTAATATGACTGCACTGTGATAACCTTATTAACTTATTAATGTGGATGTGGATAAAGAAAATACTGACAGCTGCTGGTTTCAATATTCCCTTTCATTAATGGCGTTATGTAGCAGATAATGTACAAGTCTTAAACTTCACAGAAGCACAGATTCTCAGAGTTTGAATAAATGTTAGAGACAATCTAATCCTATTCCCTGTCTGATTCTTAAATCCCTTCAATTCACAGTCTCTGAAAGCAGCTTATTCTATTTTCAGATATTTTGACTCTTCCTCTTGTTGAAACAATCCATCAGCCATACTGGTGGCTTCATACAGGGGCACCAGTTCTGCCCTTGAGGCATTGTAGATAAAGTCTCTTCTGTTTTTCCAAAGAACAGCTCTTCTCTTATTTGAAGACAGCCCCCATTTTAGTTTTAAATCTCCTCTTTTGCAGTGTAGTTTCTTTAGAATGTTTTCTATAATTAAAAGCTTTCTCAACTTTCTAGAAGTCCTTTTCTACATGCTTAAATTTGGCAAGTATTGCTGATCAGCACACAATTGACCGAAACTGCCACTCTTATTCTAAATAGTTTACTTCTTTAAATATATACAATTGCTATAGCATCAATGGCAATTACAACACTCAGCCATTCAAGTTATTCAGTAAAACACTTTACAAGTTATAACCATGAAAGAAATCCAAATTCCAATCATACGTCATGTTAAGGTCCATAAGAACCCTGTGGCCCTAAAGAGACATAATGTTTAAAAAAGAAAAAATTCAGGTTTACATCAGATAATAATTGACCAGAATTAGATAGAACAGAATAAAGAACCCAGAGAACAGACTCCCGTAAATATAGTCAACTGATTTTTGGCAAAGAGCAAAGGCAACACAATGAAGCAAAGTCTCTTCAACAAATGGTTCTGGAACAACAGGTCATCCACATGCAAAAAATGAATCTAGTCACAGACCTTACATCCTTCACAAAAACCAACTCAAAATATACCATATCCCTAAATGTAAAACACAGAACTAAAAACTCTTAGAAGATAGCATAGGTGAAAACCTGCATGACCTTGGGCATCTTTAGATAAAACACCAAAGACATAATCCATTAAAGAAAGAATTGATAAACTGGACTTCATTAAAATTAGAATTTTCTGATTTGTGAGAGACAACATCAAAAGAGAGGGCAAGACACAGACTGGGAGAAAATACTTGTAAAAGACACATCTGACAAAGTGCTATTATCCAAAATGAGCAAAGAACTCTTTAAATACCACGGTAAGGGAAAAAAAAAAACCTGATTAAAATATGGGCCATAGACCTTAACAGATACCTCACCAGATAAGATATAAAGATGGCAAATAAGCATACGAAAAGATGCTCCACATCATATGTCATCAGGGGAATGCAAACTAAAACAATAATGAGATACGGCTACACATCTATTAGAATGGCCCAAATGTGGAAACCTGACAACACCAAACGCTGACAAGGATGTGGAACAGTTGGTAGGAATACAAAATGGTACAGCCACTTTGGAAGACATTTTGGCAGTTTCTTACAAAATTAAACATACTCTTACCATTCAATCCAGCCATGCACACCTTGATATTTACCCAAAGGAGTCGAAAACTTATGTCCACACAAAAACCTGCCTGCAGATGTTTGTAGCACCTTTATACGTAATTGCCAAAAACTTGAAAGTCACCAAGATGTCCCTCAGTAGGTAAATGGATAAACTGTGGTTTATCCACACAATGGAATATTATTCAGCACTAAAATAATGAGTTTTCAAGTCACAAAAAGTCATGAAGAATCCTGAAATGCCTATTACTAAAGGAAAGAATATGATCTGATAAGGCTACATACGGTATGATTCCAACTGTATAACATTTTAGAAAAAGGAAAACCATGGAAATGATAAAAAGATCAGTGGCTGCATGGATAGAAGGCAAAGATGAGAAGGCAGAGCACAGAGGAATTTAGGGCAGTGTACATACTCTGTAGGATATTTTAAATATGGATATGCATCATTATATATTTGTTCAAATCCTTGGCATGTACAACCCCAAGAGTGAACTCTAAAGTAAACTATGGACTTTGAGTGATCATGATGTGTTAGTGTAGATTCATCTTTGGTTTAAAAAAAATGTACCATTTTGGTGAGTGAGGTTGATAATGGGGGAGGCTATGCATGTGCAGGGACAGGGGTGTATGGGAAATCTCCACACTTTCTCTCAATTTCCTTATAACAGTGCTCTAAAAAAGTAAAGTCTTAAAGAACTGAAGTAAACTTCTGAATGACCGTTTCTGTGGACAATTGTAGCCTTGAAGATGTTAAGGTAAACCACGTTATTGTTGTTAAGTTCTTATTGAGTGTCCACTGTACCAGGAAATGGGCACATTACACCATTTATGTGTGTATTCCAAACAGTTGTATACCCTCTCTAGCCAGTTTAGCTGTTCTTCACAAATATACTGAAAAAATTATTTCTTCCTCATGTTTTAGTCATTCACAGTGAATGTTTTGCACCCAAATGTAAATGGATACTTATTACATATTCTCCTTTAAGATGAATCTAATTTAACTCTCTACCACAAACACATAAATACCCAACGAAGTGCAATCAGATTTATGGGTTAGTTTTATCATATCGTTCAGCGAACAGTTAATCCCTGTACTATGCACATTATTCCAGAGAATAGAATAAAAGGGACTCTTCCCTCATCCTTTTTGTGGAGGCTAGGGTTGCCTGTATGACATAGTTCTGGGCAAGTGGGAAATTTCAGCTGAGCACATTGCCAGTCTTGAACATAATCAAGATTCTGTAGGTTAAAAAGGCTGAATGGAAACTGAGTAGAAATTAACAGTGTCTGCCCAAAAAATTTAGTGAGGGAGAAAGGGTAAGACATCAAAAGTTCAGTTTGAAACATCTGAACTGTGGGCTATCCAAAGAGACATGTCAAGTGACAGCTGGATATTTGAGTTTAAAGTTCAAGAAGAAGATTCCTGTGAATCTTTAGCATATACATGTAGGTAAGGCCTTAAGAATGGATGAAATCGTCTAAGGAATAAGTGGAGATAAGAAAGCCTATGGAGAAGGTTTCTCCTGTGGAGAAATGGGACCCTGGAGCAAGCCAGCATTTAGAGGAGAGAAAAAGGAAGAGTTTCTAGCAACGAGACTAAGAATTAGCATCAGGTGAGCTGGGAGGAAACAGAAGCAGGCAGTGTCCACTCGTAACAAAGTGAAGAATGTGCTCCAAGAAGGAGGGGTAATCAAATGTCAACAGGAGGTCAAGTTAGGTCTCATAACTGAACCTTCAGTCTGGCAACATGAAGTCCATTGGTGAACTTCAAACCATAGATGGGCAAAGAAAAGCTTAAACTGAGTGGGTTCAAGTTAAAAATACAAAAGATATTGAGGATGTGGAGACATAATATAGACAATTTCTGGAAGAGATTTTGCTAGAAAGAGGAGAAGAAAAATGAAGTGGTAGCTGGAGTAGGGGATATAGTGAAAAAGAGGAGTGCTTTCCTAAGATTGAAAACATTTCATCAGGTTTATATGTTGGTGGAAATGATCCATTAATTAGGGAGGAAAAAAATGATGATACCGGAGGAAAAAAAGATAATTGTAGGAGCAAAGACCTTAAACAGAAAGCAGGGCAAGGGATCCAGTGTTCAAGTGGAGTTTGGCCGTAATGATGACCCACTGTGATGGGTGAGGAAACAGAATATTTGGATTTAACTGCTATTAGTTTGGCCATCTGTGGTAGAAGGAATACGAGGTTTTCTTCTGATTGTTTCTAAAGAGAAGTGGATGGAAGCTGGAGAGAGAAGAATGTGCAAAATAGTGGATTCATCAAAATAAAAGACTGAGTTAACCAAGGCAGTACAGTTACACGTGCCAAGGCAGTACTGAGTACCTTCCTGAGATTTGTAGCCATACATTTAAAGTAAGCACAGTCCCCGTGGTTGTGTTTTCTCCAAACACATTCTGCACATGCAGAGCAGATAATTATGCATTAAACCAAGGTTGGGGTTTTTATCAGGCCAGTATGATGGAAGGAAAGAGAAGTTCAAAATTACTTTTAAATGATGCAGACCCCAATATTTTAACATTGAAACATGCCCTTGATCATTTAAAGCTATTTAGCAAACAGACTGTATCATTTTATCCACTTTATTTCTATTCATATGTGACTAGGTATAAGTGTGTGTGTGTGTGTGTGTGTGTGTGTGTGTGTGTAAATAGACAGAGAGGGAGAGACAGAGAGATAGAGTCAGAGACAGGCAGAGAAAGTAAAAGAACATACACCAAATTATTAATAATTACTTTTTAAATCTCTTTATTTATTTATTTATTTTAGGATGCTTCTTTGCAACTGATCCAAATAGTTTCCTACATGATGCCCAAAGGTATCTGGGGAAATATCCTCTGTTCTGATTCCACAGCACCATGCTGAGAAATGGACTCAGATCAGGCTAAATGAGCCTGCATTACCACTTTGATTGCTCCTAATACATTATGTACTGCATTCTGCAATCACATGTTGCATTCATAAATTACAAAATTTATCAGGTACTCAAGGCCCAGGTAAAGTGTTGCTCAGTACCTTGTCATACAAGGCCTTGTGCAGAAATACTCCCAACTTCATGAATTTAAAATTTATGTGTATAAGACTGAACCTGTAAGTAAAAAGTAATGATTCCAGAAGATTTCATATGACTCTTAGTCACTCAATTGAAGTTGCTGTCCATAAATCTGGGTTCCCAAATGAGATCTTTTTTGAGATGGTGAACTTGCACTTCTTTCAGTCCTGCAAAATTATGTTGATTTCTCAGCTATATATCCTGACTATAATATATTATAATTCTGTATACTTTAGATAAGAAAACATGATCAAATTATTACATTGCCTATATATAATTTTTCAATTGACCAGTAATTATTTGATATCCATCAATACAGAGTTCATGTATAAATAGTCTGAAATGTAAAATTTCTGTTTCTCCCCTACACATACACACCAAACTCATAGCCTCACCACCTATGTCCTTATGTGATCCTTACTTTTATAATCAGATAAGAAATTAAGCCATTTGAAAAATAAAAACATAAAAATATTGTTTTAAATTCATTCAGAGTGGTAGGATTTCTGAGTTTTCTGTGGTTATCCAAATTCTACCAATTATTTGAGGTCCAGATGTAGGTCAATCTCACCCATAAGCACCTTCCTGACTGATTCTATCTTCATGATCTTTGGATCTTTGACCTACTACAGCATCATCACAACAGCTATCACCATCATGTGATCAAAATCAACATGTAAAATGGCACTCTAAATCTCCTTCCTACTCACTGATGGTGAATAGCAATAACAATAATAATGATTTTAAACTAATAATTTATAGGATCTACACTGACACAAGTTGCTACTTTTTCCATCTTTCTCTACTTGGTATTGATACTTAAGCTCCTATATGAGACAGACTCATTTTATATTCATTTTTAATGGATTATCATTTTTTGACAAAGTATTATTTCATTATGCCAAACTTGACATGGTTACTCTGTCTAATATAACTCATACAATAATCAGATTTTAGAAATTGAAGACTAATTTACCCATATGTGTTATACAGACAGAACCATATATATGTACATAAAAGTAATTTTAAAAAGCTATTTTATTCAATAGCTTTATATGCATACATACACATAATTGTATGTGTCAGGAAAACTGCATGGATTGCATAAAATAGACATTCTAGAGTCATTTTGACTAAAGGTGTAATAATTTTCATCTTGTTTCTTGACACTTAGTTAAACTGGAAACTTAGCAGTAAATTCATGAAACTGGTGGTCTGTATTTAGCCTGCTGTGAATAATATAAGTCTAGGATGTAGTTCGTTCATCTTTATTTTCTGTGCAGTGCCTTATATGTTCATATGCACTTGGTTAACTTTAAATGACATTGCTCAGGCAATTAAGGCAACTGTATTACCCTAGTATTATTAAAATGAATTTCCTCATGCCAGATAAAGGGGTTACCCAACTCCTTGTTAACACTCATTACAAGTTTGCATAATTTTTGCTGGGTTCACAAAGGTCCTGACAGGATGGTTAATTGGATCCTACCAAACAGTTAAACACAATGGCAATTTCTTGATTTGCGGAATTTAGAATTGGAATGATTTAAAGAGGTCATACGGTTTAACCTTCCACACAATGGTAAATCACTTCTTCAACATCCAAACATTTAAACATGGCTTTTTTTTAGCTTGAACTTATTTTTTAAATATTAATAAAGTGTATTTAATTCTTCAGTCTTCTCACTGCATACATAAAGCTGAGAAAAAAATTAACCGGAGGCATATAAAAAAATAGCTTCTTTAATTCAGTGGTAATACAATAAGGATGATTTCTTCAAAGATGCATTTATCTGGGCTTCCCTGGTGGCGCAGTGGTTGAGAGTCCGCCTGCTGGTGCAGGGGACACGGGTTCGCGCCCCGGTCCGGGAAGATCCCACATGCCTCAGAGCGGCTGGGCCCGTGAGCCATGGCCGCTGGGCCTGCACGTCTGGAGCCTGTGCTCCGCAGCGGGAGAGGCTGCAATGGTGAGAGGCCCGCGTACCGCAAAAAAGATGCATTTATCTGTTAAAGATAAAATCATGCTTAAAATGCTTGGCTTCTTTAGTATTTTCTTAATATAGGCAAAAATAGTTATTTTTTAAAAATCAAAAGAACTGTGGTTGAGTTCCTTCATTACTTCAAATGATGATGGTTTTTGGTTTTGTTTTATGACAGTCCAAAGACATAGAGAAAATATTTTCTCAACTATTCACTGTTTGACAAACTACTCAGTGTGTGCCGCAAGATGGCCAAGCCCCTATATGAAGAGTGCCTAATGATAAAGTATTGAAATAGTGATAGTAATGGCTGGGAAACAACTATTAAATCAACTCACCTTACACATTAAAATCTATTAAGCTATTTATTGCTCTTAGTATCAGAGGCTTCCTCCAATAACTTAAGAGAAATTTTTTCTTAAAATACATTTAATGTAAGGAGAAGGATTTTCGGGGTGTGTGTGTTTGATGTGCTTTGTTTCTAAAATTCATCCTTCATCCTTGTCCCATTCACAGATTAAATTTTCTGGCAAATGTCAACTGGAAAAGACACTTATTGCTATCCCAGGTCAATGTTATCTGATCATTTCTCAGACACCAACAAGTATTTTTGTAAGTATTATTTGTCCAGTTGTGTTTTCCAGAAACTAGGATCTTAATTATTTCTTTCTTGATAAATCTAGACAAATCTACAAAAAGAGTTCTCAACCTGAAACTATGAACAATATTTCAACTTCATTTTAAGCATCATAAAATTCTTTTTATAAGAATTGTAAAGTTAATTTTTAAAACTAAATTATATTCACACAGCTAACATCATACTCAATGGTAAAAGACCCTATGATAAGGAACAAGACAAGGGTGCCACTTCTGCCACTAATATTCAATGTGGTATTGGAAATTCTAGCTAGAGAAATTAGGCATGAAAAACAAAACCACAACTAGATTGGAAAGGAAGAAGTAAAATCATCCTGTTTGCAGATAACATGCTCTCCTATGTAGAAAATCCTGATTCCACAAAAATACTATTAAAGCTAATAAATTTAGCAATCTTACAGAATATAAAATCAATACAAAAAGATGTATTTCTCATCATCAAAAAATCTACAAACAATAAATGCTGGAGAGGGTGCACTGTTGGTGGGAATGTAAACTGATACAGCCACTATGGAGAACAGTATGGAGGTTCCTTAAAAAACTAAAAATAGAACTACCATATGACCCAGGAATCCCACTACTGGGCATATACCATGAGAAAACCATAATTCAGAAAGAGACATGTACCACAATGTACATTGCAACACTATTTACATTACCCAGGACATGGAAGCAACCTAAGTGTCCATCGACAGATGAATGGTTAAAGAAGATGTGGCACATATATACAATGGAATATTACTCAGCCATAAAAAGAAATGAAATTGAGTTATTTGTAGTGAGGTGGATGGACCTAGTATCTGTCATACAGAGTGAAGTAAATCAGAAAGAGAAAAACAAATACCATATGCTAACACATATATATGGAATCTTAAAAAAAAATAAAAATAGTTTTGAAGAACATAGGGGCAGAACAGGAATAAAGACACAGACGTAGAGAATGGACTTGAGGACACAGGGAGGGGGAAGGGGAAGCTGGGATGAAGTGAGAGAGTGGCATGGACATATATACACTACCAAACGTAAAACAGATAGCTAGTGGGAAGCAGCTGTATAGCACAGGGAGACCAGCTCGGTGCTTTGTGACCACCTAGAGGGGTGGGATAGGGAGGGTGGGAGGGAGACGCAAGAGGGAGGGGATATGGGGATATATGTATAAGTATAACTGATTCACTTTGTTGTACAGCAGAAACTAACACAGCAATGTAAAGCAATTATACTCCAATAAAGGTGTTTAAAAAAAAGATACATTTCTCATTTTTTTATATACAGCAGGTTCTTATTAGTCATCAATTTTATACACATCAGTGTATACATGTCAATCCCAATCATCCAATTCATCCCACCACCATCCCCACACCCCCAGACAAAAGCATATATTTCTATACATGAACAATCCAAAAAGGAAATTAAGAAAACAACTCCCTATACAATTGTATCCAAAAGAATAAAATATTTAGAATAAATTTAACCAAGGAGGCATAAACTTGTTATACTGAAAAATATAAAACATTGCTGAAATAAATTAAAGAATACATAAATAAGTGGAAAGACAGCCTGTGTTTCTGTAAGGGAAGACCTAATGTTGTTAAGATGACAGTATTACCCAAATCACTCTACAGATTCCATGCAGTTCCTGTCAAAATCCCAATGGCGTTTTTTGCAGAAATAGAAAAACCCATCCTAATTTTCATATGGAATATCAAAGGACTCTGAAGAGTCAAACAATCTTAAAAAAGAACAAAACTGGAAAACTCACATTTCCTGATTTCAAAACTTACTACAAAGCTATAAAAGATTATGAAAGTAATCAAAAACAGTGTGGTACTAGGATAAGGACAAATAGACAAACAGAATAAAATAGAGGCCCAGAAATAAACCTCAGGTATATGACCAATTGATTTTCAACAAGGATATCAAGGCCATTCAATGGGGAAAGGGTAATATTTTCAACAAATGGATTTCCCTTTTTTTAAAGACTAATATTCTATTATATATATATATATATTATAAATTCCATTCCATAATATTATATATATGTATATGTATAGATCACATTTTCTTTATCCATTCATCTGCTGACAGACCCTTAGGTTGTCTTGGTTACTATGAATAATGCTGCAGTGAACATGGGAGTACAGATATCTCTTTGAGATCCTTATTTTATTTCCTCTGGATATGATTGTTGGATCATATGGTAGTTCTACTTTTAATTTTTGGAGGAACCTCCATACTGTTTTCCGTAACGGCTGTACAAAGTTACATTTCTACCAACAGTGAAAAAATACTCACATACTCATTTTCTCCACATACTTACCAACATTTTACTTCTGACTTTTTGATAACTATCTTAACAGGAATAAGATCTTATTGTGATTTTGATTTGCATTTCCCTGATGATTAGTGATGTTGAACATCTTTTCATATACCTATTGGCCACTTATATGTCTTCATTACAATAATATAGACATATAGTTTGCAAATATTTTTATCAGACATATAGTTTGCATATAGTTTTTATCAGACATATAGTTTGCATATAGTTTTTATCAGACATACAGTTATCAGACATATAGTTTATCAGACATATAGTTTTATCAGACATATAGTTTGCATATAGTTTTAATCAGACATACAGTTTTATCAGACATACAGTTTTTATCAGACATATAGTTTGCATATAGTTTTTATCAGACATATAGTTTGCAAATATTTTCTCCAAGAGATGCTTACCTTTAGTTAAATTTACTGTGATTTAAGCCTGAGATCTAACTATTTGTGAGTGTAGACCTTCACATATGATTTGTCATAAATCTTGTTCAAATACTATATTTGTATATAGGATGACTGTATAATTTACTGTTCAAGCCCTAGATACTGTATATGAATGAAAGAGAGGACTATTAATAATTATGCTAAGACAACTGACAAAAACCAGACCTGTCCTGGGCAAACCAAAATGTCTAGTCACCTAGTCATATGTCACATCTGGGACAGGTCTTTTTCCTTAGAAGAGCAGTGTCTCTTTGAGTTAAATTATCGAGATTTGTAGTATGACTTGTCTTCCTAGAAAAAATAGTGAGGACAAATGAAAATTTCAATGCAGAAATTTGCATGCTTCTATCACATATAATTTTACTTAAATGCAAATATTATACTGACTGGCAAAATAGATGCATATGCTCTTGCAGCACTTCACTAAGAAAGTATTTATGGAGGGGTTCTAAGGGCACAATTTGCAGTTAAAATCACAAATACATTATTGCTTACTAGAAAGACTTGCAAATGAGTGGAAATTTACTGTATGTTATTAATGCTTTAGTGTGTAAGAGCAAATCTTGCAAACTAAGCAAGATAGAGGCTATCCAAATGAACTATGAGAGCTTTTTTGTTAGAGCACATTTTTGAGGACAGTGTTGGTTTTTTTAATAACTGTTGCAATGAAGCACCACTTTTTAATATTGTACCTTAACAGAGCCATTTGCTAGGTAATTATTCCCCAAAAAAGAATTTTTAAAAATACATATTGCATGTACTTAATCACCCCATAAGAACTTTGAGAGTGGAAGTTTATGGAAACGTATAAACCAGCAGAGAGTTAAAAAATAATTTACAGTGTCCAATTAATACTCCGCAGCTGTGGAATTGGAAATCTGGAGTGGGGCAGAAGCTGATATTAAAGAAAGATGTTTCTTTTTCCACTCCTGGATATATATCTGAAAAAAACAAAAACACTAATTTGAAAAGATATGTGCACCCCCACATTCATAGCAGCATTATTTACAATTGCCAAGATATGGAACGAACCTAAGTGTCCATCAACAGATGAATGGATAAGGAAGATGTGGTATACATATACAATGGTATACCACTCAGCCATAAAAAAGAATAAAATCTTGCCATCTGCAGCAACACGGATGGACTTGGAGGGCATTATGCTAAGTGAAATAAGTCAGACAGACAAAGACATATACTGTGGTATCACTTATATGTGGAATCTAAAAAATACAACAAACTAGTGAGTAAAACAACAAAGAAGCAAACTTCTACAGATATAGAGAACAAACTAGTGGTTACCAGTGGGGAGAGGGAAGGGGGGAGGGAAAATATTGAGGTACAGGAGTAAGAGGTACAAACTATTGGGTATAAGATAGGCTATGAGGATGTATTGTACAACGTGGGGAATATAGCCAATATTTTGTAATAACTGTAAATGGAGTGTAATCTTGAAAAATTGTATAAAAATAAAATAATAAAATAAAATTTCAGTAGAAATAATGTCAATTTTAAAAAAGAGAGAGGTGTTTCTCCACTACCTCTGAGGACATTCCTCCCATGTACAAAGAAAGCTATGAGTGTAGCTCCTGGCCTCTCTCCGCCTCTTCACATACTCAATCCTGGGAACAGTACTCAGCTTAGTTTTGTCATGAGATTCTGCACAAGTGGAAAGAACATCAAAATCATCTGGTTTATCTTTAATTTTAATTTAGGGTAGCTAATATCCAAAGACTTGTTCTTCGCTTCAGTTATCCCATCTAAGTTAGAGGTAATCCTAGAGAAAATCTCAGGTTGTATTTTTGTCACATCGTGCTTCTACATGTGTTGGTTTTCTGTCCTTGAATTTCTCTTGTCACTTAATAAGCTTCAGTTTGCATATCACAATAGAAAGGAAGTTGAAAAACACCATAAGATAATTTGGGTATGTGGGGAGGCATAGTTATCATAAATCAAGCTCTAATAACTGACAACATATCCAAGCCTAAGCTTAAGTAGGGTACTATGTCATTTAACTAAGTGCTGTCGTGTTTTAGAAATTTTTTTGTGTTCTCTAAGAAGTGATACAACATCATAATTTTAACCCTAAGCCTGTCAATGCATCCAAATTCTGATTTGAAGACTTTAAAATAACAAATGAATTGAACTGTGAGTAGGTTTGAAATGGTGTTCTTTAATTGCATTACAGTGTGCCTTAGCAAAGTAAATATGTATGTATGACATACATATTTATGTATATGTATATGTATGACATTAGCAAAGTAAATTCTTCTCAGGCTAATGTCTGAGATTTATTCTTTTCATGTACTTTCATGTATATTATTTGCCTCACTTTAGAAGATGTTAGATATCCCTTCTTATTATTGAAGTACACACAGCAAGTTTGTATTCAACCCAGTTTGTATAACCCTATCTACATAAAGTTATGTATTAACCTACCCAAAACTTTTGAAAATTCTTTTTCCTTCTATAACTGTATGCCTTATGAAATCATGATGTGGAAATAAATAAATGCCTAACATAATGTGAAATTAAATATAATTTTCATTGAGCCTAAGAAGAGAAAAAAAACTTTCCTCTTCATATCACTCACATGATACAACTGAGCACATGACAAATATCAAATTGTCTAATTGTCAGATTATCAAATGTTTCCTGACTTCTCTTTTATTTCCTAATAAGAAGGAAAATTGTTGCCTTTCATGGGTAGCATTTCAAAGACAGTCAAGTAACCTCCAACTCCTCGTGCTCTGGAACTCTAAAATACTATTTCAGTGGTGCTCTTGACAGGTAGCACTGCCTCAGTTTTTATTTCATGTGTTTACTCATTCAACAACTACTTATTGGATGGTTAATATGTAAAAAGAAGCATTAAGATAACCACCCTTGCCCTTGATAAATTTACCATTGATCTAGCCAGAGGAAAAAACTGGTTACTCTTTTAGTGCCAAAAAGCAACAAACTAGTTCTTTCTGCTTCCTGTGTGGATAGCATAATTCATATTAATGGAATAAATAAAGGCTTGTATGTCTTCCTTCCACTTTAGATGGACATAGATGTGATATCTGAAATATCAGAGACTTAGTGCTGCTAAAGAGTAAAGTCTGAAACAATTGACTTTTTGTATTTTTTAAGTAAAGCATGTTAATTAACTTTTGGCAATGTGAAGTTAAACCCTTAGACAAGTAGATGATAGAGGCAAAAATTACTTTGTCTTACTGTAAAATGAAAAGGCAGGAGCTTCACTTCAAGCATGGCAGATGAGATGGTTCAGACCAACCTCCTTTTTGAGAGAAACTATGCAACATATTTTGAACAAATCAGGCAGGAGAAAAGAACCCAGAGAAGTTAACCCAGCATTTGGAGCTGCTTTTCCTCCACATGTTTCTACTGAAACTGAAGCAGATACTAAGAGACTAGAAGTTGACCATAGGTTTCAAAAGACTCATGGAACTAGGAGAAGAAAAAGTACATTTTAGAGCCACCAAAAAGATGGTTGATAAACCCAACAAGTTAAACATTTAAGAAAGGCTGACCTGAAAATTCAATAAGCAGTTTCTAAAAGCTAGTTTTGAATCTCAAGTGTTGATTGATTAAGATTATCTATGCTACAACTCTCCCTTAAGTAACAGCCAACTAGAAGCCAACACCATTGCTCTCTGGAGAAAGAAAACATCATCCAGAGCCTCAAATTATTTCTAATTTTTTTCCTATACCATGGTCAGCACTCAATAAAAAATACCAGCATTTGAGAAGATAAGACCATATTAGTTAAAACCAAAGAAAACAACATGACATATAATCACATCCACAAAGAAATCAGAAATCACATCTACAAAGAATCCAGAAAAAGGAGATATCACACAGAGTTTTAAAACAATTTTGCTTAATATGCCCAAGGAATTAAAATATTTCATTAAGAATTTTCAACGAGTACTGTAAGCTACAAAGCTATAAAAAGGAACCAAGTGTAAACTCAAAACTGAAAAATGTGAAAACTGAGATTAAAAACTCATGGATAGGTTTAGTAGAAGATTAGACAACTGAAGAGAGCTTTGGTTAACTGGAAGATTTCTAAGATTAACATATTCATAGTGAAACACAGAACAGAATGTATACAAAATATAGGAAGTGTTTGAGTCATATGTGGGTATGGTCAAAATGTCTTACATGTGTGCAACAAGAATCCCAGATTGAGAAGAAAGGTAAAAGATCAGAAATATTTGAAAAGAATGCCCAAGAATGTATTAATTCTGGCAAATCATTAAACTATAGTTTCGAGAGGTATCTACATATCCCTATTAGAAAACACATATATAAACACACACACACACTCTCTTAAGTATTGAATTATTTTCCTAGAACTTTCATAAAAAATTACCACAAACTTAGTAGCTTCAGCCAACATAAATTTATTATCTCCCTGTTACTGAGGCCAGAAGTCTGAAATCAAGGTGTCAGTAGGGCTATGCTCCCCCAGAAGACTCTATAGAAAATCTCCTTTGCTATTTCCTAGCTTCTGATGTCTCCCAGCAATTCTTGACTTTCCTTGGCTCGTAGCTTCATCATTAAAATCTCTGTCTATTTTCACATGGCCTTCTCTCTGCCTCTTTGTGTCCTTTTCTGACGATTATAAGGACATTCCCACTGGATCTAGGGCCTATCCTAATCCAATATGATCTCATCTTGATCCTTATCCTAATTACATTTGCAAAGACCTATTTCCAAATAAGATCATATACTGACGTTCTGGGTAGATATGAATTTTCGGGGAGACACTATTTAATCTGCTACAGATATATATAAAATAATAAAATTGCTGAAAAAAATGACAAAGAGAAATACTTGAAAGTTTGCATAGAAATAAACTGTTAGCTGATGCCTCAAAACAAGTCAGAAGCCAATGGAATTATATTTTGATAGTGATGAACTAAAACAATTGCCAATCTAAAATTCTATACTGAGCAAAATATCATTTTAAAAGGAAGTTGAAACAAAGACACTTTAAACAAATAAAAGCTGATGGAAATTTTAACAAATACACTTGTATTAATGAGTCTGTAGTAAGTGTTCTCAGATAGAAGAAAATTTATCCTAGATGAAAACTCAAAGATACAGGGTCAGACAAATAGCAAAAGAAAGAAGGATTTTGTGTTTAAATTTAAGTGAATAATAATTATATAAAGTAATTATAATAATTTATTATGATTTAAAAATACACAAACACATGCATACACACATATATATACACATAGAAAAAAGGATGAAAACAGCATCCACAAGTGGTTGAACTCTCCAAATTTCAAAGTAGACATTAAGGTAAAAGTCACCACTAGATATAAAAAGAGATGTTTTATAATAATAAAATAATTTATTCATTTGGAAAATAAAATAATTATAAATTTCTATATACATGAATAACAATGTGATTTCAAACATGTAAAGCAAACATTGACATACTTAGAAATTAAAGAGTCAAATTAACAATCACAGTGAGCATTTTATACACCCATGTCGGTAACTGTTACAACAAGCAGGAAAAAAATAGGAAATTTGAACAACACAATTAACAGAATGAACCTTGTTGATATATAGTGCGCTGCTCCAACAATTGCAGAATGTATATACTTTTTTCAAGTTCACATGGAACAATCACAAAAACTAATCATCATCTGGTTCATAAAGTTGGATTCAAAGGGAATTTCAAAAGGAAAACATGAAAGAGTATATTTTTTGCCACACTGCAGTTAAGTTAGAAATCAATACAAAAAGATAATATTAAATCTCCAAACATTTGGAAATTAGTCACTTATAAATAACACATCAAGGGAGAAATTTAATGAAAATGAGAAAGTAAATAAGAAGGAAAACATGTCACAGCATAAATTGTTGGTTGCATACACAGATGGCTATAATCTGTTCTTTAAACATTATGTTGGTAATATGGTTGTGTCCCATAGTCAAAATTCAGAAAGCTGTATAGATGCAATTTATTTACTTTTTCTATGTATATACTATTTTAATAAAAAGTTATTTAAAAGGAAAATCATGGGTAAAAGATATTGAAACACGTAAAACTCTCAAATGAGTAATGTTCAGAATATATAAAGAACTTCTACAAAACGATAAGAAAAAACAGGCACACTGATAGAGGAATGGACAAGAGATAAGAACTGGTGCTTCACAGAATAGGTTATCCAAGTGGCCAATAAGTACATGAAAACATACTCAGCCTCATTAATTATCAGGGATATACAAATTAAAACCACAAAGTGATACTACTGTATGCCCCCCAGAATAAATAAATTGAGAAAGATGAAAGATATAAAGTATTTGGAGAAAATGCAGAGCAACTGGAAATCTCATACATTATTGATGGGAGTAAATTTGTACAACTTCTTTGGAAAACTGTTTAGCATTAGCTAGTAATTGTGAACCTATATGTACTGTAGGGCCTGGGAATTCCATTTCTGGGCCTATACTGAGCTGAAATGCCTGTATATGTGAACCAAAAGATATGAAAATGAATTCCATGTGTCATTATTCATAATAGTTCCAAAGTGTCAACTACCCAACTATCCATCAACTGCATGATAGCTAAATAAATTATGTTGAGCAAAGAAAATGGAAGAACTACAACTTCATACAAAAACATGGAATAGGGCTTCCCTGGTAGTGCAGTGGTTGAGAGTCCGCCTGCCAATGCAGGGGACACAGGTTCGTGCCCCGTTCTGGGAAGATCCCACATGCAGCGGAGCGGCTGGGCCCGTGAGCCATGGCCGCTGAGCCTGCGCGTCCGGAGCCTGTGCTCTGCAACGAGAGAGGCCACAGCAGTGAGAGGCCCGGGTGCCGCAAAACAACAACAACAAAAAAACATGGAATAATCTCACAAAAAATATTGATCAAAGCAATCCAGACAAACAGAATACAAAGTGATGACTTCATTTTGACAAAGTTAAAAGATTAAGTAAACAGATAAGTCTTCCACAGTGTTAAAAGTCAGAGTAGTGGTTACCTCAGGGGAGGAAGGAGGGTGAGGAATTTGAATATAATGGGGGCTTTCAGGGACTGATAACATTTTGTTTTTTGACTTAAGAGGTGGTCACACAGATGTGTTCCTTTTATGATAATTCATTGAGCTATACTTTAAAGATCTGTGCACTTTTCTATACATATATTATACTTCAGTATTTTTAAAATTATGTCTAAAATTAGATGTTGCAAAAAATTTTAAATGAGAGGAAGTGCTTGTAGGATTCAGCCTGAAGGTATGAGGACCTGACAAATGAGAAGGAGGAAAGACCAGAGAAGGAAAAATGTGTGGGGAGCAGGGATCATGTCCTTGCAAGGACAAGAAGGGTGTAAGGAAATTTATCCAAAAGTAAATTCTGTTTAGCAGAAACAGCCGAAGGAGTTTTAAGAAGAGCAGTAATGAATCTTTACTAGGTGTGAAGTGGCTGGGTGTGACTTATGAGTTAGCTATAAAATCTGCTGTATGAAACTGCTTTACGACCGTGATTTTGTGAAAATCGAAGAAATACAGCCTTGCTCATCTGCTTCCACTTAGCGGAGAGAAAGCACAACACCAGGTAAAATACTTAACAGAGAATTCAGCATGAATAGGATACCAGAATAAAATGGAACTAGGAAAAACATGCTACCAATGAAATTCCTAAGAGTTACTGGGAAAAATGCTAATTTTCCAACCATATGTGTGATGAGGAATCAGGATATCTTCATCTAAATGGGAAAGTGAAAATGATCTAAAGAAAGCTAGAGAACCTAAGGACAGTCACGTGGGTTACAGTAGAGGAAAATTTTTTAGTAATATAAAGTCAAATATTTTGAAGTGAAAAGTGAGTATAGATAAGCAAAAAACAAAGGTGAGAAACCTAGGATAGGCAATTCAGTATTCAGAGTTGGAGTAGTATGTCAGTTTGAATAAGTACAAATAATGAATACAGGAAAACAATCAGAATGTAGACTACAGTAAGAAAAAGACCAAATTCAAATGGCCATAAAGAAGCCCACAGTGTCTCAAAAACAATTATAGATTTCCCACTTGAAATGGAGATTCAGAAATTTGAAATCAAAGATATATTGCATATCTGCAACTCCCTATGAAATTATTTGTAATAATTATTATATGCTGTTTAGGAATTTTATAAATTATAGTAAATTATTTAGAAGATACATAAATAATGTGTTAGTTATTTCTGATGTACTCTTTAATATAGGCTGTGGATTTATACATCTTAATTTTTTTATTGTGATAAAATACACATATCTTAAATTTACCATCTTGATTATTTTTAAGTGTACAGTTCAATAGTGTTAGGTATATTCACATTGTTTTATAACAGATATCTAGAACTTTTTCATCTTAAAAAACCTATACTTGTTTAAAACAACTCCTCATTTTCCCTTCACCCCAGCCTCAGGAAACCACCATTTTACTTTCTATTCCTGAGAATTTGACTGTATTAGATAACTCATATAAGTGAAATCATACAATATTTGTGTGTGACTAGATTTTTTAACTTAGCATATTGTCCTCAAGGTTCACCCATATTGTACCATGTGTCAAAATTCCCTTCCTTTTTAAGGATGAATAATAGTCATTATGTGTATATACCACATTTTGTCCATCAGTGGAAACTGGTTGCTCTCACCCTTTGGATGTTATAAATGATGCTGCCATGAACATAGTTTTCCAAATGTCTCTTTGAGACTCAAAATTCAATTCTTCTGGCTACAACCCAGAAGTAGAATTGCTAGGTCATAAGACAATTTTTTAAAAAATTTTTTTGAAGAACTGCCATACTGTTTTCCATAGCAGCTGCACCATTTTACATTTCCAACAACAGTGTACAAGGGTTTAATTTTCCCACATCCTTGTCAACATTTGTTATTTTCTGTCTTTTTTTTTATAGCAGTTATCCAAATGGAAGTGAAGAGATATCTCATTGTGGTTTTGGTTTGTATTCCCCTAATGATTAGTGATGTTGAGCATCATTTCATATGCTTGTTGACCATTTGTATGTCTTCTTTGGAAAAATATCTATTAAAGTCCATTGCTAATTTTTTAATAGGGATATTTGTTTTTGTTGTTGTTGAATTGTAGAAGTTCTATATATATTCTGGATATTAACCTCTTATCGTATATATGATTTTCAAATATTTCTGCCATTCTGTAGGTTGCCTTTTCACTCTGTTGACGTATCCTTTAACTCACAGAATTTTTTTTGTTTTGATGTATTCCAATTTATTTTCACCTTTGTTGCCTGTGCTTTTGTATCATATTCAAGAAATCAGTGAAAATCCAATGTCATGAAGCATTCCCCTATTTTTTTCTAAGAGTTTTATAGTTTTAGGTTTTGCATGTGGGTCTTTGACTCATTTTTAATTTTTATATATGATAAGAGATAAGAATATAACATTTCTGCTGAATGGTTTTGGCACCCTTGTCAAAAAAGCATTTGACCGTATATGTGAGGGTTTACCTAGACTCTTAATTCTGTTCTATTGTTCTGTATGTCTGTCTTTATGCTAGTTCCACACTTTTTTGGATTACTGTAGATCTTCAGTAAGTTTTGATTCAGGAAATGTGAGACTCTCAAATTTACACTTCCTTTTCAAGATTGTTTTGGCTACTCAGGGTACCTTGAGATTACACATGAAATTTGTAAAAAAGGCCATTGGGATTTTTATATGGGTTGCATTAAATCTGTGGATCACTTTTGGAAGTACTGACAAGTTGACAATATTAAGCCTTCTGATCCAGGAGCATAGGATTTCTTTCCATTTGTGATGTCTTTCAGCAAGGTTTGTAGTTTTTAGTGTACAAGTCTTTTTTTGCTTAAGTTTATTCTTAAGTAATTCATTATTTTTGATATTATTATAAATGGATGTCTTTTCTTAATTTCCTTTTCAGATTACTCACTGTTAGTGTATGAAAATACAATGGATTCTAGTGTGTTAACTTTGTATTCTGCTACTTTGCTAAATTCATTTTTTCTACATATAAGACCATGTTATCTATGAATAGAAATAATTTTACTTTTTTTTTCCAATTTAGAATACTTCTTTATTCTTACCTAACTGCTCTGGCTAGGACCTCCAAATAGTATGTTGAGTAGAAGTGACAAAAGCAAAGATCCTTGTCTTGTTCCTGAAAGCTTTCAGTCTTTCACCATTAAGTATGATGTTAGCTGTGGACTTTTCATATATGGCTTTTATTATGTTGAAGTAGTTTTCTTCTATTGCTAGTTTGTTGAGCACTTTTATCACGAAATACTGTTGAATTTTGTCAAATGCTTTCTCCACATCAATTGAGACGATCATTTTTTTGTTATTCTGTTAATGTTATAATTACATTGATTTTTGTACGTTGAACTATCCTTGCATTTCTTCAATAAATCCCACTCGTTGTGGTGTATAATCCTTTTGATGGGTGATTGAATTCAATTTGCTAGTATTTTTGTTGAGGATTTTTGCATCATTGTTCATAGGGATATTGGTCTATAGTTTTGTTGCAGACTCTTTTCTGGCTTTGGTATCAGGGTAATACTAACCTCACAGAATAAGTTTGTAAATATTCTCTCCACTTCAATCTTTTGGAATAATTTGAGGAGGATTAGTATTAATTCTTACTTAAATATGTGAAGTCATCTGTTCCTGGGCTTTTCTTTGTTAGGAGGTTTTTGATTTCTGATTCAACCTCCTTACTAGATGTAGGTCTGTTTGTAGTTTTCTTTCTTCAGGATTTAGTCTTGGTAGGTTGTGTTTTTCTAGGAATTTATACACTTCATCTAGGTAATCTAATTTAGCATATGTTACAATATTTCATAGTATTCCCTTATGATCCTTTTCATTTCTCTAAGATCAGTTGTAAGGCCCCATCTTTAATTTTTGATTTCAGTTATTTTACTCTTTGTTTTTTTCTTAGTTAATGTAGCTAAATGTTTGTTGATATTTTCAAAAACCTACTTCTTCCTTTTATTGTTTTTTCTCTGTTGTTTTTATTTTCTGTTTTATTTGTCTCTGCTCTATTATTTATTATGTTTTTCCTCTGATCGTTTTGGGCTTAGTTTTTTCTTCTTCAGCTAGTTAAGGTGTAAAGTAGGTTGTTGATCTGAGATCTTTATTCTTTCTTAATGTAAGCATTTGCAGTTATAATTTCCCTCTTGGTACTGCTTTCATTGCATTTTATAAGTTTTGATATGTTATGTTTTCATATCATTTGTCTCAAAATATTTTCTAATTTCCTTTGTGATTTCTCCTTTAACCCAGTGGTTGTTTGACAGTGGATTTTGCAGTTTCATTTCTGCTACTGATTTCTAGTTCCAATACATTGTGGTCGGCAAAGATAGCTTGCATGCTTTTAGTGTTTTATAATTAATTAAGACTTAATTAACAGCTTTGTTAAGTCTATATTGAAGAATATTTCATGTGCACTTGAGAAGAATCTGTATTCTGATATTGTTGGGTGGAGTGTTCTCTATGCCTGTTAGGTCTGAATGTTCTCTAGTATTAGTCAAATTTATTTTCTTATCGATTATTCTATCTATTTTGAACGTGTAGTATTAAATTCTCTTACTATTATTGTCGTTGTCTGTTTCTCCCTTCAGTTATGTCAATGTTTGTCTCATATATTTAGAAGCTCTGATGATTGGTGCATATACAGTTATAATTGTTATATCTTCTTGGTCAATTGCCCCCTTTTTTATATAATGTCCTGTCTCTGGTAACAGTTTTTGATGGGAAGTCCATTTTGTCTGATATTTGTATAGCCAGCCCACTCTCTTTTGGTTACTATTTGCGTGGAATATCTTTTTCCATCCTTCCACTTTCAACCTATGTGTATCCTTAGGTCTAAAGCAAGTCCCTGTAGAAAGTGTATAGTTAAAGTCTGTTTTTGTAATCCATTTACTCAAAATATATCTTTTCACTGGGAAGTTTAATCCATTTACACTTAAAGGAAAGACTTATGATAAATAAATATATATATATATATTTTTTTTTCTTGCAGCTTTCAGCTACTATGTAGTGTTCACTTGATTGCTGCAGCTTTTTAACTAGTATTTAGAGTTCTCACAAAGGTGTTTTGGTCCATTTATTGTTGTTTATTCATATCTCCATGGGGGAACAATGGCCTAGAGTCCACCATCTTCCTGACATCACCCCCATACATTTTTTTTAAAACATGAGGCTGAGTTTACATAAACCATGTGTCAAACTATTATAAAATAAATGGCAATATTTAGAAAATAAGAAAATATTATTTTAAGATGCATTATAATTTAAGCAGAAAGTGGTAGGCTGCAATAAATCAATAATTCTCAAACAGCATGCTGTGGAAGCCTAGGTTTTCCTGAAAGTTCTTCATGGGTGGCCTTAGGAGACAGATGGACCTATTGATTCCCAATCTTAGATCCAATCAAAGAGACAAGTTTTTTCATTCCAATTTAGATATTCAGTTTTACATTAAATATAACTTAGAAAAAATATTTGAGGAATCAAAGACATTTCAATATTTTTAACTGGTACAGTTTTTCCATAATGATAAAAATTAAAATAACTTGGATTTCTCTTTGTGTAAAGGAGCTAATGATTTATTAATTTTTATGAGTTACTGATATTTTTATTCAGGTAGTCAGAAGGTAGTCAGAGTCCTAAATTTACTGAACCCAGAGGGAATCCTAATAAAGACTATGACAGATTTATAAAAGCATAATCACGTTGAATAATGATGTATATCCCTAACTGCACATTTCTCAATAACACGGCTTTTCAATTATATATAGAGAGATTTTATTTGGAGATTTTATTTTATTTTATTTTATTTTATTTTATTTTATTTTATATAGAGAGAATAATTTGGAACAATCAGTAAGTGTGACTATAGAGCTAGTCACAGGATGCTATGAAATATATAGGAGGAACACTTGGTTTAAAAAACGATCAACATCATCCTGGAGAGGATGACATCTAAAAGGAAGTTTAAGAGTTATCTAAGTACAGAGATATGAGAAGAAAGGTTGTTGCACAAAGTGAACAACAAGGATAAAGTAGTTTTCCTTGCCCTTGTTGAACAGGAACAACCAACATTTCTATTTTATTAAAGCATACAATGTGCGAGAGTAGTTGTAAAGAGCTTGTTAGAATCCATGCGTGGAAGTATTTGTATGCCATGCTTAGAAACCTGGGCTTGATACTACAGGGATATAAGAAAGGAAATGACATTTTCTGATTTGTATTTTAAATAAAGTACTCTATCAATATTTTTAGTGGTTGGTTTGCAGATGAAGACTGGAGTTAGAGAGACTAAATAGGAAGCTACTGCATTACGTGAGACAAAATAAGATAAAAACCTAACTAGCAGAATAGGAGAATAGGGGTTAAAAATTTACTGAGGAGATGAAAATAGATAGAGCCTAATTGTTTGTATGTGGAGGAAAGTAGGGGGAATCTAGGATGACTTCCATTACCTAGATTGGCTGGGATGATTAGCCTCTTGAACCCTCAATTTCCTGGTCTGTAGGATCACATAATATTGTAGACACATCAAAGGATTAAACAAGATTTCATATGCAAATCCCTTGGGGATACCCTGGCACAGATAAAGTACAGTTTCCCTTTGCTTCATCTTTCTGTGAAAATATAAAAAGAAACATTGAGGAAGTCTTTCTGTGACTTTATAGGAGTTTTCCTTTCTGTCTCTGTCTTACTGAGTAAGGAAAGTGAGGTACAGGGTTACTGCTGGTTAGATACAATCCACCAAATTTATTGAATTTAATGAAAATATCTCATTAATAAGTTGATCCATATAGTCATTGTTATCATTTAACTTGTGTGAAAAGGGAACTTGTTGAACACTCTTATTAAATGCTAAAATATGCAGGCTTATGCTAGTGAGAGAAAAGGGATTTGAGCCAAATTACTTTCCAATGAGCCTGCACAAGAATTCCCAAAAGTATAATACCATGTATCATGCCTTTTTGTTATATCTATGCACTTTGTTGCTACCACGGTAAATATGTTAGGATTTAATTGTCAATTAGTTCAAAGAATTTTATACAGCTTTGTTCTGAAGCTATTGTGACTTTATAGAAAAATCATTTTTAAACATATAACTTAAAGTGCAAATACATCTTAAAAAATAAAATAGTAAAATTATTGAGAGCTTTGCAAGAAACTCTTAAAATGAGAACATTATGTTAGTATTATAGTACAGCAGTGACATCTGTAAATTGTCACTACTAAAGAAAGATGAACATTTATAAGTTACAATTTCTGTTCAGATTATACATTACTGGTATCTTGGATTCCTGTATTCAGAATCATATTACATGTTGATAATATGGTTAGAATCGCCTATGATAACAACCTCTTCTAGTGTATACGTAAACGTTCTTTTGAATATGCCTACTGTGAATTTATTATTGTGTAATAAACATATGGTATTTTTAAATAAGTCAAAGAGTAAATCTCATACTCTAGAAATAAGTACTTTCTAAAACTTCCACTTATTACTCCACATAAAATGGCCTGAATTTTGTCTTTGTTTACTCAAGACCTGACATTTCTGTATTCTTAAGCTTGCTCTCTAGTGTTATTTTTTTTGTTTGTTTAATTGAAAAGGAACTTCCAAACTTTATAGAATTACATATTTTTATCCTTGTATTTTGGCCTACAAGCATACAAGAAACATATTATAAATACTTATAAGTTTAGAGCCTATAATACCTAGATGTAGTAAATAATCAGTAACTATTGAATTTAATCTAATTTGCATGGTCATGCCTCACTGGGAACCAATCATGGGTCTGTTTTTTAAAGAAAATGAAAACAGAAATGCAATAAGAAAAAATATATAGTATTTTTTCAAAACAGTTTACTCAATTTTTTCTTAAGATAGATACAACATTTAACAGAATTCTTGTTGAGTTAATGAGCTGAGAATAAGCCTTCTTTCTCTCCACAGAAAGAATACCCTGTATTCTAGGGTAGTAAATCTAGAGATGCCTCTCCCCCCATTCCCTTAGAGCATACTTTCTTAAATTCCAAGGTCCTGAGTAATATCCACCTCCAGCAGCCCCATAAAAGCTCAGAGTCTGCCAATTTTAGGCCCTCTCACCTAAACCTGGTATATCGTAAGTCCTTATCACATCACTCTGATGGGTATTAGGACATGGGAATTTGATGCAAGATGTTGCTCTGACTGCCATTTTTGCTGTTAGTAAAAATGGTCTCTTTCTCTGAACTGGGGTGGTCAGCAGACAGAGATGGAGATGAAGATAGAGATGTGTGTGTATGTATATACACACACATATGTATATACACACACATATGTATATACACACACATATGTATACATACCCACATGCACATACCTACATATCTATATCTTTACTATAGAACTGTGGCAGGCTAACTTGTTAGCTTTCAAGTAGGGTAAAATCTCAGTCCATTCACAGAGTTTCTGATTTAACAGCTCCCAAAGAAAACTGCCTTCTAGTAGAGCAATTTTGTTGAACACAGAGAAGTTAGACAAAGTTGAAATTTCTACTGGGATTACTCAGAAGTCTGGGATTAACCTATTTTCTGTTGGGTCTCTGAATCATTCAGCTAATAATGTAAATTTCTGGGAGGAAAATTCTGAAACTGCTCAGGTACACGTTTTGAAGACCTATGCTGAACCCACATTCTCCACTTTACAGAAAATACCAAACCTGGGTAAGACCTCACAACAGATAGACATGTGTCCTACCAAAAGTTTCTCAAAAATAAAAGGAGACTTTAGCATTTATAGAGCACACTTTCATAAGAAATGTATAAGAGGAAATAAATTATGTGAATTCATGCAAAATTCTATAAAAAATGAAATTTGTAAGCAAAACATGATAAATATGAAATGATATGACAAAATACTGAAATGAAAAGATAATCAAAAGTCCACCTGGAATAAAAAGAAAGGTGATGAAATAAAGACAGAATGAAAGAAATGCAGTGGGAGAATATACACTGCAGCAATTTTGAAAGAAAAGCACATTATTATAAGTGAGATTCCTTCTCCCAGAATACAGAGGGAAAAGATTAAAAAATGAGAAAGAAGAGAAGAAAGAAAACAGAAAGAAGCTATTTGACAGCATGGGTAGAAGGAATTCCTGAGGAATGTATAATAAAAATTGGAACAGAAGAAAACATGATTTAATAGATAAAAATATTTCTGAGTTGAAGAAAATTCCATTTTTACAGATCAAGAGGAATCACTGTGATAGGGTGACTCTGTTTGGTTTTGCCTGGAAGGTGCTGGATTTTGCCTGTCAGTGGTAAACCAAGAATGGGAAGGAGACATGCCTGACATTTTCTAATAAAGCCTTATGCTAAGGCTTCTCTGGTTAATTGATTCTCTTTTACATTATTTAAAATTGAATTTTTTCCTTTATTAATTGTTAATTTTTCATCTTAAAACTAAAGTGCAAATCAGCAAAACAAAGTGTTGTATCAGGATTACAACTTATTCATTGCCTAAATTGTCCCTTTTGCAGATATTTTGGCTTTAGTGAAATTTTTTTTTTTTTCCTGCGGTACACAGGCCTCTCACTGTCGTGGCCTCTCACGCTGCAGAGCACGGGCTCTGGACGCGCAGGCTCAGCGGCCATGGCTCACGGGCCCAGCCGCTCCGCGGCATATGGGATCTTCCTGGACCGGGGCACGAACCTGTGTCCCCTGCATCGGCAGGCGTACTCTCAACCACAGCACCACCAGGGAAGCCCATGAAATTTATATTATATAAGACTATTATTGAATGGTCAAAGTTCAAACTGTTGGGGATAAAAACAAATGTAAATAGTTGTGCCTTTTTATCCTGCAGGAACTTGGATTTTGCACTATTTCTATAATTTGAACAACTGGTTCATACTTATTCTGAATACATTTCTTGAAAACATTTTGAAATTGGTTACGTATGTCAACATGAAATGACTGTGACCAGAAACGGTGTGGATCTCAACAAAGAAGTATTTTTATAAAGCAAAAAAGGACGTGATTGAAGCAATATATGAATAGGGTCAGATCTACTTAGAAACATGTAATGTCTCCAGTATCACCTATGGTAAGAAAAATTGTAAAGAAAACCAAGTTAGTATATCCAGAGAACCCATACTAGAAATGCAACAAGATTTCAATGACACAGGGCTGAAAGATGACTAGAAATCACCTTCTTTTTATAAGCATTGATATGATAAAGAGTAAACAAACTTTAGCATGATTCACTACTAAGGAAATTAAAAATAATAAAAATAGAAAAGAAAAAGACACTGGTTAAGACTTTTCTTAACTATTTTGTATCTTTTGTACTACATAAAAAAACTAACTTTCAAAAATAAATTAATAAGTACTTGTCAAATAACTAATCTAAGATAGATGGACAAATATGACTATACTATTGAACATAAATATGCAGAAAAGAGAAATTTTAACAAAATTATCAACATATTTGCAGAAGTCGCCAAAACAGAAATTACAATATATTCATTACTGCAACATAGATACAAATTATTCCTTCTTTTTTTTTTTTTTTTTTT
>NW_006777082.1:784203-804790 GCF_000442215.2 Lipotes vexillifer | reverse complement strand
CGGTATGCGGGCCTCTCACTGTTGTGGCCTCTCCCGTTGCGAAGCACAGGCTCCGGACGCACAGGCCCAGCGGCCATGGCTCACGGGCCCAGCCGCTCCGCGGCACGTGGGATCCTCCCAGACCAGGGCACGAACCCGCCTCCCCTGCATCGGCAGGCGGACTCTCAACCACTGCGCCACCAGGGAAGCCCAAATTATTCCCTTTTTAGAAAAAACACTTTAATGCAATTAAAAATATTAACCATCACTTCATTCCTTTTTTGTGATATTCATTTTATTTTTCAAATTTTTATTTTTTTGTTTGAAACTGGCACAGTTACATAGACAAGTTCAAACCAGAAAATTTTTCATCGTTTATATTTCTTTCCAGTAGTTATTATTTCTTCTTTTATTTCATTATTATTACTAGAAATAATTTGTCAAATATAAGAGGGGTATACACAGTTTATTTATTGCTGCATAACAAATGACCCCACAATTTAGCAGCTTAAAAGCAACAGGAATTTATGATCTCACGAAGTTTCTAACAGTTAGAAATCCAGTCCCTGCTTTGCTGGGTGCTTCTGGTTCACGGTCTCTCATTGAGACTGCAGTGAAACTGCTGGACTGGGCCCAATTTCCGATAATTTGATTGGCTCTGGAGAATCTCATTCCAAGCTCACCTACCTGGCTATTGGCAGGAGACTCCAGTTTCTCCCCATGTGGGCCTCTTCTTAGGATGCTTACTGCATGGCTTTCCCCAGAGAAAGTGCTCTACAACAAAGAGAATGTCCAAAACAGAAGCCTTTTATTTTTTTAATAACTTAATCTTGGAAGTACATTACATCACTTCTACCATGTTCTACTGGCCACGCATACCACCCCTGGTACAATAGAGAAGGAGAGTACACAGTGTATGAATACCAGGGGAAGCAGGATCATTGGGTACCATCTTCCAGGCTGCCTACCATGATAAATGCTGGCAAGTTATCTGCTCTGGGTTTCAAAGTCCTAGGTATGTCACTGATTCCTATTATCTGGCATAATTACTAACTTTCACTACTTTTATCCTCCACTTCCCATTCTACATTCCATTTGTCTTCAGTCAGCATCTAGCCAGTCAGTGTGCTTTCACAGAGTAACTCAAATTTTTATTTCTAAAAGATGTGAATTTTTGGTAGACTTGCTCGCTTGTGATTGCTCTAATTTACATTCCCTGGGCATGGAAAAATTAGAAAGTGCCCCAGAGGATGCACTGCAACTAGACAAACTTCTTTCTTCTCCCATTATGTATAAGGAAACCTACTTCTTTCTGCTAGTCAGAATTATACTGTAGCCCTCTTTGTAACTTGTTCAGTTAGTACACAAGGAGTAATAAAAGGCACGGGGGTGGTCCGCATCCAATTCCCTGGACCATTGTTGTGTAGCCTGATGACAGTGTTTCTTCCTGGGAAGTAAAGACATATACCCCCAGAAGACTGCAGGGTTGCAGGGAGAGGAAACACAAATTTCCAATTAGATTATTTCTTATGAAGTGAGAGATTCACATTTATATCCCTTGTAAGCTGGTGTAGTTAACATTGCTGCCCTTCCATCTATGACACTTTCAAAAGTTGGTTGAAGTGACAACTTCAGTGTGAGCCAGAGTGATAAAGAGAGCTACTCTTGATGACAACCAGAAGCCAAAACAGAAAAATGAATCTTCTGAACTCTCCAAAGTATAGCCTCAAATGCACCCTATGGCTGAAAAGAGAAACTGCTTATTGCATAGGTTATGATTAATTCACCAATTTAGATACATGGGAAAAAAATGACTATGAGTACTGTACTGAAATAAAATTATTCCCATGGGTCAAAAATAAGTCAAGAATACTGGCCCCTTTTACATTATCATATTTCTTAGGTTACTGAGGAAAAGTAAGGATGACATTGAATATCCTTTCGTAAATTCTTCTGTTTCTCCAATACAGGATTTTTTCCCCTCCCCACCTCTTTTCCTTCACTATTTGAGAGTAATTCTAGAGATATGGTAAGAGAAGAAAAATGCATTTGAAAACTAGCACACTCCCAGAGTTAACTTTGAATAGCTGCTTCCTTATCAATATCTGAGAGTCTTGGATTTATTGTGTCTTTTCCATATCAGTTCAGTAATTATATGTTTATAAGGGTTTAATGCTCTTATTTCTTCTCTCAACTAATTTTCTCTTGTTACACAATTGCTTCCTTAGTGAACACACAGGATACACTATGAATTCATAACAATAGTTAAGACTGACCAGGGGTAAGGTCTTGTTAAATATATTGGTAAAACCACATTTCTATTTGATTTCCTGTTTGTCTGTAAGGACTACATTAACTTTAAAGTTTAAACCACTGAGTAAATCCAGTTACAAAAGATGAAATCACTAGTTAATTGTTCTTAGGGAATTTTGGCAGGCAGAAAAAAAAGCTGTTACCTCTAACAGAAGACATGAATCTCCAGAAAACGAAAAAAAAAAAGGAAAAAAACCAGTTTCTGGGAGTTGTAATGACTCAGAAGTACTTGTTGAGGCTTCCCTGGTGGCGCAGTGGTTAAGAGTCCTCCTGCCGATGCAGGGCACACGGGTTCGTGCCCCGGTCCGGGAAGATCCCACATGCCGCGGAGCGACTGGGCCCGTGAGCCATGGCCGCTGAGCCTGCGCGTCCGGAGCCTGTGCTCCGCAACGGGAGAGGCCACAACAGTGAGAGGCCCGCGTATCTCACACACACACACACACACACACACACACACACACACACACACAAAAGTACTTGTTGATTAAACGAATGATTTATTTAATTAAGTTACCTAGTTCCAAATAAAGGAGAATAGCCTCCCCTTACCTGGAAATCTAAACATTTGGCAAATATCTTGAAATATAATGCTAATCCTCCTCAGCATCTGCTTCCAGAATTCCCCACTGCCTCCAGGAAAGTAACCAAGATCAGGGCTCAACATAGCCTGAGCAGGAAAACAATTTATAGTACAGAAGGAAATGTTTATAAAATGAAAGAAACATAGGACCTGGCTAATACATACCAGCAGGATCCTTGGAAATGTATGTGAGACGGCTTTCGACTAGGTAGGTGTAGAATATAAGATGGTTAAGGGAGAATTTATTGAAATAATTCAGTGTTCAACCTTACAGCAAGAATACTTGCAACATACCCTAATACACTGCTGGTATGGCTTTTTGAAGCTTGGACATGATAATGGGCTATAGTAAATGAGGTAGAAATTAGAGAATTGCTTAGTAGAGCACTAAGAAACAGATCGAAAGTCTCAAGAGAGGTGGGATTGTGAGAATGGATTTATTACGTGAAAGTGGAAGATTCTCTCCTTCCCTCTTATGTTTCATGGATGGCCCTTTGGTTGGGCAAAAGAAAAGGTTGTACTGGTGAGGCGGACACGAATATCTTTGAGATGCCCATAGGACATACTCTCATGACTCTGGACTCCCTAGAATCATTGGGGAGATCAGATTCCAGAATCTGAGCCAAGAGGTAGTCCTTAAAGTCAAAATTTTATTTATTTATCTTTTTATTTACTTTTTATTTTGAAATAATTTTACACTAACAGAAAAATTGAAAAAAATATCACAGAGAAATCTTTTCAACAAATGGCATTGGGACAACTGGATATCCACATACAAAAGAATAAAATTGGACCCCCTACTTCACACCATATACCAGAATTAACTCAAAATGAATCATTGGTCTAAATGTAATAGCTAAAACTATAAAACATTTAGAAGAAAACATAGAAGTAAATCTACATGACCTTGGATTTAGCAATGTTTTGTTTTTGCAATACGACACTGAAACTGAAGTAAAAAAATTAAAAAATAGATAAATTAGTATCAAAATTACAAACTTTTTACTCACTGCTCTGTGGTGACCTAAATGGGAAGGGAATCTAAAGAAGAGTGTATATATGTATACGTAGAACTGATTCACTTTGTTGTACAGCAGAAACTAACAAAACATTGTAAAGCAACTATACACCAATAAAAATTTTTTAAAATATTACGAACTTTGTGCTTCAAAAGACACCATAAAGAAAATGAAAAAACTCACAGAAGGAGGGAAAATATTTGTAAGTAATATATTAGATAAGGGACTTTTGTTTTGAATATATAAAAAATCCTTACAACTCAAAAACAGAAATAAGTAATCCAATTTTAAAATGGGCAAATGATCTGAATAGCCATTACTCCAAAAAAGATATGTAAATGGCCAATAGGTACATGAAAAGATGGTCAACATCATTAGTCATTAGGGAAATGCAAGTCAAACGCTCAATGAGATATATCACTTCATACCCAGTAGGATGGCTAAAAGTAAAAAGACAGACAATTATAAGTGCATAGAAGGATACGTAGAAATTGGAACCTCCGTGTTGCTAGTGGAAATATAAAATGGTGAAGCCATTTTGGAAGAGTTTGAACTTTCTTCAAAGTATTAAACATAGAGTTACCACATGAACTACAATTCTACTTCTAGGTGTATACCTAAGAAAATGGAAAACATATCTCCACACAAAAACATTCATGCGAATGTTCATAGTAGCATTATTCATCATGGCTAAAATAAGGAAACAGCCCAATGCCCATCAACTGATGAATGGATAAACAAATGTGGTATATCCATACAGTGGAGTGTTATTCAACTGTAAAAAGGAATGAAGTATTCAGACATGTTACAATAGTGTTGAACCTTGAAAACATTACACCAAGTGAAAGAAACCAGTCACAAAAAGACAAATATTATATGGATGTCAATAACAGGCAAATCCATAGAGACAGAAAGTAAATTAGTGGTTGCCAGGAAATGGGGGCAGGGGAAGAGATGAGGAATGACTAATAGATATAGGATGTCTTCTTGGGGTGAGGAGAAGCTTCTGAAATCAGATAGTAAATTAGATAGTGAATCAGATACAATTCTGAATTGCACACTTTAATAGAGTGAATTTTATGGTATATAAAATATATCTCAATAAAGCTGTTAGCAAAAACAAAACACAGAATCTAATATAAAAACACTAAAGCCCTCTATCTATCAAAGAAAAAAATTTTAAATAGTACACAGAGTTCATATATACTCTTCATTCAGCTTCCTCTGATGTTACCAACCTACATAACTTTAGCACAATAATCAAACCAAGAAATTAACACTGGTGTAGTGCCAGTAACTAAACGATGGAGCTTTTTCAAATTTCACCAGTTATGCCACTATTGTCCTTTTCCTGTTCCAAGATCCAATCCAGTCAGGGTGAAATACGTCTGGAACCAGGGGCAACCCTGGGATATCTCCTTAATCTTTTAAAATACTTTTTAACTCAGGAATTAAGAATTATAAGATTTTTCTTGAGGTAGATAAAAAGGGAAGAAGGGAGGGAGGGAGGGAAGACAAGAAAAGCTCTCAAGATAGATAAGCAGATGCTAAATGAAATAAGTCAGACAGAGAAAGACAAATATTGTATGATCTTACTTACATGTGGAATAAAAAAAAAAGTTAAGGTCATAGATAGAACTAATGGGTGGTTGCCAGAGGCAAGGGGTGGGGAATGGGTAAAATGCATGAGGGGGTCAGAGGGTACAAACTTCCAGTTACAAGATATATTAGTCCTGGGGATGTGATATACAGCATTGTGACTATAGTTAACAATATTGTTTTGTATATTTGAACGTTGCTAAGAGAGTAGATCTTCACAAGAAAAGAAAATTTTGTAACTGTGTGGTTAGAAATATTAACTAAACTTACTGTGGTAATTGTTTTATAGTATATACATGTATCAAATCATTATGTTGTACACCTAAAATTAATGCAATGTGATATGTCAATTATATCTCAATTTTAAAAAAATCAGTAGTTGCTGAGGACTTGGGGTTGGGGGACAGGAAAGGATAAACCAGAAGAATAGGTGGAGCACAGGGGACTTTTAGGGAAGTGAAACTATTCTGTATGATACAGTAAGGGTTGGTGCATGTCATTATACATTTGTCAAAAACCACAGAAGGCACAATACAAATAGTGAACCATAATATATACTATGACTTCAGTTGATAATGATGTATCAATGATGGTTCATTAATTATAACAAATGTACTATGCTGGAGAGAGATATTGATGGTGGGAAGGCTTTCAGGGAGGGGTGAGGGCATGGAGGAATTCTCTGTACTTTCTGCTCAATTTTGCTATGAAAGTAAAACTGCTCTAAAAACTAAAAATTCAGTGCTTGAGAGTCCGCCTGCCGATGCAGGAGACGCGGGTTCGTGCCCCGTTTCGGGAAGATCCCACATGCTGCGGAGCGGCTGGGCCCGTGAGCCATGGCCACTGAGCCTGCGCGTCCGGAGCCTGTGCTCCGCAAATGGGAGAGGCCACGACAGTGAGAGGCCCGCATAACGCAAGAAAAAAAATAAATAAATAAATAAAAATAAAAACTAAAAATTAATTTAAAAAATGAACTAGATGAGATTAACGGCAGATTAGAACTTGCAGAAAAAAAAAATTATGAAACTGAAAGACATAGCAATGTAAAATAAACTATCCAAAATGAAGCATAGATAGGACAAAAAAAAGCCTGAAAAAATATAAACAGCTTTAGTGAGCTGATGATCAACACTATCGACCAAGTTGATTTACTCCTTGCCCACAAATTTGATATTTGAATTTCAGTTTCAATTTCCTGAAAGACACAATCTGCCAGAACTCAGAAGAAACAGATGATCTGAATAGGCTTCTATTTATTAAAGAGGTTAAATCAATACTTAATAACCTTCCAAAACAGAAAGCACCAGGCCCTGCTGGGTTCACTGATGAATTCTATCAAACATTTAGGGGAGAAATATACCAATCCTCTATAGTCTCTTTCAGAGAAGAGAAACAGAGAGAATACATCCTAATTCATTCTATAAGGCCAGCATTACCGTAATAACAAAACAAAACAAAGACAGTTTAAGGAAAGAGAACTACAGACAATGTCTCTCATGAACATAGATGCAAAAATCAACAAAATATTAACAAATTGAATCCAAAAAAGTGTAGTGAGATTTATACATCAAGAACAAGTGGGATTTATCCCAGGTATGCAATGCTGGTTCAACCTTCAGCAATCAACTAATGTTACTTATTACGTCAACAGACTAAAAAAGAAAAATCCCATGGTCATATCAGTGGATGCAAAAAGGATTTGAAAAATAAGTAAATGAATGAATAAATAAATAACAAGATAGAGGAGCAGAAGAGAAATGCCCTGAAAGCGTGGTAGAAGATGCAGACATTATGAATTTGAATCTCAGTCCACAAAGTTGACCATGCAAGATACATAGCATTCTTTACTTTTCTTTAATAAGGCTAAATCTGTTTCATAGTCCTCACCTCAACAGTGTGGCAAGAAGCTCAGTGTGTCATTGCTCTCATTCACCTTCCCACCCCATCTCCAGAGGTACCCTTCTTTTCTATATCTGGCCACGTGCATCAGGTCCCATTGGCTCATTCCATGTGGTCTCCCACCTCATGTCCCCTACTCTAATGTATCCGTGTATATCTTCCTTGGGCCCTAGAATTTTAGATGAGGCTGGGGACCCCTGTGTCTAGGAATCAGTTTTCCTAGGTGTCGCAGTGCAAGCCTCTGAAATCGGCACTTTTCTTGGATGCTTTCAGTGAATAAGGAGCAAGTCCTCACTTCTTGCAGCATGCACAGAGGGAAATCTCCTTCATTTCCAAGGCTATCCTAAAGTCATTTATATCTTAATCTCTTCAATGAGTTTAGGTTTTACAAAACAGAAGCTTTTTTAGCCCTACAAAAATGCCCAAAGCAAAGAATATGCAAAGGATCTGACTTCTTACTGGGAGAAGGGAAATGAAACAAAAGAAATACAAATCATAGTAATAAATATACAATTTATCCTATTCCAGAGACAAATAGGGAATTCAAACAGAAGTAAATGCTCATTGGAGAATTATCAAACGTTATAGAAGAGGCGTCTTTAACCTGCACTTGGGGAGGTCAGGGGAATTTCATGGAAGAACTAATGTCTAGGTGAAACTTGAGAGATGAAAAAGAGATAGCTAGTGAAAGGGGAGTGGGGTGGGAAGCTAGTGTGTGTAGTCTCTGAGGAAAGCAAAAAGGCATGTTTGAAACATTGGAATAAATTCAGTGCATCTGCAGATGACAAAATGAGATAAAGAAACTAGTGAGAGTTACACATAGGTTAGATTGATGCAGAAGCCTGTAAGCCATAGTAAGGAGTCTGTTTTTTACCCTGTGAGCAACAGGAAGTCATTCAAATGAAGGGGAAGACAAAATTAGAATTTCACTTTAAAAGATTATTTTAGTTTCAAAGTAGACAATTGGGGGTAAAGGGTAACCCTGGTGACTAGTGAACTATACTAGAAGTGATGAGACTCTTACAGTCATCCTCAGGAGAAATGATAGTAGTGTGACCTTGAGAAGTGGCAGAGGAAATGGAGAAAAGGGGGCATATTTCAAAGATATGAGGTTATGCAATCTACTAGATGTGACAGTATTGTATTTCATGGAATCTACAATTCCATTGATTTAAAGTATATCATTTTATATAGCACTAGAACGAAAAACCTGCCAGTTAATAAAATAGGACACACCATTGATTGTAAGAAGCACAATTTCAGAGGTGTAAGATGTGGGGGGAATTGTACACTGTGGAATCAATGAAACAGAGTAGATTGGCTGTAGGAAGAGAGGACGGAGGCAAAGATGTGACTGGGGAACTGAAAGAATAATGAATGAGTGGGCAAGTGAGAGAGAAATGTGAAAATTGTCACATAATGCTAAATGGTTATATAGAAAAGAAACTTATTTGTTTCAACTGGATATTTTTTTAAAAATTGGTAGACACTGATTGTAGAGGCTGGGGACAAGTGAGGTCCTCAATTGGAAAGCCAAGATAGATGAGTCACAAGAAAATAAGGCATTGGCAGAAGAACAAGTTTACTGGAGAGACCAATGTTGAAAGAAGGTGCAAGAAGAGAAGAACATTAGAAATAAACTTTACCTAATTCACAGATCAGACAAGTTGGGGCCTTGTGAACATAGCAACATACATTATCTAGGATATTGATTTTATTTCCTTCAGTAAAAATACTGTTGCGTTTACTTCTTCAGTTTCATAATTTGCTAAAGAAAATTATGTAGTCATAAGGGAATAGAAAACTTATTGATGAACTCCTGTTTACATATATGTTAGGGGCTGAATTATGTTCCCCCTGCCAAAATTTGTATGTTGAAGCCTTAACCCCCAATGTGACTGTATTTGGAGATAAAGCCTTTAAAGAGGTAATCAAGATTGAATGAAGTCATAGTGGGGGGCCTGATTCCAATAGTACTGATGCCCTTTTAAGAAGAGGAAGAGACACCAGGGATGCTTGTGCATGGACGAAAGGCCATGTGAGGACACAGTAAGAAGGCTGCCTTTTGCAAGCCAAGGAGAGAGGCCTCAGGAGAAGTCAACCCTGCCAACACTTTGATCTTGGACTTCCAGCCTCCAGAACTGAGAGAATAAATCTCTGTTGTTGAAGCCACCAGCAGGAAAAGGTGTAGGAAGGAGAGAGTATGGGAGGGAGGGGAGGAAGGAGAAATATTAATACTGCTAAATTCTCATTCATAGATCACGGTAATGGTCCAACTTTACCAGCTCTTTCCCCTTACGTTAGAATTTAATATTTAATTAAAACTTGAGTTTCAAATGTTCCAATATGAGTTTCACTTAAAGAGCTTTTATTAATATTTTAAAATCTGGTGTTTAGGCCAAGGAAAGTTGTAACTAGAATTATTCTAATGAGACACTGAAAAATATGCAGCTTATTACCTAGAATACTTAGATATTGCTAGACATAACTTTTGGCACAAAACTGGCATTGCTTCCCAAAATATCAAAAGATAGCAATATGTTTTTGATTTTATTGATATGAATTTTTCTTACCCTGATATCCCGCCCCCCAAAATTATACTGTCCTGGAGCTCATTGGACAACGACCTAGTCATGAATTTTAGAGTTTTTTTTACTGACTCAGCACTTCTAGTTGGTATAACCTGGTAACTAAACAGTTTCTGCCTTTCTTTTCCAAGCTTCAAGTCAACAAATCTTTACAGGTGTACGGAACAAAGTAGATTTGGAATCATTAAGAATTTGATACTACATTTAGAGATATTCATTTTGTATATGACACACTTATAATAATTATGCTATAAGTGTATCCTTTTAAATGCATACACTGTTGATCAGTTCGGTTGCACAGAATTCCCCATGAAAGGGTATTTTAGTATAGCATAAATATAAGGCATTTACACTTGGATAGCTCTCAAATTTAAAACATATGCCATCTTCACTCCAAATTTCCGTATTATATAGTTACATAATGGATTCTATTTTTGACTGTTTGCTATAAACATTGTTGCTAATCCTTGTCTTGAGAATGGCAACCATTTTAGTAAGAAATCTGTGAACATAAAGTGGACAGTATTTGGGGGGGCAGGCAGTATCAATATACCTACAGAAAAACCTAAAGCCCTTTTTCCTTCTAAACTCTGCGGTCGAACACTTTAACAAAAACATTAATTTTACAGGTTCTGCAGCTTGAATTGTCATTCCTGCCCTAGAATGTGAACCAAAATACACTGAAAGAGAATGCTAACAAACTTTCAGGATAGATCCTGTATTTCTTGTTTCTGGAGTTTGGGAATAATGCAAGGTATGCCAGGGTGATAGAAGGGTTGAAATAACGAATTCACTGGATCAAACCCTAATAGGCAAGAACGTTAAAAGGATATCAGAAGCTTAGAATCTCTAGCCTCTCTGGCGAATATGGGGTGTTGAACTTACGTAACGCCCACCACAGATGATTCCAAGCTGGAGAAGAGTTCAGATGAAAAGAGACCAGAGAAGGTAAAGGGCTCTTGCTTCAGTCTTACCCTCTTTAGACCAGTTTTACTTTGGCATGGGCATTACTTACCTTCAGAAAGCTGAAGAAGTATGCAAATGGTGGAATACCTGGAAGAAATGTAGGACAAATATATTCAGAAAACGATAAGGAAACCAGTTTGGTTCTTCACACAGTTGTAAGAATGAAGGTGGTGTCTTGGTCTGGCTTCCCTAGGAAAGCAGAACCTGAGCAAAGTGATTTCAGGGAGCAATAGTAAAGGTCAAGGTGAGTAAGACAGGAAAGAATGTGCCTTCAAGTTGGCCACAACTCTTGGGGGCTCATGCTGAATCCTGAGAATTCTTCTGAGGAGGCTTATGAAGTACATCTCATAAGGGAAATGAAAGGGAAAAGCATTTATCCATCAGTGTCCCCGCCCCTGCCCCCCACTGGTTGAGAGTGGCCTCAGGGCATTGACTCATCTGCCTTTCTTGTTTATGTGTGTAAGAGTGCCAGGTAGGTTGCTGTGGGCATCTAAGCTGTGGCAACACAGAAACCACAAGGAGGTGTCATGTTGTACGCACATGAAGCTGTAAAATACTGGTCTCCCCAAGAGTGGTGGATGTAAGAGAAAAGCTAAGAGGATTTGGTATGTGCTCACAAGAATGCACCACTTTCACTTCTTAGATCCACTTGTTCCCTCTGTTAAACCCAAGCTTCTGGTGGTGGCCAGCCACAATACCTGAAAGGATGTGAGGTTATTAATAACAGCCCTCTTGCCCAGCTGGCCCCAGATCCATAACTGATATTCATCACCTCCCTCCTCCATCATCCCCTCTATGCCTCCTTCACTCTAGGCCCATTCAGCTGGTCTAGGACTCTTGCCTATTGCCTTGATCCAGAACTTCATCTCCTAGTGGCTTGTATCTGTGATGGTTAGTTTTATGTGTCAACTTGACTGGGCCATCAGGTGCCCAGATATTGGATCAAACAGTATTCTGGGTGTTTATGTAAGGGTGTTTTTAGATGAGTTTGACGTTTAAATTGGTAGATTGAGTAAAGCAGATTGCCCTCTCTAATGTGGGTGGGCCTCATCCAATCAGTTGAAGACTGAAACATCAGCTTTTCCTGGGTCTTGAGCTTGCCTGCCTTCAGACTGAACCACATCATTGGCTCTCCCGGTCTCTGGCTTGCCGACTGCAGATCTTAGGATTTGTTCTCTGGAGAACCCTAACAGTATCCTGCATTGCCTTGCCCTTGTGCGTCGTGGTTGCTGAATCGCCCATCCACAGTGACTTCCAGATACAGAAGCATGCCTTCTAGTCCCCTGCCCTGCACTTCACACACCTCTTGTCCTTCTTTTTACCATCACCTGGCTACATTCTGAGTGACTGTCTTTCTCAACATTCTCAAGAAGTTGTTTAGCTTTTGCCTAGAAAGTTGCAGAGACAAGCGTCTCACTACATTGTAAGATAGCCTAACCTATCTCCCAAAAGTTCTATTAGAAATTGGTTCCTTACAGGATTCCAAAATCTATTTTCCGGTAACTTTGACCTATTACTACTTGGATCTACCTGGGGCAACATAGGTCTAATCCTTCTTTATCATAACAACTCTAAAAATCCTGAAAGTAGAAACCATGGCTTTCCTTCAAACTAGAAATACCTCATGTTTCCTCCTATAATATCATGGTTCCTAGTTCTCTCATTTCCCCGTTTGCTTTCCTTTAACACAGGTCAATGTGTCTGTGGCCCTTTTAAACAGTGTTGCCCTGAAGTGAGTGAGTACAGGCCTCAGCTATGGTCTGACCAATGCAAAATGAAGAAAACCCTTCTTGTATCTAAAGAACTCTGTACCACTTTGATCATCTCCTCATGGGACTCATCACCTATTTATATATTCCCTCTGACAATTCCACTTCCTGCATATAAGCATCCTCAGTCTCACTGTATGTCCTACACAGATATTCATTTTTCTAAGGGCATTTCAGTCCTCATGGTCACATCTAATAATGATAAACTCTGGCCACCCAGCTTGACCATCCCCTCCCAAACTCCTTGCAGTAGTTTGAGGAGATAGAATATCAACTGAGGTGAATTTGAAAATTGGCAACATACTTCAGCTATCTCCACCTAGGTACACAAAATTCTATCTGCAAGTAAGAAAAACTGGCTTTGGTCCCACCACCTGAATATTTTTCTTCAGACGCTCTGGAGCCTTTTGAAATATTTACTTCCACCCGATATTGCTGAGCCAATGAAGAGACACTAAAATGACCCTATTTCTCCCAACCCTGTTATCACAGAAGCCCTCTGGGTTGATCAGTCCCCCTCTCAGAATGGGTGTGTTATCAATCCCTTTGACCATGACTTGACTGAATGAATTGTTTCATTTTGCTGACAAGAATCAGTAAGTGTTCTGCCCATTGCATTGTAATGAAGTTTCAATTGGACTTTACCACAACCAATCAAATAATTTACAAATAATGTCAAAACTCCTCCCTGCTTTGAAAAATATGTCCAGTTATGGGCAATGCTTTCTGTGTAGTACCCCCAAAAGTGAGAAGTGCTAATTTGTTCAGATATTCAGGGGAAAAAAAGAGCATATGGCAACTTATTTAGCTCTTATTTTAGAACAGTTTTAGATTTACAGAAAAATTGCAAAGATAGTACAGAGTATTCATATAAACTCCACACCTAGACTCCCCCATTAAAATACCCACACTAGTGTGGTGCATTTGTCATAATCAACAAACCAGTATTAATATATTATTATTTTTAAAATTTTATTTATTTATTTATTTATTTATGGCTGTGTTGGGTCTTCGTTTCTGTGCGAGGACTTTCTCTAGTTGCGGCGAGCAGGGGCCACTCTTCATCGCGGTGTGCGGGCCTCTCACTATCATTGCCTCTCTTGTTGTGGAGCACAGGCTCCAGACGCGCAGGCTCAGTGATTGTGGCTCACGGGCCTAGTTGCTCCGCGGCACGTGGGATCCTCCCAGACCAGGGCTCGAACCCGTGTCCCCTGCATTGGCAGGCAGACTCTCAACCACTGCACCACCAGGGAAGCCCCAATATATTATTATTAATTAAAGTCCATACTTTATTCAGATTTCATTAGTTTTTCCCTAATACCCTTTCTCTGTTCCAGGATCTCATTCAGGATATCACATTCCATTTAGTCATCATCTCTTCTTAGGCTAATGTTGGCTATGACAGTTCCTCAGACTTTTCATGTTTTTTATGACCTTGACAGTTTTGATACTTTGTAGAGTATCTTTCAGTTGGGATTTATCTGATTTTTTTTTCATAGTTAGACTGGGATTATGGGTTTGGGAAAGGAAGAATACAGGGATAAAGTGCCATTCTCATCACATCCTGTCAAGGGTACATGCTACCCACACAACTTATTACTGTTGATGTCGACCTTGATCACCAGGCTGAGGGATCAAATTCATTTCTATTTTAAAAGAACCAAAATTAGGACTACCTCTGATTAAACAATATTTTAAAACCTTTGTGTGCAGTACTTAAGGAATGGGGAGTTATGCTTCCCCCTCCCCTTGAGGGTGGAGTATCTGCATAAAGTATTTGTAATTCTTCTAAATGGGGTATTTGTCTATTCTCTCTCATTTATTTATTCATTCAGTCATTCATTTATATGCGCATGGATCATGGATACGTATTTTATAATCAGGGTTATAATCCAATATGACTTAATTTATTTTGTTGCCCAAACTGTTTTAGTTTTGGCCATTGGGAGCTATTTTAGTTGACTCTTATGTCCCTTTGACTTAACCCCATCACTGTGTATGTGTTTGTGTGTGTGTGTATATGTGTGTGTGTGTTTGAGCATTTCCTTGTGTTCTGGCACTGTGAGATACTCTAGGCTCATCTTGTATATTTCCAGCTTTGGTCCTATAATCAGCTATTTCTCCAGGGATCCCTGGTTACTTTTATTGGATAATGGTGTTAAAGACCTTGATTACAGTGTTAGGTGTGCTCACTGCTACTGGGGTGTCGTTGCTTCAAGACCCTCTCAATTGACAGAACAAGGAAATATGTATGTATACAAGAAAATCATGTATATATACATTTCTATTACTATTCATTTACCTAACCATCTGTATAGATGCAGATAGTATATTAAGTAATATAGGTTGTAATTGATAAAATATAACTTATTAGGTCAAACTATACAAAATTGCTATTTTGTGTATCAAAAAATGATGTTTTACATGGCTCAATCTGTTAGATACAGAAAAGAGCATAAAACAAAAATGCACAGTTTAACAAATATCCATGTAACCCAGACTCAGTTAAAAAAAGATAAAAAAGGAGCATCGCCAACACACACTTTCCCACCTTGGACTCTTTCTCCCTAGAAGCAAATCCTCTCCTAATGTTTGAAATGATTATTTTTCTACTTACTTTATACATAAAGGAAGCTTTGACATCTAAGTATGTAGTCCATAAATATACAGTATTTTCTATTTTTACTTTTATGAAAATGGAGTCATAATACAGGTAACGGTATGCGTCTGTGAGATTTATCATGTGTTACATGTAGCTTTGGTTTAATCATTTTCATTGTGTGTAATAATTTATGGTATGAATGTACAAGAGTCGATTTACGCATTTTGCTGTTGATTGATATCTGGTAAGGTTGTTCTGAGTAGAGAAGTAGCATCATTACATTTTGACTTATCTTCAGATTTCTTGTTATCATGAAGCTTCAAATTTATTGCTATTTTAGAAGAACCAAAATGTCTTAAACAAGTCTTAAAAGACATAATCACGAGGAAACCTTCTGATTATAATTTGGCCTCTCAAGTAATTCTGCCTACAGAGAGAAAATTACATGATCCCAGTTTCTGTGAGAATTGAACTTCTCATTGTGAATGAAATAAATTGGCATTAGATTTTCATACCTCTGTCCCAGGGGTTTGGTTAATGAGTCCATCTCAAAGAGATGGATCTTCTTTTGGTATGTTGATAAAATCAGGTAATAAATTCCAGTTCATGAGTCCTCTTCAGAGGCAAGCCTTCCACAGCCAGGCATACATTGCTCTCCTTCAGCTGTGAATGTGATCAAGCCAGAGCCTGATTCTCCACTTGAACTTGTACAATATCTAACTCCTATGCTCCCAACTGTGGGAAAATTGAATAACACAAATCAGCAAAAATCCTGGCAAAAGTTTATTAATGTTTTAGTTTAATAATACTCTATCTTTCAAGCAATTTCTACTTTCCATAATTTACTCCTTCTCTTTTACCTGTCTGAATTATATACTATTGTCTGTGACAGAGGTTTTTTTAAGAGAACGAAATTCAAAACATAGCATTTTAAGAAAGCAGCATTAAAGATTTTAAAGAGAAAAAATAGATAACTGTATCTCTAAAAGCGCTGCATGTGTCCAAAATACCTTCGGGGGCTGCATTTAATTCAGAGAAAAGTAGATCAAACCTTCTAAGATCAATTTCTAATCAAATAGCTACTCTGTATTCTTATAATATTTATTTTATAGCTCTTTCATAAATGTCATTCTATCTTTCTCTCCCAAACAAAATTACATGAGTTTTATGTTAACCACTATAATATTTTTCATTTCTTGTATGGATTTGTACGGTTAGAATAAAAGCAAAAACAATCTACCTTTTAAATGAATTGTACAGAAGGCTTAAATGTTAATCCTCCCTAAATGCACTTTGATTATTTTTATAACAAATTCAGGGAGATGAAAGAGTGGAAATCTAATTCCCCTTTCTCATATTAGGCACTTCAAATGCATGGATCTTACAGATGTAAGCAAAGCTTTATGAACCCTATCAGATAAGTTCAATATACTCCAAGCATTTAGTCAGTTTCTGAGATTAGTTTATAGTCTTGTTAGAAAGCGACCAAGTTGAAATGAAGGCTGAGAAAGGGAAGACTTGACTCAGGTGCAGCTGTCATTCCCCATATATCGCCATCTGCTGGGAACATTGGGCACTGCAGTTGTGTACAGGACCACATGCATAAAGCTTAGTGTAGATTGAAGGGGGCAAAAAATTAAAGCTGCGAGGATTAAATTAATTTGAAAATACCAATATATTAAATGAATTACACAGTTGAATACTTTGTGTTACATTATTAAATGTTATCTTTTAATAATTTTCTTCAGTGGTCATTTAAAAACAGAAAAAGATCATTGTACTTTCCATGAAAGCAGGTGTCATTCCTGGCTGTGCCTATCTTGAAGTCACCAGAAGAGGGCGCCTAGCATAGTTTCCAGTAAACAATAAGTATTCAAAGTCTTTGTTGAATGATTGAATGGCAGCCACTATATCCAAGAAGTCACTTGTTGACATATAGCCTATGGCACAAAATGATTTCTGTAAAGTGCAATTTGAACAGAAAGCTTTACCTAATTGAAAGCACTCTTAATTTCTACTATCGTGCTCTGTAGACTAATTTTGGAGCAAATCCATACAAAATGAATATTACCAGAAATGTAATGGGATTTTATAAATATCTTAACACTATGAAACACTTTGAAATGACTAAATGATTTTCATAAAATAAAAATGATGCAAATATGTGATTGACTGAAGTGTATAAATAGAGAATAAACTGACATATATGAGTTTAGAATTTTTAATATCTAATGTTAGTGCTTTGAATAAGAACAAAGTCAATAAATCCTTCCCCAAGTGCCACAGTCTTTGTAACCCTGGCTCCTAACATAGGGCTTAGCACAGGGTAGACACTCAAGTTTTACTAGTTCTTTGAATTTAATTTAGGTACTATATGTAAATGTTCAATGCAAGCAATATGTAGGAAACTATCTATATGCCCTTTCCATCAATAGAATAGACAAGCTTATTGAGAACGGAAAATATGCATTCATTCGTTTTATATGTCCAACAGTCTGTTTAGTGCTGGTAAACAGTAGACACTTAATAAATGCTTATAATTCACAGTTAATGAAGGGAGATTACAAAATACTTTAGGAAGTAAATACAGACTGATATTAAGATGGGGCTTGGTAGAAATAATGAGCTCACTTTGGGGTGGAGACTACTGTTATTTTTCTAGAAATTTACCATTTCTCATATCTAACGCTCCTAGAAGATCCAGATCAAACTCAGTGTGATACAATGAAGACTGAAGAAACTTAGTTTAATCAAGGTCACACAACCAGGAAGATTTAAGGCTCAGGTTCAAGTCAGTCTGCAGTCCCCCTTCCTCCCCCTCCACCCCTATTGCATCCCTACCCTGTCATTGATATATCCCACCGAAATTCCAGTCACCTCCTACCCAGTGGTTTTGGCAGACACTAAACTCCACAAGTCCTAGTTCTCAGCCAAATGTCTCTTTGTCGTTATAGCGCCTCCCCTCAACAACTAGGTACATGCTAAAAATAGCTAGTAAAAAACATTAGGATAGATGTTGTATAGGCAAGTCCTACAGCAATAAGGTACAATGAACTTTTCTCTTATTCTAGAAATGAATAACCCCATCTCCTTTTATGCAAAATACTTATGGGCTGCTAGAGAAAGAGGTCACACATTCCAAGGGGGTCATTTATTTGCCTTTGCCCTCAGCATCTTTAGAAACACCCCAATGCAGTGTTACAACATAATGTTTAAAACTGCCCGGGAGTATTCACTGATTTACAGGTCAATGCAAACAACCACCACGGTTATGCAATGAATTGTGTTCCTCCCCCAAATTCGTACGTTCAAGCCCTCACCCCTAGTACCTCAGAATGTGACCGTATTTGGAGATAGAGCCTTTAAAGGGGTGACAAGGGTTAAATGAGTCACAAGGGTTGGGCCCTAATCCAATATGACTTGGGTCCTCATATTATAAGAAGCAGAAGAAACACAAGGAATCTACTCACTAAGGAGACAGGTCATGTGAGGACACAGAGAGAAACCAAACCTGCAGACACCTAGATCTTGGGCTTCAAGCCCTTAGAACAGTGAGAAGATACATTTCTATGGTTTAAGCCTCCCAGTCTGTGGTATTTTGTGATGGCAGCGCAAGCAACTAATACAACCAGGGTGATTCTAATTTCAGCAGAATCTGTGGCCTTCTGTTACACAGATGATGTGAAGTGTGTGTGTGTGTGTGTGTGTGTGTGTGTGTGTGTGTGTGTGTGTGTAAGGGTGAGTGATGCCATTGGTTATTTCATCTCTATTAATCTCTGGAGAGATACTGCTATGATTAGTATCCATTTTCATGATTTACATGTCTTGTATTTATTAACTATCTGAGAATAACTAACATTAATTTTATTACAGCTTACTATAAATGAAACTCTTTAAAAACTCAGGAGTGTTTTTACAAAACTATCATCAGCTGTGAGGTATGTGATAGTCTTGTAAAATGTGCTTGCTAGTCATTTGTCAGTCTGTTTCCTGGCAACTGAATGGCTTCCGGAGCGTCAAAAGAGGAGGCGGAAGAAAAATAAGGTCTTGTTAAAATGCAGTGAAAGCTGAACCTATATTATGGGAAAGTTGCATTAATAATTTCTTAGTTACTTAGAAAATCCAGATCAAATTCTGTCAAACTACATCATGCTATCAAATTTAACCTCTCCCTTTCCAGCACGGTGTCTGAACTTCTATGATCAAAGTTGTTGATCTTTGTTAGTAATGTTCCCTATCTCTTCTTTTATGTCAGTATACTTGTGGTGAGTCCAGGCTGCAGGCAAAGGTAAGGGTTCTCCTCTCCCAGCCCCAAGCCTCCTCCCCAAGCAACTTATGCATAATATAATTCTGTGCACCCTGAAGGCACTCAGTAAATATTAGAGGAATTAATATGATGCAAGTGTTTTGAAATTGAGCTTCAGTTAACAAGTCCTATGAATGTAGATAAAGTAAACTGAGAAAATTAAGCAATTTTGAAATAACATGATAAAGTGCGGCAGGGAACAGCAGGTGAGGAAAAATCAAGTCTTCTAGGAAAAGTAGAGTCTTGGAGCTTTAATTACCTAAACTGAAGAAAGGAATTGTTCTCTTAACTCCAGTGTATATACAAAGCTTAAAACTATGATCATTCCTGTATCGCTGTTGGTGTGAAGTGCTAAATTATAACTGTCATCCCTGGTTGGGGTGATTAACTTAGTTCATGAGCAGTGTCATAGCATTAACCAAGGCGGGTGGAGGTTGTTTTTAGCTTGAACTGCAAGGAAAAAGTGACCTTCTTATTCAAAAGGAGCTAAATAAAAGAGATTTTCAAAATCCAAGCTAGAATAAACAGTGAACTCTCAGAGTGTAGCTGGCAAGAGATAGAAACAGGATTGACTACTCAGATTAGATAAAGTTCTGCAGACTCAAACAAAAATTGAGCCGTTTTTCAGGACAACAGGTAGAGCATGCAGCAAGCATCTTACTGAGCGTTACTGGAGGAAAACCAGCCGATGAGAACTTGGGACCCACTTTTCACCACATCCGCCAGTGGTGGTTATACCCGGAATAAACCACACCAAAAACTAGAGAGGCTTATTAAGAGTGTGATAAGCTAAAATAGCTCCGGCAAAATGTACAAATTCTAATTTGAGGCACATCTCCTACTGTGACATTATTTTCTTTCTGTGTCTTTTTAAGCTGAGTGCTCTCAGTTGAAGGGTTGCCTGCCCTGGCTTCTCTGACGAGTCTTAGAACACTCTTTATCTCACACACCCCTTACCAGCTGGCTT
>NW_006777082.1:770544-783770 GCF_000442215.2 Lipotes vexillifer | reverse complement strand
CACTCTTTCTCTCACACACCCCTTAACAGCTGGCTTTTCATAATTTCCCATGGAGAGTTCTATGCTACTGTTGCCTTTATACTCACCACCCTACTAAGAAATAGTTGCAAGTTGAGAACTGTCCTTGGTCAAGTTCAGCTGTCCATTAGCATTTCATCATAGCTGGGCTTTTCTTCTTTATCTTTTTTTTCCCCCCCTCTGGAATGGACAGGAGTTGTCACACTTCTGAAGCAAACCTCAATGATGTGTTTGGTCCTCTTGAAGTAGTCCTTGCTCAGAGATCTCTCTGATATACGTGTCTGAACTCAGAGTCAATTCCCCTTTTGATCTGCTAACACTGGTGAGAGCAAGTCTTTCTCTGAGCTGCCCTTTACAATATCAAAGATCTACGGTGAGCTCATTCTACCTGGCTGGTGTCAAAGCAGCTATTCATCCAACCAATATTTGAGAGCTTACTATCAGCTAAACACCACACCAAGACATGCATGAAGATTACACAAGGCTATGCTTCACATACAATGAATTCAGAACTTAAAGTTTAAGATTCAGAATTTAGAGACACATAAACAAGTGGAAGGAGTGGTTCCTTCTGCCCGAGGGAGCCAGGTAATGCTTTATGGAGTGTTTGGCTCTTGTTCTAGGTCTTAAAGGATGAAAGAGAATTTTTTTAAAAGCCAAATTTAGCACTTAAACTAATGAGCGGCCCCTCCCTAAGAGCCTGAGGTGAGGTGCAGTGTAAACACATCAGGGTCACATGATGGGGCAGGCTATCTCTAGGAAGGGGAACAGGTGATTTCCCCCAAATGGAATGCTGGGCAGACAAATTTGTATTTACTCTAGAACTAAGGAAGACCTAGGAAACATTGATTTTTTTGTTTCTTTGTTATTTTCTTTAACATGAAATCCAGCCCATGGAAAATCTAACATAAACAAACAAACAAACAAACAAACAAAATCTATCCTTGTTTGAGTAATTCCATTTTCAAATTAGCAACATGCCCCATCAGAAATGTTTCTAAAAATTCTTAAACCAAAAAATAAACAATATTTTAAATACATTTTTTGCAATTTCAGGACAAAAAGGTAAGCATTGAAATATATTAAGCAAAAGATGTAGCTTTTTTCCCTTAGCAAAACCAAAAAATTACTCTAACAGAGTATCTTCCAATTTTTTATTAAAATTTTATTATTATAAAATGTAATTAGGTTACACAGGACTTAGCTTTCTATCAAGTTCTATATACTCTAGAGGTATTTTCATTTATATATGTCTCTTTGCCTACATGTAAGTAAGTGACATTTAGGTAATCACATTAATAGATAAAATAAAATTTTAGAAACCTCAAAACGCAGTAATTAGGTTTAAAATTACTTTAAGGAAATATGTCTGAATTTTAATCATTTTTTAAAAATAATTATTCTCTGTATTTAACCATTATGTAATGTAAAGAATACTGTTATAATTTATTAAAATAGCATGTAATCTACTTTCTTATTAGGGACTATTAATATGTATAAGAGAATTGTTTACAACTAGTATTACATTAGCCTTCTCTGATCTACAAAAAACACCATTGCCTTAGAAGGCATTAAATTACTTCTACATACATGAATATTTTATCTCTAATTAATCAAGGCATTTATTTTTAAATACTTTTAGTCCTTTCCTCAAATATATAACCATTGCAATATAGTAAAGATCATAATTTAGACTGTATGGGGTTATCCCATTAATTAAAATTCTATCTATGGCACAAAATAATTATAACTTTAAAATCATCTAAGTAAGTTTCTGTGCCCTAAAGGCTAAATATAACTGAATATATGCAAAATAATTATGGGAGAAAATCTAATGTTATGATGATGTACCTCACTCTAAGCAACAAATACTTTCTTGGAAAGTTGTGTGTAAACTGGGCTATACTTGAAAGGATATATAAGGAAAACTTACAATTGGTTTCTCTATAAAATGATTTTTTTTTTGAGTTTGCAATGTCTTTGTAAAATGAATGTCTTTTTTTTTTTTAAGATTTATTTATTTTTGGCTGCATCAGGGTCTTGTGGTGCGTGGGATCTTTTGTTGTGGCGCGGGCTTCTCTCTAGTTGTGGCGTGCAGGTTTTCTCTTCTCTAGTTGTGACGCGAGGGCTACAGAGCACGTGGGCTTTGTAGTTTGCAGCAGGAGAGCTCTAGTTGAGGTGCCTGAGCTCAGCAGTTGTGGCACGCGGGCTTAGTTGCCCCGTGGCATGTGGGATCTTAGTTCCATGACCAGGGGTCAAACCCATGTCCCCTGCATTGGAAGGCGGATTCTTTACCACTGGACCACCAGGGAAGTCCCCAAAATGAATGAGTCTTAATTTCTCCTTTTAAATTCCTGAATTTTCTTAAATAAGACGTGTGAAGTAATGTCATTTCAAAATCATTGAGCACAGGACTGATGCTCAGAAAGAACCAACCTCAGAAAGAACACAGGTTAAGTCTGCCTGTGAGATGGAGCTGGTGTTTGTAAATACAGGCAGATGTAGAAACAAGTAGAATGTGGTATTTACGGATTCTAAAAAAATTACCAAGCCACAATTTCTCTGGGTTTTTCAAGTCATTTGCCTAGCTACCCCTAACATGTTATAGCTTAGAAAATTACTGTTAGCTTACAGATTTTCTCTAAAAATCAATTTTAAAGATGAGGCATAAGATACCAGGTAATACACACATAATATTTTTTACCATATTTAGCTTTCAACAAAACATGTCCTCATCCTCTGTGTCATAGAGATAGCATTATCTTAGATGCAATGAAAAAACATGAAAATTATTGTGTTGAAAATTTTAAAACTTTTCGTTCAGATTAATGAATTTGATACAGCTGATCCTTAGATGTAGATGTAAGTTTGTTTCGTTAAAACTAATTTGTACTGCATATAACCATGCTTAATATTTTTCCCATTTAAACATAAACTGCTTTTTAGAAATTCTTTTTTTTTTGTTCTTATTAGTTATCTATTTTATACATATTAGTGTATATAAGTCAATCCCAATCTCCCAGTTCATCCCACCACCCAGCCCCTGCTTTCCCCCCTTGGTGTCCATACATTTGTTCTCTACATCTGTATCTCTATTTCTGCCTTGCAAACCTTGCAAATGGTTCATCTGTACCATTTTTTCTAGATTCCACATATATGCATTAATATACGATATTTGTTTTTCTCTTTCTGACTTACTTCACTCTGTGTGACAGTCCCTAGGTCCATCCACGTCTCTACAAATGACCCAGTTTCGTTCCTTTTTATGGCTCAGTAATATTCTATTGTATATATGTACCACATCTTCTTTATCCATTCGTCTATTGATGGACATTTAGGTTGCTTCCATGACCTAGCTATTGTAAATAGTGCTTCAATGAACATTGGGGTGTACGTGTCTTTTTGAGTTATGGTTTTCTCTGGATATATGCCCAGTAGTGGGATTGCTGGGTCATATGGTAATTCTATTTTTAGTTTTTTAAGGAACCTCCATACTGTTCTCCATAGTGGCTGTATCAATTTAGATTCCCACCAACAATGCAAGAGGGTTCCCTTTTCTCCACACCCTCTCCAGAATTTATTGTTTGTAGATTTAGAAATTCTTAGTTTGGACTGAACGTGTATGCTTGGTATTTGTGAGATTTTAAAATAATGATATAAATTATAATGGGTTTCTAATTTTTTAAATTCAGTTCAAATACCTAATTGTGAAATAGAAGATTCAGTATTAACACCCTCTTACTTCAAAGAGCCTGTTACCTCTGTGAGCATTTTTTCCGGCTTTATTGAGATATAATTGACATATAACCTTGTATAAGTTTAAGATGTCCAATATGTTGATTTGATGCACTTATATATTGCAGTCTGATTACCACTGTGGCTCTAGCTAATGCCTCCATCGCTTCTAGGTGAGCATGTTTTTTTTGTTTGTTTGTTTGTTTTAACATCTTTATTGGAGTATAATTGCTTTACAATGGTGTGTTAGTTTCTGCTTTATAACAAAGTGAATCAGTTATACATATACATATGTTCCCATATCTCTTCCCTCTAAGTGAGCATGTTTTTAATGTGTACTGAGGAACACTAGTGCTACAGAATGTAAATAGCTGTTGCAGAAAATGAAGTTCTTATGACCAGTCAAGTTAGGAAGCACAGGTTTAGACAAAGATAAAGACGTTTCCTTACTCTGGAATCTTTAATATGTTAATTAATATATAATGGGAAGCTCTAAAACAGTGTTAAAGAGAATCTCCCAACTTTATCTGTGAAGAATTCCTTCTTTTTTATTTTTGGCAAAGGATTTGTTTATATTCCCTGTGTTTCTCAGAACAATGGGGACAGTCAGTAAAACTACACTGTAACGCCAGGAAGGACATGGCAGGAATCCTGAGAACACCATCACTGTCAACAGGCACATGTACAATGATTTCACACAGTGCTTGACTTTGATGCAAGGACTATTCAACTATTAACAGTTTGGAAGCCTTAATCCTGATCTATTTTTGGAATTTTTTACAATATTTGTACCTTTAGATATAATAGTGCCTGGTACATGGTATGTGATAAAGAGATATTTGCTTAGCAAATAACTATAGTCTGAGTCTCTACTCAATCACTTTCTATCCATGTGACAGTTTGTCTAATCTCTTTAAACCTTAGATTATTCACATGTAAATGGAAATAATAATAGTACTTTACTGGTCTACTGGGGCTACCATAACAAAATAACATAGACTGGGTGGCTTAAATAACAAAATTTTTTCCCACAATTTTTGAGGCTAGAAATCCAAGGTCAAGGTGTCAGCAGGGTTGATTTAATTCTGAGGGTCTCTTCTTGGCTTGTAGTTGGCCATCTTCTCCCTTTGTCTTCACATGTTTGCCTGTTTGTGTGTTGATCATGCATAGAGACACCACTCTTGCTGGATTAGAGCCCACCAAGTGACTTCATTTTACCTTGATTACCTCTTTAAAGGCCTATCTCCAAATACAGTCACATTCTGATGTATTGTGGGTTTGGACATCGACGTATGATTTAGAGAAACACACGATTCAGCACATAACAAGTACCTACCTCATTGGGTTGCCGTATACGTTAAATAACATTTATATAAAATCCAGCACAAGGTCTGGGATGTAGCAAGAACATATTAAAAGTTAGTTATTTATATTGATTTCTATTGACCCAGACTGTTTCCCCTTGAAAATATAATGGTCTAAGGTTTTCAAACGAAACTCAATATTCTTGAAAATAAAATAACAAACTGTAGGAAAAAATATTATAATGTAATTTTGACCATAAAGAAATAGATTTTGAGGGAAAAAATGTCATAAGATTACCGGATGTGGCAATCATGAACTCATGCGGAAACTAACATGACATTGTAAATCAACTATACTTCAATTAAAAAAAGAGTAAAAATATATATATATCTGCTAACCAGACTAATTATTAAAATATGTTGATAGAACCATCATACCCATATTCAGATGAATAACAATAGAATCTATGCTTTTAATTTGAATATAAACAATTACATATTGTATTAATTAAGCTTGTTAAGTAGACTCAATGTCCCCTGCCACATTTGCGTGGTGGTATCAGGACTACTACTCAGAGGCTCTTAACAAGTCTGTACTTTGTAGTCGTTCATGTCAGAAGTCTGTTCTCCCCTACCCAAATGCCTTCTGTTTTCTGACCACAATGTCTTGTTCCTGTTGGGTATTCTCTGATGCTACAGTATTTCCAAGCAGTCATGTCAGTCTTCTATCCTTTTTGCTACCCACAGCTGAATAATTCTCACTTTCAGGATGGCGTGATCAAGTAAGACCAATGATGGGCTGGTAAAAGTTTAAAAAGCCAACTCTTGGGGAGGGGTCCTGATTTGTAGAGCTGCTGATTTCTGTGGTGTAATCTGGCTCATTTCCAGCTACCAACGTGATGTCAACTGGCTTACTAAATTCGTGGTAATTTAACAATCTCCTCTGGCCAGACTGCACAAGCCAGCTCTGCTATTCCACCAAGAGAGGGCAAAATTAGACTTGCCCCCATTTTTCCAGCAGAAACGATTTAGGAGCTGAAGAATTCTAAACAAGCTTAGAACGAGAAGCGTCTTTGATGGTTGCCACGCCATCCCTTCTATTTTACAGGTGAAGAAATTGCCATCCAGAGAGGTTAATCGTTACAGTTCCTTGCTCTGAATCTTTATGACTGTTGTCTTTATGCCAACGTGGCTTAGCAGACCAGAGTGTGCTCAAATGTTCTTTTTTCACAGTACTGGATTAAAGATCAGCCTTTGACCTGCAGCTACTGTCACTATTTGTCGAGCTTTTGCTGTGTATCACTTAAAATAATGAAATTATGCAATCTTTAAGTTCGCTGGGACTGCAGAGTTTCTCTCTTGTGCAAGGCAGTCCTTTCTACACCCCGTCAGGCATGTGGTCATCCATCTCTTATTTAAAGTACTCTACCTTTTTTGTTATTGGTCAGCTCTAACTGTGAGAAAATTCTTTTAAAATAAAAGACAGATAGTAATAACCTAACTTTAAAAATGAGACAGCAGAGGATCCAGGAAGCCTAGGTCCAGAAGAAAGCCAGTCATATAACTGGAATTAGAACCCTGAATATAAACCTAAGCCAGTAAAATCTTTCTCCTATACCATGTAATACCTCCTTGTTCCTGAATGTGATTGAAGAGAGTATGGTGGGGATTGTGCTATGTAGATTGATTCTACAACATTGATAACTTTTCAGAAGTACAAGACAGTTTTCTATCCACACACACGTATTTGTCTGGTTAACCATAATATGCTGAAAACTTAGGCCACACAGCTTGCAAACAAAGATAAAAGGGGCTCTTCCGTTGAAAAAAACCTTACAATCTAGTTGGAGAAATGACGTATATGAAAAGGTATCTGATGGTAAAAAGCTATAAATAATAAATGCTTATGAATAGTACAGATACAAAGTGTTACTAGGGGTCAAAGGAAAAAAACAATCTTAACCTTGGCGGGTACAAAATGCCCAGAAGATTTGGAATTAGACTTTACAACGTGATCTCAACCTAATTTTCCAGATTAATGTTTCTTACTTTCCTACACAAATAGCTCAAAGCAAACATATTATCATGTTGAAATGTCTGGCATTTTCCTTCCTCTGGGCATGTACTTATTCTGTATACTCTCTCCACTCTCCCTACCCTAGAAATTTTCAAAGCTCAGGTCTAATTTTATCTCTCAATATTTACCATCACTTTTTCACCAGAGGAAGTCATCCCCAAATATTTGAAATGCTGTGGTACTTCTTCATAACCTTTCTAGGATAATTTTCCTTTAAACAAAGCATTGTATTTGTATATGCAATAGATACTTTTCTTTAAAGTAAAACCTAGGGAGTATGTACATATTTATTATAACGTGGTTACCATTGCTGAAAACATTTTTAAAAATTCCACTTTGGAATTGCCATCAGAGCTCATTTTAAAACCGAAAGAGATTATTTTTATTTTACTGCCAATTGTCATTTGGTTGTTGTTTATTTCTTAATCAGTCATTATTTACAGTCATCTCATTACTTTAGGACTACAGAAGACCACTGTCTTCCTGGATTTAACTTTATCATTTCAACTATTATGAGAGACACAGAGAAGTAATGAGTCACATGAGATGCACTTTTTCTAAAGTAAAATTTGAATAGTATATGATGTAAGACTGCTATGCAGAAGCAAATTACTTAGGTAATGAGGAAACTTATATAACTGCCCAGCATCCATATCTCAATGCAGGTTTTTGTGTTCTCCACCCATCACGCTATATGTAAAAACTCCTGTGAAGTGATTCTTTTTAAATGATTTTGAAAATAAAGCCAATTCTTTGTGCCAGTTTAAACAGAGTCAAGATCTTTAGATTAAAAAACAAAGTGAAATGTTGAAATTGATAGTGAATCAAATCGATGATGTAGATAGGGTACCATATACTTTGTATGGAAATGAGAGATTTGTGAAACTGTTACAGTGAATGCTGCAGCCAGAACAGTAAGCACATAACAAGAGATAGCTAAAACTGGAAAGAAAATTGAGACTGTGTGTTTTCTTACTTTGACAGAAGTATTATTCAACAGAAAATCCTGGTATTTGTTATTTAAATTACTCTAGATTCATATTTATATATTCATTACAGGTATGAAAGTCATTTCCTGTATTTTATGAAGGAAATTATATATCTAGTTCAGTAGTTCTCAACCCCTTTGAGATTAAGAAAAGTTCGGCGAATTGATGAAACAGTACTCATCTCAGAAAAATGTTTTTATATACAAACACAATTTTTCGCACAAGTTCAAGATTTTACAGATCCCTGAGGATCACCCATGGGCCCCAAGATAAGAAAAACAGTTATCACTAAAATTAAAGTTTATATAGACACGGAGTAAATACCTCGAGAATATCAAGGGGTTTGTTCTAGTTAATATTTCCCATCATGCTTAGCACATTGCTTTGTAGTATTCTGTGTCCAGGAATATTGCAAAAACTGTAACATCTTTTGAGTCTAATCAAGAGTTATCTATAGGTAATTTCCCGTAAATTTCATTCCTTATATTTAGCTGATATACCAAGTATGATCCTATTAAAATTTATCATTGCTCATATAGTTACAGGTATACAAATAACGGGTTACCCATCGTTTCTTTCTCTTTCAAATGATGAGAACCTCCAATATGAATTCACAACTATAAGATTAAGTGAGACAGAGCCCAAACTACATGGTGAGCAGCATGCTGTTCTATATTAAGTGGTCGTAACCATTTTTTATCTACTTGACATGCAGTAACAACACATCAAAGTTATTAAGATTAATGGCCTAATGATTAATGCTGGAGTGCACATTTGTAATCAGTCTGAATTAAGATTTCTGTGAAGCATATGGAAAATATCTGAAACACAAATTCACTAGTGTGGTATTTGTACCATTGAGTATCTTGCACCTAGTTAAAGTACAAATGAGATCATGTATGTGAAGGTGGTTTACACTGTGATACGAAATGTAAAATAGGGATTTGTAGCATCATTGCTTTCTCACTAATTTAGGGATTTGTACAGAAATGTATAAGCAGCAAAATAAAATCAAAAAAGTTTTAGTAAATTCTTTGAATTAGAAATGGGGAAGATTCATTCATTCATCCATCCATTCATTCAACAAAATTACTCTAATACACATAAAGGAGGGCTCTCTGGTTTCAAGCCCATGATTATAGACAGTAATCTATAGGTGCTTATCGGTAAATTGCTTTCCCATTGCAGTTTTGGGGTCAAGATGTCGTCAGAGAACAAGCATGTAGCACTTGCTCAGCTGGTAAATGTTTTTAGAAATTCCTTTCATGGCTTATTCATAGAAATTCTTTAGATAGAAAACAAGTGAGTTTTAAAATCTACAGTAATTTGTTTTCATTCGCTAATTGAAATATTTGCAATTATGCCCCTTGATTGTCTGAAATAGCTAAAGTTATAGCACCCTGGCACATCCAGGTCAAAAAGTTCTAATTTGGATTGAAATAAATTAGTGGAAACCACTTTGAAAACATGGAGACCATGAAACAGACTTACAGTTCTTTCAAAATAGCCTGGAAAAGAATAATTGGAATTCACTAGAGAAGATTTTATCACTAGCAAACCCACAGTATCAATGCATTTGCACTGTAAATGTTTCACCAGGTTGAGAATGGAGTAAGTTTCCTTCCTTCTGAAAAAAAAAAAATACATAAAGTAACTATGAAATAGCCTTTCCTGTAACTGCTTGTCCTAAGTCCCATAATCAGTAATTAGATTCTGGCAGCATTCTTTATCATTTTCAATCTATATAGGATAGACGATTTCACTTGGCATAAGGATGAATATGAATATTTTAAGCAAAGAAATTAGAAGTGGTTAAAACTATGTTTATATTCTTATGTAAGTCCACTCTAAATGACCTGTGCTTAGATAAGTCTCTCAACCCTTTCTTTCATTTGAGGTTTATCCCTGTAGGTTTGAGGGTAACTTTCGCCTTGAAGAACTCATCTAAACACATATGTTTTTGAAGACAGTTATTTAGTTACTGCTTCTGGTGCAATACAAAAGAAAAAGAACTCTGAGTTACAGACTTTCTATATAAGAAAAAGAAAGGATTCACCTCCAAGAATATTACACACATATTCTTGATTAATATTCTACACTATTCTTATTTCAGCAATTGGAAGGAAATCAACAGGAGGCAGATTTTCCAGTGTTGTAAATAGCCGTGTCCTCTGACAAGCCACGGACTAGCTGGCCACTGTACAGTAACTGGTAGTAATTCCAGCTTCTCATCCTGAAGCAGTGTCATGATTAGGGCCTGAGGTCAGTGCAACCGGCACATAAACCTTTCATCTGAGATCCGGTTCAGTAGCTTCAAGTGCCTATTGAGTCTTCATTCCCTTGAATACCCCACTAACAGCTCAAGGTCCTTATTTGAACCCAAAATTAAACCCAGCTGCTCACCCACCCTTTATCCTAATCTCCTCTTTATCAATTACTCTGTTTCATCATCAACTTCAACTTCTTTCCAATATTTGGCTTGAAATATTAATTTTCTCTTTCATCTCCCTCATTAACCATCTTTAACTAGTGGTAAAACCCTGTCAATTCTTCTTTTGAAATATTTTTAAAATTTGATTCCCCGTCTATTGTTTATTACAATGACATTCAGAACCTCACTGATAATCTTTTTTTTTTTTTTTTCCAGTACGCAGGCCTCTCACTGTTGTGGCCTCTCCCGTTGCGGAGCACAGGCTCCGGATGCGCAGGCTCAGCGGCCATGGCTCACGGGCCCAGCCGCTCCGCGGCATGTGGGATCTTCCCGGACCGGGGCACGAACCCGTGTCCCCTGCAGCGGCAGGCGGACTCTCAACCACTGTGCCACCAGGGAAGCCCCTCACTGATAATCTTAACAGCCAACTAACTAGTCGCCCTGACTCTGGTGTCTCCCTTTTTACAATCCAACAAATAAAATAACTTCATCTTTCTTATTATTCAAATGGTGGAATTGCAGCCCATTGTAGCCATTAATTTTGCTCCACAAAGATCATGAGCACATCTAAGTTTTAAACACAAATTTGTTTTCTTCAAGCACAGACTTAGGAGGCAGTAAGTGTAAGTGGAAATGTTCTCTCCTTCCAGAACGATTGTATCACCTTGTTTTAAAAACTTAGGAGTAATCCTAAACTCTTTTCTCTCCATCCCCTCACCTTAAATCAATCCCCAATCCTCTTCCTAAATATCCTCCAAATTAACCTCTCCTTCCTAAACCCTCTCAGCTACGTTAGATCAAACTGCCCTCTTTCCTTCTTGAACAGTTAAAGTAGATTTCAGTCTCCCCTCCCAACTTTTGCCTCATTTGCAGCCTCTCCTAACCCATCCTTCACATTACTATCAGAATTATTGTTCTGAAATATAAATCTGATTGTTTTATTATAGAAGTTCCTTCAGTAAGTCACCATCACCTATATCAATTTCTCAAAGCATAGCCAAAGGTCACCTGCATCTGAAGAATTAGGGGTTTTTGTTTAAAACATAGATTCTCAGATCCTGCTTCAGATTACTGGACCAGAATTTCTGAAAGACTCTGAAATAATAATATTACATCCCATTGGCCTTCAGGTTAACATCTAACTCACATGCTACAATGATATTATTCCTGTCTACCTTCTAATTTTATATCCTCCTGAACCTTCAACCTATACTTGTATCATAGCTCTTGAGAATTGCTTGTGTCCCCTTAAAAGTTTGTGATCTTTCATACATCTGAATTTTCAAGCATAACATTTCTTCTGTCTGGGCTACCCTTTGCCGCCATATCTGTATAATAAATATCAGTCGTCCCTCAAGACTCAGTGGAAGCAACATCTTTACCTGGGAAGATTTTACTGTCCTCAATTCCCTGTTTCAATTTGGTAAGTCACTTCTTGCTTATCTGATAGTCCCTACAACACCACTTGGCCATTATTTGCTTACATACTTGTTTCGTTTAGAGGACCATGAGCTTCTTAAGAACTACTAATATATCGTACCTAAGTTTATATTTTTAATACCTAACACAGTGCTCAAGAAACATTTGTTAATGGGATTAATTGAGTAAATAAATAAGTGAAGGGCTTCCCTGGTGGCGCAGTGGTTGAGAGTCCGCCTGCCGATGCAGGGGACACAGGTTCATGCCCCGGTCCGGGAAGATCCCACATGCCGCGGAGCGGCTGGGCCCGTGAGCCACGGCCGCTGAGCCTGCACGTCCGGAGCCTGTGCTCCGCAACGGGAGGGGCCACAACGGTGAGAGGACCGCATACTACAAAAATAAAAATAAATAAATAAATAAAAATAAATAAAATTAAAAAATGAAGGAGGAAGGGAAGATGAGAGTATGTTGGGGACCTTGCCTATTTCAGGTAAGACCTGAAATAGTGTCTTACCAAAATATCCACTGCAAATTTTACTGTATGGTATTTAAATTGAACAGTAAATATCCATGTAATTCAGGACTATCAAACTCACAATTCATTTTATTCTCTCCTCAGTTTCTTTTTTCCCATCTGCCAGTCTGGTGTAATTACAATTTCTACCTTGGGGTAGTGAAAATTAATTGGCTTGCAAATAATGATAAATTAGTCAATGTTCATAAAATGCTCTCTGGATGAAAAGCACTCCATCACCTCTAAGCATTTTTTATTTATTATAAAATAAACTGATGCATTATCAATACTTAGGCCACACTTGTGATTTATGCCCTAAATACAATGAAGCTTTTTCTCTATCTAGTTCTAAAACCCAGTCTACCTTTCATTCTGGTATGTAGAGCCTTACATCACTGTCACTGGGGGAAGACATATGATGAAATTAGATACGATTTTGCAAGTCTGAAGCAATATTGTGGATAGGAGAATTTATAACACTCAGTATATTCTGGCTCTAATTCTGACTGTGCCGCCCAGGTTTAAATTTCACCCACAATCTTGGAAGGCCTAGGGCTGGTTGGGTTGTTTACGGCTAGTTTGGGAAGTATGTTACCTCACACTCAGTATATCCCAGGAGACATAGAAAGCCGCAGGTTCTGGCAAACAAAAAACCATGCAAAAGTGGCAATTAGGGTTTATAGAAGATCCTTTCTCTGAAGAGGACCAGAAGCATGTTTCAAACAAGCCCACATTCAAG
>NW_006777082.1:762718-770534 GCF_000442215.2 Lipotes vexillifer | reverse complement strand
ATATATATATATATATATGGAAAAGCCACTGCTACTTTTAGGAGTAAGAGGTTAAATATCTGGAAAGCATGCCACAGCATCCATTGCAACCTGGCTCTGGAACTTCTTGTCTTTGTGTTCAATGTTCAAGCCTGCTCCTTCAGCTTGGTTTCCTTGTTTTGATCTTATATACTTTCTTGACACTGGTTTGCTTCCACCCTCTGGTTCTTCCTTCTCTTTGCTATTCTAGATCACAAGATACACTTGCCCAAGTGTGAGCTAGAATAATATGACTAGGATTAAGACAAAAAAAAGAATTGAGGCAGAGTTGTCAATCCTACCACAAAGTAATTCCTCCACATTCTACTTCTAAGAATGATTATGCATAATTAAGTCGAGGGCATGTGATTTTCCTGTCTCTGTATACCTGCCCTTCTGTTTTTCTTCACTCTCTCTCTACAGCAACAGCATCTCAACTTCTAGATCTTTGCTGGAGTTTTTACTTTCCTGATGATATCCTTCTGCTATATGTATATCTAAATGCAATGTCAAGCTTGAGTTATATCTCTGCCTCAATTATTTCTCCAACATTCTTACCTTCTTCAGACTCTTTTAGCATACATCATCTGCAACACTTATTGAGTATTTAGTAATAACCTTTGCCTTTGCCATTTTAATATTAATTGCTGTTCATGTTACTAGCCATGAATTTCTTGTACTTTTTCAATATCAGTGCCTAGCATAATATCTTGCCATTGCAGGTTTTTTTTTTCATTGGTTGGTTGGGTTTTTTTTTTAAGGTTCTTAATGTTGTCGATTATGTTCTCTTATTCCTGTCAGGAACCATCAAATATATTGTTTTCTGTAAAAGAAATGGATAATCATTTGCTTTATATTTATACTTCTGGGCTTCCCTGGTGGCGCAGTGGTTGAGAGTCCGCCTGCCGATGCGGGGGACACGGGTTCGTGCCCCGGTCCAGGAAGCTCCCACATGCCGCGGAGCGGCTGGGCCCGTGAGCCATGGCCGCTGAGCCTGCGCGTCCGGAGCCTGTGCTCCGCAACGGGAGAGGCCACAACATTGAGAGGCCTGCGTACCGCAAAAAAAAAAAAAAAATTATATTTCTCCAGCTCTACTGAAAAATAATTGACGTATAACATATGTAAGTTTAAGGTGTACAGTGTGATGATTTGATACACATATATGTTGTGAAACACCATGATAACATTGGTCAACACCTCTATCACCTCACATAGTTACCATTTTTGGTGTGTGTTTATAGCATTTAAGCAGTCTTAGCAATTTTCAAGTATATTATACAGTATTATTAACTAAAGTCAGCATATGCCTTATTCATCTTAGAACTTATTCATCTTATGGCTGGAGGGTCTACACCTTGACCAACATCTCTCCAATTCCTCCACCACCTCAGTCCCTGGCAACCACCATTCTACTCTCTATTTCTTTGGGTTCTGCTTTCTTAGATTCCACATATAAAAGAGGACATACACTATTTTTCTTCCTCTGTTTGACTTGTTTTGCTTAGCATAATGCCTTCAAGGTCTAATCATGTTGTCACAGATGGCAAGATTTCCTTCTCTCTTATGGCTGAATAAGGTTCCATTGTGTGTGTGTGTGTGTGTGTGTGTGTGTGTGTATACACACACACACACATAGTACATCTTCTTTATTCATTCATCTGTGACAGACACTTAGGTTGTTTCCATGTCTTAGCTATTTTGAATAATGCTGCAATGAACATGGTGGTGTAGATATCTCTTTAAATAGTGATTTCATTTCCTCAGTATATATACCCACAGGTGGGACTGCTGGATCATATAGTAGTTCTATTTTTAGTTTTTGGAAGAAACTCCATACTCTTTTTCATAGTGAATGTAGCAGTTTACATTCCCACCAACAGTGCACAAGGGTTCCCGTTTCTCCACACCCTCACCAACACTTGTTATGTTTGTTCTTTTTGGTGATAACATTGTAACAGGTGTGCAGTGATAGGTCATTTGGGGTTTGATTTGCATTTCCTTAACAATTAGTGATGTCAAACATCTTTTCATGTACCTGTTGGCCATTTGTATGTCTTCCTTGGAAAAATGTCTGTTCAAAACCTCTGCCCATTTTTCATCAGATTGTTTTTCTGCTATGGAGTTGTACAAATTCCTTATATATTTTGAAGATTAACCCCTTATCAAATAGATGATTTACAAATATTTTCTCCAATTCTATAGGTTATCTTTTCATTTTGTTGACTATTTGTTTTGCTGTGCATTCACTTTGTAGTTTGTTGCAGCCTCACTTGATTTTGCTTTGTTGCTTATCAAAGAAATCATTGCCAAGATCAATGTCAAGGTATTTTTCCCTGTGTTTTGTTATAGGAGTTTTATGGTTTGAGGTTTTACATTTAAGTCTTTCATCCATTTCCAGTTAATTGTTTTGTGAATGATGAAAGATAGGAGTCCAGTTTCATTCTTTTGCATGTGAATATTCAGTTTTACTAACACCAATTATCCACTTTCCCCATCGAATATTCTTGGCCCCCATGTCAACTATTAGTTGACCATATAATATAGTTGACCATATATGCATGGTTTTATTTCTAGGCTATTGATTCTGTTCCATTGGTCTATGTGTCTGTTTTTATATCAATACCTTACTATAGCTTTGCAATATCCTGCTTTGTTTCTCCTTCTCAGGATTGCTTTGGCTATTTGGGATCTTTTGTGCTTTCATACAAATTTTGGTAATTTTTTTTTCTATTTCTGTGAAAAATTTTGCTGAAATTTTGATAGGGCTTGCACTGAATCTCTAGATGCCTTTGGGCAGTTTGGGCATTTTAACAATATTAATTCCTCCAATCCATGAACACAGGATACTTTTCATTTATTTGTGCCTTCTTCAGTTTCTTTCATCAGTGTCTTAAAGTTTTGAATGTACAGGTCTTTCAGCTCCTTGGTTAAATTTATTCCTAAGTATTTTATTATTTTTAATGCTATTGTAAATGGGGTGGTTTTCTTTATTTCTTTTTCAGATAGAAAATTTATTATTAGTGTATAGAAATGCAACTGATTTTTGTATGTTGATTTCATAACCTGCAACTTTACTGAATTTGTTTATTAGTTGTGACAGGGTTTTTTTGTGGAATCTTTAGAATTTTTCTGTATATAAGATCATAGTGTCTGCAGACAGACAATTTTACTTTTTCCTTTCTGATGTGGTTGCCACTTATTTCTCTTTCTTGCCAAATATCTTTGACTAAGCCTTCCAGGATTATGTTGAATAGGAGTTAGATAGTCAGGACCCTTCTCTTGTTTATAAACTTAGAGGAAAAAAAATATTTTTAATTGTTATATCCACCTGATGAATTGATCCTTTATCATTATGTAATGACCTTCATTGTCTCTTTTTACAGTTTTTGACTTCAAGTCTACTTTGTCTGATACGATATAATATAGCTACCCCTGCTCTCTTTCTGTTTACATTTGTGTGGAATACTTTTTTCCTCTCCTGCACTTTGAGCCAGTGAGAGTCCTTAAAGCTGAAGTGGATCTCTTGTAAGCAGAATATAATTGGGTCTTGTCTTTTCATCTGTTCAGCCACTCTATGCCTTTTGACTGAAGAATTTAATCCATCTACATTTAAAGTAATTATGGATAGGTAAGGACTTGTTAATGTCATCTTATTAATTCTCTCCTGGCTGTTTTATAGCTCCCTTGTTTCTTTCTTCTTTTCTTGCTGTCTTTCTTCATGAACTGATGATTTTCCATGGTAGTACGCTTGGCTATTGCAGGTTTTAGTGGAAGCTGTTCATCTCTCATTTCATTTAGTTTGCTTGTTCCTTATTTGGGTTTTTGTTCAAGTATCACCTTTCACAAAGAGACACTCCCTGACCACCCATCCAAAGTAACTCCAAACACAGCCAGCTATTCCACCATAATTCTTGATTCCTTTATCATGAGACCTCTTCCACGTAGCCCCTTGCCTCCCCACTATAGTACTCCCAATGTCAATTAGTGTACATAGTATATAATACATGCAATAAATATTTATTGAATGGATGAAATCACTCATTAACTAATATTTATCTACTATTCTGTGTGGTGCAGTATTAGTTGCTGGGAATATAGTGAGGGGTACAATCATCATCCCTGCCCTCATGTGGCTAATGCTCCAATAATTAAAACAAACATTTATCAAGAGTCACACAAATAAATATATGAAGCCTATACATTATTTCTGATGTTGCAACTGGCACCTAGATGATGCTTCCGTGCACCTGTGAATCACTCAGGTTTACCAGTAAACAGAATCTAATTCCAATGATTCACAAGATTTTAAAAGGAAAACTTATAGAGGCATGGACAGTACTAAGGGAATGGACAGAGAATTTGTGGTGCTCAGAAACCAAGAGAAGAAAGCCACTGCTACCTTTAGAAGAAAAAGGTTAAGGAGAAGAAATAATATAACTGGAACCCAGTGAGTACTGAAGCCATGGAAAGGGACCACACAACAGGTGTGGTAATCGAGAAGAGATGGCAGCCACTGCCAGAAATACAACCAAATGAGGTTCAAGGTCAGGAAAATGTATCCCAATGTCTCTCTCATCCTCTCCTCTGATCTGCTCATATATACCACTGGCCAAATCCAATTGGAATCCACGTGGCAAGAAAGTATGGGTGTTAAGTCCCTAGCTGTCAGCCTTCTGGGGCACAGGGTAAAGCAGGGAAAGGTGGAGATTGGATTTGGGGTGAGTATGTTGAGGGATGGAGGGTAGAAGGGCATCAGGAACAGAGAATGGCCAGGAAGGCTTAGAGGGGCTAGAAACTAGAAACTTCTCTTCCCAAGATACTTCAAGGTGAGATAACTTACTAATTATGATTCTGTGGAAAGGGTAATAAACTGGTCCCAAAATAATAATTATGTGAAGTGATCAATTTCATTAAAATTTTTTATTATGTATGTTCTAGGTATACAGCATTATAGTTCAATATCTATATACATTACAGTTATCACCACCACAAATCTAGTTTCCATCCATCACCATACATTTGACCCCCTTCCTTCATTCTTCCCACCCCTCAAATCCCCATTCCCTTTGGTAGCCATTAATTGTTCTCTGTACCTACGAGTTTGTTTTTGTTTTACTTCGTTTGTTTATTGGTTTGGATTGGTTTGGTTTTAGATGCCACTTATGAGTGGAATCACATGGTATTTGTCTTTCTCCATATGACTGTTTCACTTAGCATAATACCCTCAAGGTCCATCCATGTTGTCATAAATTGCAGAATTTTTTATGGCTGAATAGTGTTCCATTGTACATATATATCACATCTTCTTTATTCATCTATCAATGGATTCTTAGGTTGTTCTCATATCAGAGTGATCAATTTTAAAACTAGCTAATAAAAAGTCATTTTTTAAAAATCCTGAACTATCACTTAAATAAGGATTACTATGTTACATATATTTTGCCAAATATCTGCATTCTTGACAGTTTATCGTAACAGGAGTTTTCGTTCTTCCTCTAACCTGCTGTGTCAGTTTTGAAGCTGTTGTCTCTCAGCTCTAAGCCTTCCCATCTATACTCTACTGTGTGATGCTACAGCTGAGACACAAAGTACATGTTTCTTTCCTCAGCTGCTAAGTTCTGCCATCGGGATGAGACTAGAAGGCAGGTGGAGGGAGAGGGAACCAGTGGATGCTCCCTGTTCTGATCAGCGTCGCCCCAGCAGCAGCTGGTTGTTCCAGGAGCAGTTGGTTCCAGTTTCCAACCTTCTTCTCACACCCAGAACCAGCCTCCTTGGGACCTCTCTGGTGTACCAGCACCAGATGAGCTGTGGACTCTGAGTCCCAGCATCACTGAGTGCCTTCTCCAAGCTTCTAGATCCTAACGGTCTCAACTTTTTCACTTTGTTTCCAACCCTGAGGATGGTAATTGCTGCCTGTGTTTACTATCTCTGTGCTGTCTTAGTGTCCCCCATTTCACTTTTTCAGCTCTCTCATACCTGTTTAGCCAATTCCCTGTGTTCAGGTATTTGTTAAAATAACTGGTGTGGTTTATGTTTTCCTGACTAGACCTAGACAGATACAGTCTTTCTCACTATGCCATTATCCCCATCCTTCTTTCCTAACCCAACCCAATCCATTTTTGAAAGAGTGGAGTAGTTATCCTCATAGCCATAAATATATTGCTTCATACAGCTTGAGATAGAATCTCAGTGATTCCAGAAATAGATCGAATTGATTTGTGCATCTTCTACATGTCAGACGCTGTGCTTAGCGTGGTAGGAAGTATCTCTGTGTCATCATAAACATGCAATCTGTTAAGGAAGACAAATTTTACAGATGTAGGGGGAAAACCTACCGTAAATGCAAGGCATGTATATCCATGATATGTGATATTTGGAGAAAGAAGGGATTAGGTGAGGATTTAATAGTTAAAACTCACATCATGAAGGAGTTGGGACTTGACCTCTCTCAAATGATGGGAAGAAGGTAATCAAAATATCAAAAGACCAGTGGATATTATAAGCAGAAGAATAATTTGGATGGATGCAACATGTGTGGGTTTTATTTTCATTCATTCGTCCACTCCACTCGTATATTAAATTTATTCCACGTGTATGTTTATAGACCTTCTTTATGCCAGGCCCTCTGAGATCAATGGGAGATCCTGAGATATGTTGGTGGAGAAGACTAGACACACCCCTGTCCCTGAGAGGCTCATATGTTAATAGGAGAAATGGAGTTAGTCAAATAATCACACTACAAGTGTATAATTGTCATTGTGCTGTCCTGTAAAAAAAGACTCATGGGCCTATGGGAAGATAGAGGAAACTAGGCAAAGTGAGGAAGGAATAGCTTTCCAGGTCTAGCAGTTGGCATGTGCAAAGATCTACAGGGAGAAGGAACAAGGTGGGTACAGGTGCCTGGAAGGAGGTCTAGGTGCCTGGATGGAGGAGGGGGCGGGGGAGCTTGGGTTCTATGGAATGATGTCCATTGCCATCTTACCAGGTGAAAATTTAGAAGCACTGCAAATCAATAGGTAGAGGAGACCAATAATAAAACAGTAAGGACACTGCCAGAGTCACCTGCAATTTATGTAAACCATCAGCCCTTGGTCAGAGTTGCAGCCCCAGGAAATAACATTCCAGGCCACAAGCTGAGAGTGGAGGACTTGAGTCCTCACCCCAGTGTGCTTTAGCAGAATCGCGCTCACCGATGATTCCACAGGGGAGAAAGAAACAGGAGGGTTATCTGGTGTGGAAACGAAGGACTAGCTCTCTCAAGCACGGCGTTTTAATTTCACATGCACAGAGGAAAGCCTGCTAGCATCCTCTGCTAACCTAACCTGTTGGTCTCCAAAATGCATGAGTTGATTACAAGCCCAGATGACTTGGTTATAGAAAACAGTTTCGGCATTTGGCATAATTAATGTAAATATTGCCTGCAATAGAAAAGTAATCTAACACCTTCTTTATTTAAAAGATGTTTAATTAATGTCAAGTGGTGTAATGAGTGGTAATCTCCCCCTGCTTGCCTTCTTCATCAACCTGTGTGTAGATGCTCCCTGCTGCCTTGTTTCCCTGCAGACTTAAGAATCTAAACACATAGAAGGGAATTTACGCTTTATTTCTAAAGCTTTCTCTTTTCTTTCCTTCAGAGATAGCGCCTTTCTTTCAGTAGGAGAAACTATTCCCAAAGCCTCTTGAAAATTCTTTTCTTGTAGACAAGTTCTGTGTCTTACACTCTTTGCAGTGACCTACACAGTCTCACTCCAAGTTGGTAAGCCCAACCGTTGGGAGCAGGACTGTAGGTCATCCTTAC
>NW_006777082.1:760424-761862 GCF_000442215.2 Lipotes vexillifer | reverse complement strand
AATGTAGGTCATCCTTACTGGCCACTGCCTAACAACTGGGCACCTTCCTCCTCTCACTCTGCCTTCACATTGACTCCACGGAGATCCTAAACAAGACAAGAAGCTGGTTGAGGTGTGAAAAGCAAATGTCAGGAAAACAGAGGGAATTGTATGAGGCTTACAAAATAGCCAGGAGGGATTTTTCTGGTGAGCCATCTTCCTTTGGAGGGAAATGGCCTGCCCACTTAGCATCTGTGATTTAATATTAGCTAAGGGGCTGGTCACTGAAAACTCCATCTCTCAGTCTAGTAAGCATTTGCATCTTAATTTATAATTTCTAAAGCAAGACGTGTTCATTTTCTTGGTGATCTCCTTCACAGTATTTTTAGACTTGGAACAGTAAAGAGGTCTTAGAGGTTTTGGGGGTAGGGTCTTCAAATAAGATTTCTTCAATCTCTTGGCTGATGGTTGAATAGTACCATAGAAGAAATGTTCCATTGTTATTTTCTAATTTCTCGGAGTATCTAGGAAAATACTTAAGGTGGTTACCGGGTAACATGACATCAACAGGATAAAATGATTGAATGTCCAAGAGCTTGTTACTCACCACAGCTCTTTCAAGGATTTAGAGCATCTTATCCGCCTGGGGTTTACAGGTTGCAGATTCTCTATCTTGCTTGAGTAATGTTGTTTCAAACCACAGTTTCCATAAAACAGAGACCTGGGCAAACACTAAAATCCCTTTAAATCAGAGGCCTTCACTTCCGGAGTCCTTAACCTCATGAGATTATTTCCAAACGATCCAAACCTGAAATGACTCGATGTGTCCCTTGTTAAGCAGTGTCAGTGCTTCAAGGGTTACCTGCTGTTTCAAAGATGTAACATTTCTTCATACTTAAGCATGAAGAAAAACACTGGCACCAAAAAGTACCTTTTTCTTATAGTAAAGTTTCATGTTGGCATAAAAATACTTTGCTTTGCTTAAAAGTCATTTACTTACTCCAAATCAAAATATATTCATAATTTATAGGAGGTTTTTTTACTTAAAAACATGAAGCTAATCCTGATTTAGTCTAAATGTAATTTAAGAACATTTACACTTTAAAATGTATATCTGTGGTTGTGAAATTTGCTTGCTATTTTTATAGAGGACTCAAGTGTCTGATTTAAAACCAAAACATTGCAAAGGAGTGGATCAAAGCTGGAGATTTTTTTTAATTGCTTCTGTGAAAAGCTCCCTGGGCTCTGTAAAAAAAAAAAAAAAAAAATTTAAGTATTCATAGTATACTTTCTATAATATGAAATCTTTCATGGATGAAGCAGAAATCCAGACGTACATGCTCACCTGTCAGACCAAACTGGGGGAAGAAACACCCCAGGTCTCCCACCAGAGATCAGCCTAAGAAATTGCCAAAGTTGGTTCCTCCATATCTTACTCTACCTTTTCACTTTTGATACC
>NW_006777082.1:757575-760414 GCF_000442215.2 Lipotes vexillifer | reverse complement strand
TGCTGATTGAACTCCTTTCTCCCTAGAGACCCCTCAACTGCTTCCGGTCATTCAGAGGCTGCTGCTGGAACAAAGGGGGATTGTTTTCCCCAGACCTCTACCTCCCCTTGCCGGAAACCTCCCTTCCCCATGCCCCCTCCCTCTGCGCGCTGTGCTTAAGAGTTAGTACTTATACTCCGTAACATGTCTCCTGGGCCAACTCCCCAATATGTTCCATCTCCTATTTACCAGTTAGAATCCAGTATCTCTCAAACATCACTGAGAAGTGACTCTAATGGAAATCATTCCAGGGCCCTTTTGTCAATGGCTGGGACAGATAGTACTTGGGCATAAAGACAGCTGCCTTGCCAGCTCTGTGTAATGCTTTTCCTCCCTTTAATTCATCTCCCCATGCCACCACCACCAATAAAGCTCCAGAGAACATTCTCCATGGATTTATGACAACTGCTTGCCTGACAGAAAGGTCAAGAATCAGTTCATCATCCGGTGGAGAGCGCCAGTACACTCCTGACAGTGTGCTAGGCACCTTGGGAATATAGAAAGAAGGGAAGGCTTCTTCTAGGGGTTGTAAAACAAGAATCCTCATCCCTGAGGATAACTAGAGAACAAGATGGGCCAGCAGGCGCTCCTGGGGGTCCTTGCAATAAAGGCTGAAGGAGTTAAAGAACAGAAGCATCCTGTAGTGCCTACAGTGCTTGAGGGGATGCAGGAGGACATGGGACGTGCTTAAAGCCTCACAAGGTAAAATTACTTAGATGGGTAGTTAGCAAGCAGCCCTACTGGGGTGCTCAGAGAATAAATGTGTGATTTTTTTTAAGCCAGAATAGTAACCAAAAATGTCACAGTAAAGTTAGGATGGGTCAGTCACCCTGGGATTGCTGGGTTTGGCAGTCTCTTAGAAACAGAGGTGCACAGCAATTGGCTCCAATAATCCTGGGAGAATAGCCTAAATAAGACATGAGTTTTGAGAATTTTTTTAAAGCTATGCCACACCTAGAGAGTTGGTCACAGAAGAGGAAGAGTAACTGGGGGTTCTAGTTCTGGAGAGCTTTGGGCACTGGTACCTCACCCAGAACAGCTCTCCTGGGGCTAATCCTACCCATGATCCAATTCTGAAGACACTTGCACAAACTGGTTGGCTTAAGACAACAGAAATGTATTCTCTCACCGTTCTGGAGGCTAGACATCTGAAATCAAAGGGTCAGCAGGGTTGGCTCCTTCTGAGACCTCTGAGCGAGAACCTGTTCCATGCCCCTCTCCTAGCTTCTGGAGGTTATTAGCAATCCTTGGTATTCCTTGACTCCAACCTCTGCCTCTGTCATCTCATGGTCGTCTTCTCCCTGTGTTTCTCTGTACCTTCACAGGGCATTCTCCTCTCTGTGGTTCTCTCTCCTTTCCTTTTTTTTTTTTTTTTTTTGCGTTTCGCGGGCCTCTCACTGTTGTAGCCTCTCCCGTTGCGGAGCACAGGCTCCGGACGTGCAGGCTCAGCGGCCACGGCTCACGGGCCTAAACGCTCCGTGGCATGTGGGATCTTCCCGGACCGGGGCACGAACCCGCGTCCCCTGCATCGGTAAGCGGACTCTCAACCACTGTGCCACCAGGGAAGCCCTCTCTCCTCTTCTTATAAGGACATTAGTTATATTGAAATAAGGGTCTATCGTACCTACTCCAGTATAATCTCATCTTAACTAATTGCATCTATAATGACACTGTTTCCAAATAAGAGAGCATTCTGAAATAATGAGGGTTAGATCTTCAACATATCTTTTTGGAGGATCCAATTCAACCCATAACAGTATGTAATTTGAACAATGCCAGTAACTCAGGCCTTTTAGGCATGATGGCCCCTCAACTGAGTGCAATAATGGGAAATTGCTCTTCCAAAAAGAACCATAGAGGTAGCAGCTGGAGCAGAGAAATGTCTTTATTGCTAAACTATAGACATGAACTTTGAAAACAGATTTGTGATATAGGTGGGTTCTTCATACTCCTATAGCCTCTGTCTTTGCCTGGAAAACTCACTTGTTGCAAGGTTGCTCATGTGCAATTAGTGATTCTGCAGTCATATCCATCAGATCATCATCTGTATAAATAAGATCAACTCAACCTCCCATACCTCCTGCATTCGAAGGGGCAAAGGATTGGAAAATCTTTAACATAAGCATTCTGGTCACTTTGGCTTGGAACCCACCTCTCAAGCCTTAGCTACTCTATTGTGGCAGATTCATGGTATTAGTGGACAAATTATTTATGTCTTCCTGTGTCTATGCCCATTAATATATACTCTGATGCTGAGCTTGGCCAAGTCACTTGCTTTGGCCAATGGAATAAATGTGATTCAAGGTAAGTTTTGAAAAATTCCTTCCACATTTCTGCTCTTGCTCTCTTCATCTGCCTCTTCTGCCTTTGCCTTGCTAACATGTCAACATGCTCAGGCTAGGTTGCTGGAGGATGAGACACATTAAGCAAAGCCTAGTCATTTGTCTTAGGTGAGACCCTAGACAAGTAAGAGAGCCCAGTCAATATCAGCAAAGTCACCTAGCCAACCTACAGCTAACCAAAGATACATAGGTAAGCCTTAGAGTGCCCCACTCAGCAGACTCAACTTACCCATAAATTTGAGAGTAATAATAAATCATTATTGCTTTAATCTACTAAGTTTGGCAGGTGTTTGTTATATAGTATTATCATGGCAACACATAACTGATACATGCAACAATCCATGCTACTCTAATACCCATGACCACTACTATAGCTGCAGAATATGGTCAGCAACCATGCTTCAAACAAAACTTATGACATTTTTTTTTTTTTTTTTTTTTTTTTTTTTTTTTTTTTG
>NW_006777082.1:736205-756755 GCF_000442215.2 Lipotes vexillifer | reverse complement strand
CTGCTGTGGCCTCTCCCGTTGCGGAGCACAGGCTCCGGACGCGCAGGCTCAGCGGCCATGGCTCAGCGGCCATGGCCGCTCCGCGGCATGTGGGATCTTCCCAGACCGGGGCACGAACCCGTATCCCCCGCATCAGCAGGCGGACTCTCAACCACTGCACCACCAGGGAAGCCCAAAACTTATGACATTTTAGTGCATGTGTTCATAATAGGAAGGGTACATTTGGGGAGAGAATAAACTCTATTTCTGCATTTCTTGCAGAGATCAGGTCTTCTTCCTGTAACTCTAGTCCCTTTGTTCCAGTCCCTGGAACAAATCAGATTCTCAGTAAACATTTTTGGATTAATGATTGAATGATTTTTCCATGTAGCATCTCATAAGAAAATTGAAATTGCAACAGGAAAATCATGATGTCTTATACATCTTAGGTTTCCCAATTTTGTAATTACAGTGGTGACCATGTAGTAAGAACTCAATAAATAGCACTTGCTTATTTGTTAATTGACTGATAAGACTCAGCCACTATCAATTATCCTTGAGGAATGAACCAAGAAACAGAATTAAACTTCATTAAGAAAGATTTCATTTAGCCCATAAGAAGACCTTTGTGACATTCAAGGTTCCTAAACACTAGAGAAGGATATTTTATTGCTTCTCTAGAGAACTGATGCCTCTTATGTGACTTGCAGGGAGAGCACTTTTCCACGTAGGATGTATAGTATAATCCGCAGTCATGGAATTGGCCAATTATCATTCATCAACCTTTCTTTTTTTATAATTCTACATCCATGTGTCAACTTCAACTTCTTAAGACAAAAAGGGCATCCCAAATTATATGCTATTTTATTTAATAAAATATTTGAAGAAAAGTATTCCAGATATAAGGGAGTAGTATTTTATGAAATAACACTAAGACAAAAATACTAACAGGAGCCACCCATTCACTAAACATCGAGGAGACTTCATGATATACACGCACTGTGCTTGGGCCTGGACAAACCATGTATAAGCTCTAATTTTGACTCTTGGGTGGAGGAACAGGCAAATAACTGTATATGACAATGTGATGCTATAAGGGGCATATATATGGTGACAGAAATGAGGGAGTGACTAATTCTGCATGAAAAAGGAAAGGCTTCATAGTGGTGTCAATATTTGAGCTGAAAGTAAGCAAAAATTCACCAAATACAAAAGGAGAGGAAGAACATCGGGCAAAGAGAACAGACTGCTGTCACAGTGAGTAGCTTAGTCTGATGCTGCATGGACTACATGAGATCAGTGTCCGGAGATGAGGCTACAACGTAGACTTGGGTCCTTCCCTGTAAAATCATGTATGTCTAGCTAAGGAGTCATGTCATCACAAGCTACTGCAGGATTTTTACTTAGTTAGGACTTAAAATGTTTATTCCAGGGAAGAATGTAAAGAATGAGTTAGAGTAAACGTGTACTAGGTGGGAAATAGTTCTACCCATACACATGTGTAATGTGTAAGCAGCCATCATCTGAGGGCTACCCTTCACGCAGTTGGTGAGACAGACTGTGATGTGGCCAGCTGTAGTACCTTCAGTGAATGTTCCTGATGAGTGTTGGCTTATGGTTAAGTTGTCGTACTGTTAAATAAGACTGTGGTCTTTTCGTCCTTTCTCAGTACGAAGCTATCTTAATTAAGTGGAGGAAAGGGAGGAAGGTGTGGAAACCTGCCAATATTTGTGCAATGTGGGGAAGTTCTTAGCAACATTACAGAACCAATTATTAAAACTCTATACGCCTGGGAAACTGTGACATTTTATAACACTTGAAAACAAAAGCTTTCAGGTGTCTGTTCCATTTGATAGACAGTTATGAGAATTTCCTACTCAATAAAAAAAAAAAAGAGGAGAAAGCAATGTACTATTTCATGTTGAAGAGAAAGAAACTGAAACTCAGTTACAAATAAGCACAATGAGTAAGCTAGTCTACAACAGTCCCTGAGTGCCTACTATAAAATTCATCATTAAACATGTCTGGGGTTCCTGTGGTTGGGTCAACTCCCTTGGTAACCTATTAGCAATACGCGCATAGCTTGTCTTTCCTGTTATATAGAGAGAGGTGATCTTCCTATCTGGACAGGCTGAGGAATGTCAACAAAGGGTACTTTTTGAATAGACATTTTCTGACTCAGATTATACTGTTTTCCAAACAAAACCATTTTCATCTGCCAGAGTCCTAAAAGTTTTAGGTCTTTACAAGTATTTACTTCAAGTATTATTTCTCCAACTACTGCTACGTGTGACAAGTTTATTTTACAAAGCTGTCATTAGCCCCACAGGACTGTCAAGAAACACTACTGATAGATAGGGAAGGGGAACAGTTAGGAATCAGCAGCTTTTATGTCAGAAAATAAAAATTAATAAATTTGGCACCAAAAGGCAATGAGAAGGAATATGAAATAGCAGGAAAGGAGTGGGTATAATGAGAGTAAAGACAGTAAGTTTGAGAGCTCAGTGCTGGGTTTTGGCCAATACTAAAGAGGTAAAATTAAAAACTAAACATGAAAAGTACGTTGCTGCTAAATTTCATTCTAGCATCCTAAGACAGAATGATTATACATTTCCCTTTTTCCAAATATTTCCTTTGACCTCCTTTTCTAAAGAAGTCCTTCTGTCTTATCCCAGTGAACAAAGGCTCTGAAGGGTAACTGTGAGAAAGGAAAAAAGCTTTCCGTCTCATGATAAAAGATATGGCAAAAAAAAGATTAAAAATACTTTCAAAAATTGTCAAGCATCACAGTGATTTAATTATAAGAAGGAGAAAAGAAGCTGATGGAGACGATTGAGCCGTTGTATTATCTTAGCCACTCCATAACTTTTGATGCACTAAATGTCTAGAAATACAGTTTGAGTTTTGTATATCTTATAACTAAAGTCAGTTATCTTCTGATTTTTACTCTTTGCTTTAATTAGGAGATAGCAGTCATAATATTTTAGGATGTTTATTCATAAATTTTGCAAATATTTGTTGAACACATATGGTACCAAATTTGGTGTGATGCACATATGGAAAAGCAATAGCAATACAGAAGTTCTTTCTTTCAAAAAGTTTCCAGTCTAGGGATATATATGCATGAAATAATGCAAAACAATGAAGGTAAAGAACTAAAGTAAACATAAATGCCAAAGATTTTCGTCCGTAACATCTAGAACTTAAGCTGAAGTTTTAGAAAGGAGACTATAGTATATGTACAGTCTTCTACAACTTGCCTTTTGTATGTAGCTGAGCATCACTTTCCTCATCTAAAAAATGAGGGTATGTGTTTAATATCATATATATTCAATTTTGTGCAAAGTACAATGGAGAAAAAGGTCATTTAGCACAATGCATTGTAAATACATTGAGAAAATTTATGTTTTTGCAGAGCATTTATACTATCTTTTATAAATCCATATTCTTGGATCTCTCAAAGTGTTCCACATATTCTATTAAAACCACCAGGTAAAGGTCAACATATTGCAGTTTCTTTTTTCATCAGAAAACAAAATGTATCAGTAGGTAGCTTGTAATCAATATATTAGTTGTTTTTTTTTTATGTAATGTGGCAAAAGATAACATTTTAACCAAGCTTATACACACTAAATGGAGTTTTGTCCTGGCCTTTGAAAATTCACCTTTGGAAAGTTATATTTTAGTGATAAATCTTTGGCTTTTAAAAAGGTCACATTAAGTAAAAGTCATGTGGGATCTGTTTCTGTATCCTCTGACCTCATTTCTCCCACCAGCTACCACCCCATTTGTCCGCTCCTCTTCCCTACAAAACTCCTCAAAAGATTACAACTTCTCTTTACCTCACTTCTTTCTATTGTCTCTCCAACCATGTCCAGTCAGGCTTCTCTTTCATGCTTCCAAACAGTGCCTCTGTCAAGGTGACCAGTGACCTCATTTTTCAGCAGATTTTAATAATGGTGTCCACTCCCCCTTCACTGATACACTTTCTTCCCCTGGCCCTATAAATCCTTCTTCAGCTGACCTTATGGGTCACTAATTCTGTCTCTTCCATGGATGCTTACTCATCTCCCTAGTGGATTGGCCTAGGGCTCTGTCTTTTGTCTTCTATTTTTCTTTAACAACACACAATCTCTTGGTGATTCCATCTAGTCTCTTTGATTTCATACCCTTTATATGCAAATGACTCTAATTTTTTTTTTTTTAGTCTCCTGCCAAGATTTCTATCCTGAACTCTAGACTTGTATATCCAACTGCCTACTCAACATCTGCTAGGATGTGGCATAGCCATATCCAAATTAACATGTCCGAAACGGAACTACTGGTTTTGGCTCCCTTTCCCGAAGTATTCCATTTATATTCTTCCCTATCTTACTTGATAGCAACTCTATCCTTCCAGTTACTCAAGCTAAAACTCTGAGAGTCTTCCTTGGTTCTTCATAGATTTACTATCTGATCAGTCATAAAATCCTGATGGCCTTCCAATCCTATGTGGACTGAGTATCTCTTGTCATCATCTCCATGCGTGGTTGGAGATACCATCATCAGTTAGCTGGATTCCTCCCCAGTGACTTTCAGAGTGGTCTTGCTACTTCCAACATTGACTCCTCTACAGCCCGTTCTCAACAGCAGCCAGAGTGATCCTTTTCAAACAAAAGTTAGATCTTGTCACTCCTCTGCCCCTCCAGTAGCCCCCATCTCACTGAAAGTAAAAGCCAAGGTCCTCACAACAGCCGACAAGGACCTACAAGGACATCTGACTCTTTATTACCTTCTGATTGAATTTCTACTAATCTCTATTTATTCAAAGAAGACATAAAACACCTACTATGTTAAGGCCATTATTCTCTGAAACGATCTTTCGGGTATATCCTAATTGCCAATTCCTTCACCTTCTTCAAGCCTTTGCTCAAGTATCACCTGCTCAAAAAAGTATCCCCAACCAACCTATTTAAAATAACAACCTGCACTCCCAGTCCCCTTACCTCATTCTATCTTTTGGTATCACTTATTGCCATCTAATCAACTATAAAGTTAATTTATTTATTATATTTATTTGTTATTGTCTCTATTTCCCAACTGGAATGCAAGCTCCATACAGAAGGGGATTTTTGTCAGTTTTGTGCACTCATGAGACAACGAACAAAGAACATAGCAGGTACTGAACTCTACAGGTACCTATTCACTAAACAGAGCTGAAAGGCCAAGAGAATGAGGTCTGCACATCATCTGAAACCGTGAAATATGGGCATATTTGGCATTATGATAGGGTGACACATGCCCAGAGTTATGTCATCCAAAAAATTCCAATTTAGTTTTAACTAGTTTGATTTTATTTTTTCTTATAATGACACATGTAATTATTATTTGTTATCTTTAAATTCTAAATTTGCTTCTCTCAATATCCATCTGTATCTGAATCTTGACCCCATAATTTTTCAATTCCTTGTTTGCTCCCAGAGTTTGTTAAATTTTAGTCTGATTTTCTAATTGTCCTCAATAGGAGAGTAGGTCTGAAGTAGCTACTGACCATCACTAGGAGTGCAAGTCCCTCCAAGTGTCCACTCTGGACCCTCCCAGGGGAGTAGGTAGACACACTCCAAGCGAAAGGACAAGTCAGGGGTTTACCTTTACCCTCTCCTTTATGAAGTCTGCCTGAGATAAATGGGTATGTTTCTGAGCTCCACAGACCTTCCTGCCCTCATAAGCCCTCATAATAGGGAAAGGACTAGAAATTGCCATTTCTGAGGTCATTTTTGATCCCTGTTGGGAGAGGGTGTTTAGGACTTCTTATTAACCCTGGATGTTTCTGGGAATATCTTAGTTTTTCTCTTTCTTACCCCATCAGAGACGACGGTCGCTGGCAGCTCCAGGAAGACATCATCTCAACTTAGCAAGTCTAGCAAATGGGAAGATTTCTTCCCTCTCCCAATACTTGTTTATCAGTCTCAAAATAAGACATGACTAACCAAATCGGACTATGTCTAAAGGGAGGGAGGGAGGAAAAACTACAATACGCTAAATAATAACATAGAAAACCAATAGGAAGTGGAATAAATGTGATTTCCCAAATCAAATTTTCTGGGCAAACAAAAGTGCCATCTGCCTACTCCAGCTCTCCATGTGCCCAGCACTGCAGTGTTCAGCCTTAGGGATGCAAAGCTGAATAAAAAATAGTCAGTGCACCCCCTTTGTTACTAGCTTCTGGGGTGAGTAGACATGTGCAAAGCGATTATATCAATGATGGTGCTATAACAAAGGTATTAAAAACATGCTATTTCCTTAGGGCTAGAAGTGCTCAATTGCACTTGTGGAGGTCAAAAAGTTTGCTTGGAAAAAGAGGCAAAACTGAGATCTTTTTATGAGTAATTAAGCTTTGCCAAGGTAGGTAAAGGAATAGCATGATTAAAATGAAAGATCATCTCCTGCTAGCGAGGAGATGGGGATTAAATGGAGTAGTAAAGTTTTTAATTTGCAATGAGGAATGTCAGAAGGAAACCAGTGAAAAAATTACTAAGCCTTATTCAGGGCCCGGTTGAGTTTGGAAACTATAAATTTGTTATGCTACCAACCTTCACAGCTGTGTGATTCTTCTTTCCTTAAGAATGCTTGAGCAGCCTCTGATTGGTAAAGACAGGTGGATATGCAGCAAGGGGAAATTTCCTCTCCAAAGAAGTGCCAGAATCCTATGACAAAAATTAAGGGAAGACTTCTGGACTGAGAGAAGGGGAGATTTCTTTACTTGGGGGACAGAAGACAAGAGAGATGGTTTTTCAAGTAGAGTATACATGTTGCCTGGAGAACCCATCCCTCAGGCACTGTGGGGAGACCTTGCGGAACAGGTGTTTGTGTATAAGTTCGAAGTGGTGCTGAGTCTGGGCCATCAGTGTTTGAAATTCAAGAGCCTAAATGCTGAGGCCCTGTGGACCAAAGCCAAAGATTATATTAGTCTCTACCTTTTATTCAGACAAATCTCTCATTGCCTTGTTCTTGTGGCTAGAAAATTCCGCACTAGTTATCTGTGCCTGTAAAAGGACAGGGGTTATGCCAGGTTGCCTGATCACCAATACCCTCCCACAAAGATCAATTTATTCTGCATCACAAATCACAGTCAAGATATGCAAATATATTCCTTTAAATATTCAGATTAAATGATCCTCTCTTACTCATTCCAGCCATCCAGAAATCACCAACATCCTTGTCCCTGGGTGTTCTCCACTGTGATGCCTCTACCTCTCTCAAGGATATGTACCTCATCTAGGTGGTCAGTTCTGCTTATTATGTGCTTAGAGTCAGAAAACTGGAACATTTTTTGGTTGTTCTTTAGGAATTTGCTGCCGATATTGACAGAGTAGAGATAAAATACAGGTAGTCGAGTTATACAACTATCATCCTTACGTAGCAGTAAACTCCACTGAAATTTTTAGGTTAGAAATGGTTTCTTCTATATTTTTAAATTAATAGACTTGAGAGCAGTTTTAGATTCACAGCAAAATGGAGGAGAAAGTACAGAGAATTCCCACATACCCCTGTCCCCTCACACACACGACCTCCCCTCCATCAACATTTATAAAATCGATGAACCTACACTGACACGTCATCATCACCCAAGGCCCATAGATTACATTAGAGTTCACTCTTGGTGTTGTACATTCTATGAGTTTGGACAAATGTATAGTGACATATTCCACCATTGTAGTATCATAGAGAATGGCTTCACCCTGAAAATCCTTTGCTTTCTGCCTACTCATTCCTCCCTCCTCCCTAACCCCTGAAAACAGCTGATCTTTTTTCTATCTTCATAGTTGCCTTTTCCAAAACGTCATATGATTGGAATCATACAGTATGTAGCCTTTTCAGGCTGGGTTCTTTCACATAGTAATATGAATTTAAGATTCCTCTATGTCTTTTCATGGCTTGATAACTCACTTCTTTTTAAGTACTGACTAATATTCCGTTGTCTGAATATGCCACAGTTTATTTATCCATTCACTTACTGAAGGACATCTTGGTTGCTTCCAACTTTGACAATTATGAATAAAGCTGCTATAAATATCCCTGCACATGTTTTTATGTGGACATAAATTTTCAAGTCATTTGGAGAAATATCAAGGAGCAATCATATGGTAAGAATATGTTTAATTTTATAAGAAGCTGTCAAACCACCTTCCAAAGAAGCTGTATCAATTTGCATTTCCACATGCAGTGAATGCTATTGCTCCACATTCTCTCCAGCATTTGATGTTGACAGGGTTTTTGATGTTGGCCATTCCAATTGATGCATAGTGGTATCTGACTGTTTAAATTTGAAATGCCCTAATGACATATGATATTGAACATCTTTCCATAAATTTATCTGCATCTGTATATCTTCTTTGGTGAGGTGTCTTTTCAGGTCTTTTGTCCATTTTTGAATCACGTTGTTCATTTTCATATTGTTGAGTTTTAAGAGTTCTGTGTATATTTTGGATAACAGTCCTTTTTCAGATGTGTCTTTTGCAAATATTTTCTCCCAGTCTGTAGCTTATCTTCTCATTCTTTTGACAGAGTCTTTCACAAGGCAGAGATTTTAAATTTTAACGAAGTCCAGCTTTTCAGTTATTTTTCATGGATCATGACTTTGTGGTTCCAATTGTTTAATTATCTCTTGAGACACTTATAATCTACAGGATCAGATGTGTATTTTATTATTATCCTCTGATCCTGAGTCTCACTTTTCCCTCTTTGTTCTAGGGGAATCTGTGTGGCTTGTCTTTACCTTTTATTAATTACTTTTGTAATACTTACTTGAATACTTTTGTATTCATCTGCCTCCTTCATTATTTTTTATTCAGCATCTGGGTCTTTCATCTTTCTGCATTCTTTACTCAACTCAGATTATTCCCTTTACACTGAAGACTTTCATGGAAACTAATTTCTTTAGTCTTTTCTTTTTTTTTTTTTGGAATATAGTTGATTTACAATGTTGTGTTAGTTTCAGGTGTCCAGCAAAGTGAATCAGTTATACACATACATGTCAACTTTTTTTAGATTTTTTCCATTATAGGTTATTACAAGATATTGAATATAGTTTTCTGTGCTATATAGTAGGTCCTTGCTGTTTACCTATTTTATATATAGTAGTGTGTATATGTTAATCCCAAACTCCTTATTTATCCCCCACTCCTTGCTGTCCCCTTTGGTAACCATAAGTTTGTTTCCTATGTCTGTGAGTCTATTTCTGTTTTGTAAATAAGCTCATTGGTATCATTTCTTATATTCTGCATATAAGTGATATCATATGATATTTGTCTTTCTCTGTCTGACTTTCTTCACTTAATATGCTAATCTCTAGGTCCATCCATGTTGCTGCAAATGGCACTATCTCATTCCTTTCTATGGCTGAGTAATATTCCATTGTATATATGTACCACATCTTCCTTATCCATTCATCTGTTGATGGACATTTAGGTTGCTTCCATGTCTTAGCTATTGTGAATGGTGCTGCAATGAACACTGGGGTGCATGTATCTTTTCAAGTTATGGTTTTCTCCAGATATATGCTCAGGAGTGAGATTGCTGGATTATATGGTAGTTCAATATTTAGTTTTTTTGGAACCTCTGTACTGTTCTCCAAAATGGTTGTACCAATTTACATTCCCACCAACAGTGTAGGAGGGTTCCCTTTTCTCCACACCCTTTCCAGCATTTAATTTTGTATTATATTTGAAAACAGAGTTAAAATATTTTGTGAATATCTCTTAAAGTATATATTCAGGGGAGAAAAATCTCTTGAAACCCTTCTACTGATATGAAGGATCTTTTGCACACTCACTGTCATTTTTATTTGTTTCTTCATTCTTCTCTAAGAAGCTCCCATGCTGGTCCAGGGTTGTGGTATAGGCTGGCAAGAATTGAGTTACTTACCACCAAGGTGAGCATTACTTCAAAACTCAAATATTTCCTAAAGAAAACATCATATCTGAATTTAAGGGGAAAAAAGTTTGACAGTACATACCCTTACTAATTTGAATGAGTGGGAAGGAAAATGAACCTCTCATCACTGGCAGAGCTATGATCATGAGTCATCTCTCTGCATAAATATAGATAGTACCGTTGGAGAAAGGTCCATGGCAATGCCTGGTCTTTTTGTTTTTGAAGTAGTTCACTCTTAATGCACCTGATGCAATGTTTTTGTCTATAGAGGTGCTAGGTAGTGAAATGGAGATGCTTCATTAGCCTCTCAATTCCCTGTGGGCTTCCATCTCTTAGGAAAACACAATTTTTACCTCTGAGACAAAAGGGTCTTCTGTGGGATTCTACCAGGGCATTTGTCTTCTTCTCTCCTGCGTGGAGGAGGGAGGGGGAACATTCTGCTTCTCTCAGGAAGATAATTACACAATAGTCTTCAGTTTCAATTTTCCACATGGTCTCATACATTTAGGAGAAATACTTCAAATTTATGATAGGCACATGAGAGGGCAGACAGCAGAAGTAAGAAGAACTACAATCCTGCAGCCTGTGGAACAAAAACCACATTCACAGACAGATAGACAAGATGAAAAGGCAGAGGGCTATGTACCAGAGGAAGGAACAAGATAAAACCCCAGAAAAACAACTAAATGAAGTGGAGGTGGGCAGCCTTCCAGAAAAAGAATTCAGAATACTGATAGTGAAGATGAACCAGGACCTCAGAAAAACAATGGAGGCAAAGGTCAAGAAGATGCAAGAAATCTTTAACAAAGATCTACAAGAATTAAAGAACAAACAAAGAGAGATGAACAATCCAATAACTGAAATGAAAACTACAGTAGAAGGAATCAATAGCAGAATAACTGAGGCAGAAGAACGGATAAGTGACCTGGAAGATAGAATGGTGGAATTCACTGATGCAGAACACAATAAAGAAAAAAGAATGAAAAGAAATGGAGACAGCCTAAGAGACCTCTGGGACAACATTAAACACAATAACATTCGCATAATAGGGGTCCCAGAAGGAGAATAGAGAGAGAAAGGACCCAAGAAAATATTTGAAGGGATTATAGTCAAAAACTTCCCTAACATGGGAAAGGAAATAACCACCCAAGTCCAGGAAGCACAGCGAGTCCCATACAGGATAAACCCAAGGAGAAACACGCTGAGACACATAGTAATCAAACTGGCAAAAATTAAGGACAAAGAAAAATTATTGAAAGCAGCAAGGGAAAAACAACAAGTAAAATACAAGGGAACTCCCATAAGGTTAACAGCTGATTTCTCAGCAGAAACTCTACAAGCCAGAAGGGAGTGGCATGATATACTTAAAGTGATGAAAGGGAAGAACCTACAACCAAGATTACTCTACCGGCAAGGATCTCATTCAGATTTGATGGAGAAATCAAAAGCTTTACAGACAAGCAAAAGCTAAGAGAATTCAGCACCACCAAACCAGCTCTACAACAAATGCTAAAGGAACTTCTCTAAGTGAGAAATACAAGAGAAGAAAAGGACCTACAAAATCAAACCCATAACAATTATGAAAATGGTAATAGGAACATACATATCGACAATTACCTTAAACATGAATGGATTAAATGCTCCAACCAAAAGACACAGGCTTGCTGAATGGATACAAAAACAAGACCCATATGTATGCTGTCTACAAGAGACCCACTTCAGACCTAGGGACACATACACACTGAAAGTGAGGGGATGGAAAAAGTTATTCCATGCAAATGGAAATCAAAAGAAAGCTGGAGTAGCAATTCTCATATCAGACAAAATAGACTTTAAAATAAAGACTATTACAAGAGAAAAAGAAGGACAATACATAATGATCAAGGGATCAAAAAACGTAAAAAACTCAAGCACATGGAGGCCAAACAATACGTTACTAAATAACCAAGAGATCACTGAAGGAATCAAAGAGGAAATCAAAAAATACCTAGAGACAAATGACAAGGAAAACACGACGATCCAAAATCTATGGGATGCAGCAAAAGCAGTTCTAAGAGGGAAGTTTATAGCTATACACACCTACCTCAAGAAATAAGAAAAGTCTCAAATAAACAATCTAACCTTACACCTAAAGAAACTAGAGAAAGAAGAACAAAGAAAACCCAGAGTTAGCAGGAGGAAAGAAATCACAAAGATCAGAGCAGAAATAAATGAAGTAGAAACAAAGAAAACAGTAACAAAGATAAATAAAACTAAAATCTGGTTCTTTGAGAAGATAAACAAGATTGATAAACCATTAGCCAGACTCATCATCAAGAAAAAGAGGGAGCGGACTCAAATCAATAAAATTAGAAATGAAAAAGGAGAAGTTACAACAGACACCACAGAAATACAAAGCATCCTAAGAGACCACTACAAGCAACTCTATGCCAATAAAATGGACAACCTGGAAGAAATGGACAAATTCTTAGAAACGTATAACCTTCCAAGACTGAACCAGGAAAAAATAGAAAATATGAACAGACTAATCACAAGTAATGAAATTGAAACTGTGATTAAAAATCTTCCAACAAACAGAAGTCCAGGACTAGATGGCTTAACAGGTGAATTCTGTCAAACATTCAGAGAAGAGCTAACACCCATCCTTCTCAAACTCTTCCAAAAAATTGCAGAGGAAGGAACACTCCCAGACTCATTCTATGAGGCCACCATCACCCTGATACCAAAACCAGACAAAGATACCACAAAAAAAGAAAATTACAGACCAATATCACTGATGAATATAGATGCAAAAATCCTCAACAAAATACTAGCAAACAGAATCCAACAACACAGTAAAAGGATCATACACCATGATCAAGTGGGATTTATCCCAGGGATGCAAGGATTCTTCAATATATGCAGATCAATCAATGTGATACACCATATTAACAAATTAAAGAATAAAAACCATATGATCTTGTCAATAGATGCAGAAAAAGCTTTTGACAAAATTCAACACCCATTTATGATAAAAACTCTCCAGAAAGTGGGCATAGAGGGAACCTACCTCAATATAATAAAGGCCATGTATGACAAACCCACAGCAAACATTGTTTTCAATGGTGAAAAACTGAAAGCATTTCCTCTAAGATCAGGAACAAGACAAGAATGTCCACTTTCACCACTATTATTCAACATAGTTTTGGAAGTTCTAGCCATAGCAATCAGAGAAGAAAAAGAAATAAAAGGAATACAAATTGGCAAAGAAGAAGTAAAACTCTCACTGTTGGCAGATGACCTGATAGTGTACATAGATAATCCTAAAAATGCCACCAGAGAACTACTAGAGCTAATCAATGAATTTGGTAAAGTAGCAGGATACAAAATTAATGCACAGAAATCTCTTGCATTCCTATACACTAATGATGAAAAATCTGAAAGAGAAATTAAGGAAACACTCCCATTTACCACTGCAACAAAAAGAATAAAATACCTAGGAATAAACCTACCTAGGGAGACAAAAGACCTGTATGCAGAAAACTATAAGACACTGACGAAAGATGATACCAACAGGTGGAGAGATATAACATGTTCTTGGATTGGAGCAATCAATATTGTGAAAATGACTATATTACCCAAAGCAATCTACAGATTCAATGTAATCCCTCTCAAATTACCAATGGCATATTTTACGGAACTAGAACAAAAAATCTTAAAATTGTATGGAGACACAAAAAACCCCAAATAGCAAAGCAGTCTTGAGGGAGAAAAACGGAGCTGGAGGGATCAGACTCCCTGACTTCAGACTATACTACAAAGCTACAGTAATCAAGACAATATGGTACTGGCACAAAAACAGAAACATAGATCAATGGAACAAGATAGAAAGCCCAGAGATAAACCCACACACCTATGGTCAACTAATCTATGACAAAGGAGGCAAGGATATACAGTGGAGAAAAGACAGTCTCTTCAATAAATGGTGTTGGGAAAAGTGGACAGCTACATGCAAAAGAAAGAAATTAGAACACTCCCTAACACCATACACAAAAATAAACTCAAAATGGATTAGAGACCTAAATGTAAGACCAGACACTATAAAACCCTTAGAGGAAAACATAGGAAGAACACTCTTTGACATAAATCACAGCAAGATCTTTTTTGATCCACCTCCTAGAATAATGGAAATAAAAACAAAAACAAATGGGACCTAATGAAACTTCAGAGATTTTACACAGCAAAGGAAACCATAAACAAGACAAAAAGACAACCCTCAGAATGGGAGAAAATATTTGCAAATGAATCAGTGGACAAAGGATTAATCTCCAAAATATATAAATAGCTCATGCACCTCAATATTAAAAAAACAAACAACCTAATCCAAAAATGGGCACAACACCTAAATAAGCATTTTCCCAAAGAAGACATACAGATGGCCAAGAAGCACATGAAAAGCTGCTCAACATCACTAATTATTAGAGAAATGTAAATCAAAACTCCAGTGAGGTATCACCTCACACCAGTTAGAATGGGCATCATCAGAAAATCTACAAACAACAAATGCTGAAGAGGGTGTGGAGAAAAGAGACCCCTCTTGCACTGTTGGTGGGGATGGAAATTGATACAGCCACTATGGAGAACAGTATGGGGGGTCCTTAAAAAACTAAAAATAGATTTACCATATGATCCAGCAATCCCACTACTGGGCATATACCTTGAGAAAACCATAATTCAAAAAAACACATGCACCCCAATGTTCATTGCAGCGCTGTTTACAATAGCCAGGTCATGGCTAAATGCCCATCGACAGACAAATGGATAAAGAAGATGTGGTACACATATACAATGGAATATTACTCAGCCATAAAAAGGAACGAAATTGGGTCATTTGTTGAGACATGGATGGATCTAGAGACTGTCATACAGAGTCAAGTAAGTCAGAAAGAGAAAAAAAAATCTTATATTAACGCATATATGCGGAACCTAGAAAAATGGTACAGATGAACCCATTTGCAGGTCAGAAATTGAGACACAGTTGTAGAGAACAAAGGTATGGACACCAACGGGGGAAGCGGCGGAGGGCTGGTGGGGGAGTGTGATGAATTGGGCGATTGGGATCGACATGTATACACTGATGGGTATAAAATTGATGACTAATAAGAACCTGCTGCATAAAAAAATTTTTTTAATATATATATGATAGGCACATGATATTCATCATCTTTTTAATTACTAATCTATGTTACATTATCTATATTTACTATATTTACATTATATTTTACCTATTTATGAATTAGTTTCTGTTTTGTAATACATTCTTATATTGACACCACCATCTTGCCGGCAAATCTAGATTCAAGTGTTTTAATTTGTATAACATGAAATTACAAGCTTTTTCCATGGCAAAGAGAGTAAGTTATATTTTTGGACTCTAAGGAACATTGTAGGAGGATATTGCAGATAATAAGTCCTAAGGAAGAAGCAGATTTATCTAAAATAAAATGCAGGGTACTGAAAAACAGTAGAGCGATAAAAAAAAAAGAGAGGGAGAGACAGAGAAGAAATATAATTCCAGATGATTGATTACACATACAAGGACTTTAGCGGTTCAAAGACGTCAAGGAGGAATAAAGTCAAAGCCATGGACCACTTGCTGATTTTGATGAAGGAACTTACCATACTGGCAGCAGTTTCCATGAGAAGCCAAATAGGTGTGTTCCTAAGGTGCAGAGAAGAAAAGACTTTATTTTTTAAGGACTAGGGAGGTGAAAGCAAGATAAATTAGTGCAAAGAACTGTAACCACAAGACTTAGGAATTAGAAAGTGTCCTAGCCTAAAGCAGAGTTATGCTATAGGGCTGTATTTGTAGTTTCCTGTAATTGATTCTGATTAGAATGGGTTCACTCAAATTCCTTCACATCATGCTTTCAAACCAAGTTGTTGACTACATCTAAGAGAGAGAAAGGTTATTATGAGAGAAGAAAATCAATAGAAAAGTTTTCACACTCACAATTTTTTGACTAGAAAACTTCTATTTGGTGCCTTAGAATGAGATAAGAATGAATCCCAAGTAGAATATCATCGTAATGCACATTAAATATTGTTGACTACCCTTAAAAAAAAAACCTATCAATGTTGCCTTTTAATCATTTCCCCATAGAATTTATTTCACTACTTCTTCATCAAATTTATGTCTTTTCTGAATCCTTTCCAAATATTCCAAGCTCTGAAACCGTGTAGCCAAAATTGTACACGTATGCTTGTCTACCCTTTCCTGCATATAAAGGGAAAAGCATTTCACAAATGTCAATGAAGTGACAATCAAAAGGAAGGTGAAGTCATGAATTTAAATATCAGAAACTAAGTCCTTTAACTAAAGGGAAGAAGTCTTTTACATAAGGAGACAAGAGCAGCCATGTTCAATGATCAATGCCCCTTGCAGTGACAAATCAAAAGCGGAACAATCGAGAATTCCATCATGACAGGGAAAAGTACACTCCCCTGTAGGAAAACCAGAAAAGGAAACAGTGAATTTAAAAAGAATGACTCATTTGAAAACAAAACAACAACAAAAGGAAACATAGAAAAGCAAGTAACACTTGCCTTCTTCCACTATTCACAAGTTCAAAAGAACATTTGAGAAATGCCCTGTTTAAGTTAGATAACTAGTTTAGTTGTTTAAGTTAGATAACTAGTATGTGAGTTGAAACAAGACTGGAAGTCTCAACTCAAACGTTAAGAATAAAAACTCTTTCAAGTTTCTTAATAGCTTAATTGTGCATATGCAATATTGAATTTTACTGAAAAAGTTAGCTAAGAACCATTTTTTTAATTTTTATATAAACATTTTCCCTATATCGGGTACACCTCTTTGACTGTAAATTTAGGCTATTATAATTCTGAAATACTGAGTTAACTCATATAAGGTTCTAAAGTATATAAAGTCATATAATTACTTTGAATATTAAGATTCTGTGCAATATAAAAAACTGTTTCAGTCCCAAAGAGATTCTCTAGAGAAAGGTAATTTTTAAGTGATTTTCTCTTGATATAAAGAGTTCTTCAGGTGTACTGAAATTGTTCCAAAGGAATGTGTCTGCTACAATTAGGCCCTGGTAGAAAAGATGTTACCTTGCAGAGAAAAATAACTTTAAAAATGCACCTTTCAGAAAAATAGTGATTTCATTACAGTTTGTTTCAGTAAACTAATGTAACACTATTTGACTATTTATAATGTTAGGTATTGTTCCCAGGCAGTAAAAGAAGTATATACTAAAGTTTACAAATTCAAAAGTTCCCCCAGACAAAAAATTTTGAATTTGAGTTTTTATCATTACTCTAATAATGTTTTCTTTTTGAGAGATTTGTACTATAAACCAAAACATTACAAGACACAGATTTAATTCATTTTAATATCTGTTGAGTGTTCCCTGCATATTCCATACTGAACTAGGGGCCACTAAGTGGATTGTGACAAAAAATGAACAAATGCTTGTTAACTTTGCGGGCACCTAGAACCTAAAGCAGGCCCAAGAGAAAACTAACCAATTCAGCATACAAGCCACTTAAGACAAATGAATAGGTATGCACTACAGAGAAGTAACTATTTCATAAAGGACCTTTATGTTTGAGCTTTATTTATTTTTTTGATCACACAGCACTTCATGCCGGATCTTAGTTCCCCAACCAGGGATTGAACCCAAGTCCCCTGCAGTGGAAGTGCAGAGTCTTAACCACTGGACCGCCAGGGAAGTCCCTATGTTTGAGCTTTAATTTCAAAATGTTATGGCTTATTTTAAGCGCATCTTGATGAAAGATGTTTGCAAGTGAAACTTCTACATGATCTTGACTTCCTGATCTGAAAAATAAGGCTTTCATAACTCATTATCAGGGACACTAAATGCAGTTTTATGCAGCAACACTTTGATCATATTTTATTGAATATAAGGTGTATTTTTTAAACATTTTAACATTTGTTAAATCAGTTTGCATTTTATAATCTGCAGTGTCCTTCCATCATTGTTGGAATAGACTGAGACCAATTTAAATTAAAACTTCTGGGCTTCCCTGGTGGCGCAGTGCTTGAGAGTCCGCCTGCCGATGCAGGAGACGCGGGTTCGTGCCCCGTTTCGGGAGGATCCCACATGCCGCGGAGCGGCTGGGCCCGTGAGCCATGGCCGCTGAGCCTGCGCGTCCGGAGCCTGTGCTGCGCAAATGGGAGAGGCCACAACAGTGAGAGGCCCGCATAACGCAAGGAAAAATAAATAAATAAATAAATAAATAAATAAATAAATTAAAACTTCTTCATGAGATTTTGGACCATGTTGGTGGTGTGAATTCAGAGCACAAATCTGGTTGTGGTTCAAATTCTCAGAGGAGATACACTTTTTTTCCTCCTACTACCTGGTACTAGGATTGAGACGCGTACGTTTCCTTGCTTTCTCTTTCCTCATATTGGTTTCATCTATTTTTGCTCTTACACTTAATTGTGCGGCCCTTTGATATCCTACCTTGGGTGTTTCTGCTTTCATAATACTATGCAGAAATAACAACCCATCTGATAATGGAAGATTTCTTACATTCAGTGTAAAACTGAAACTTGTCTTACAAATTTTCAAGAATTCCTATTTCAAGAATTCCATCAATCATGACCAAGTTTTGGGCAGAGAAAAGAGCCATTGTATGCCTCATGAAGGTATCACTGAGGGATAAGAAACTGCCTACAAATAAAATGGGTTATAAACCCATTTGCTTCGCAGAAAATAAAAGTTTAAGACTCTATTATACACTTGCTTTGGTTAAATGTGAAGGTTCCATATCTTCAACTGAAAAAGTAAAACTTACTGGTAAAAGGAGGTAGATTAAAATTTATTTGTTGAAAAAAATAGTATATTAATAAATATGAAATCATATTTAAATACTGGCTAACTTTATCTTAACGCATATATTTTTTTCATGCTTCAAATAGATCACTTGAGAGAAAGCATCATGAAAACAAAGATTTTTCTCTCACTGTTTAGTGCTGTTATGCCTAGATTTAGAATATTGTTTGACACATAATAAGCACTCAAGAAATATTTGTTGTTAGTTAATTAATGGATCAAATCACATCCTGTGGTGCATAGCTATTTGTATACATATTATGGTCCCTCCTGAATTATCAAGTGCATGAAGCTTGAGTCTATGTTTATTTCATTCTTGGGCCTATTTAATGAGACTCAACTCTGTAAGCAGAACCATCAACCTGGCTGACATTAGTCGCTCCATATCCGCTCTGTTGAGATACACAGTAGTTAAATAAACTCCAGTTCTTATCTGGAAGAATCAATAATCTTGGTAACCAGTAAATCATATTGACCAATTTGCCATGCACCAGCTGACTGTATACACTTACGGCTTGATTAATGCTGAGGATTTTAGAGCACAGTTTGATAGATTCTTACTAAATAGCATCTTATAGAAACTTCAGGAATCCTTTTCACAAGTCCAACAGTTCCTTCATTCATAAAACTGTACGCTACTAAAGAAATGCCCAAGTGCACTAATGATCAAAAAGGCAAGTAGAGCTTAATGGGAAGGAAATAAGAGAACTTTATAAGTATAGTTTTGAAAAGATGTGATGTCATAGCAAACTCTGGGATACTTGATAACGAATAGAAACCACAGCAACATAATCATCATGGTTTTAGAGGAACTATAAACTGATAACCATCTCTGACACCAGGAGATAAGCCAAGCCATGTGAGTTTTGCCTTGATATCCTCTTTAATGCAGGTGAATGAAAAAGATAACTTAATGGTGCTTTGCAGCACTAATTATTTGGTAATAATCAAAAGGTTTCATCATCTGAAAATGTTGTTTCAGTACAGCCCATTAAACCATATGAAGAGCTATTATCCCATCCTACTACCTTCTTGCCACTCAGGTGTTCATTCACCAGCTGCTTCCTAATTAAAAGCATGTAAAAGGGGAATAACATGAAATGTACAATCGGATAAGTTTATCCAATCCAATTTTGGTGCCAACAATAAATGCTTTTATTATAATTTTGACCAAGACAATTACTAATATTCATATTGCCGCTATTCTAAGCCCCTGAAAAAATCTCCTCTGAGCCCAGTTTATTATCTGAATCATGGAGTTGAAGCCCTCTCTAATTGTAGCTAAAATAACAGCATGTATTTTTATTCTTACCAATATGTATAAGGTATTTTAACATTCAGGCTAAATAATTTGTAGTCAACTGGTCTCCTGATAAAAGATTTTATTCCATATATTTTATACAGCTGCTACTGAGTTGCAATACTTATGTGTTGATGGATCAAAACAGTAGTCTCCTAAATGTCTGTAAACCAGAGAGAGGGAGAGAGGAAAGGAAAGGAAAAGGAAGAGAAAAAAAAAGAAAAGAATTGAAGTTACTACCAAAGACATTCTTTTCATTGTCTCCCTTTACTACCCATTTACAGTTGAGAAATTGGTTTTGGACTTGTTTCACACTTGCTAGAAAAGAAGTAAATTGTCTTTCCCTTGGCTTCTCTGATCCAAGGAGTTGGTGACTCAGAATTATCCATAAGAGAACAGCATCCCTTCTGCTCATTGTTGGATTGTATTTCTGAAACCAGAGCTTTAACAGCTTTGTACAGGTGCAAAGGTAAATTGTCAAGCAGGGAAAGA
>NW_006777082.1:688499-736192 GCF_000442215.2 Lipotes vexillifer | reverse complement strand
GGTCAAGCAGGGAAAGAGATATCGGTACCACCACAGGCCAGTAAAATAGACAGAATTTTAAGAAGGAAAGGCCTAACCCAACTTTTTGCCAAGTCTGTTAAGAAAAAATCCTGGTTTAAAGACAGTGTTGGCTTCTATTCAAAATAATGCAGTTTGTTAAGGCAGCAATACTTAGATTCTTCTGGAGAAACAGCATTCTAAATTCTGAAAATGAATTTAATAACATAAAGGAGATAACTTCAAAAGGTAGTCATCATGTAAAGATTATGATCCAGTTTGCATAGATTCAAATCCTGACTTTGTCACCATGGGCAATCTCTTTAGCCCTGCTGCATCTCGCTTTCCTCATCTAAAAACTGAAAACAGCATCTGGTAATTTGCATATATTCTTCACAAAAATGTCTACTCAGATCCTTTGCCCAGTTTCTAGAGTTGTCCTTTTATTATTGAGTTGTAATAGTTATTTATATATTTTAGATGCAAGTCACTTATCAGATATATAATCTGCAAAAATGTTCTGCCTCATAGAATTGATGTGAGGATGAAATTATTTAAAACATGCGGAGTGCTCAGAATTAGGCCTGACATTGGGCATGCACTAAATATTTATTATTGTGCAGCTTGGACCAGGTTCTCTTAGTAACCTAATAGCCATGGCCGTTAAACACTTTTCATCTGTTAAAGAAACATTGATATTTCATAGAATCTAGGGGTCTTATAATACAATTTTCTCAAAAGAAAGTGAAGAAAGAAAACAATTACGGCCAAAGATTTGATGCCGGTACCATCACCTGAAGGAATGTTAGCCACACTTCAGCCACGCATTCACTTTTTACCTTCATGATTTCACTATAACTTCCAAGTACCTGAGTTATATTTTCATAACCCTTTTCTTTATATTGAAGTAAGTAAGTTTATTTTTAAAATAAAACCTTATATAATTTTAATCTTTTAATTTGAGCATATATACAAACCTGTTATTTTTTTGCATCCTTTAATTTGACATACAAACAACTGTCTATGTTAATTTGTTATTAAAAAAAGTTTTTTCCATTCCCAACAGAGCAAGAATACTGAGTCATTAATAGCAACAAAATAAATATGTGAAACAATTTCTGTTATCACTTTAGAACTGAAGAATTTTCAGAACTAGAAAGTCAAACTAATACTAATTCAACTAGGAGTTTGTTGACAGCTTAAAGCTAAGCATGATAAATATCATACTGATGAAATTTTATCATGTCAGGGATATTTCCAGGGCTTTTTCCAAATCTACAAAACATAAAACTGAGTGATAAGCCTATGAATGTAGATACTCAAGGAAATATCAGATGTAGAACATTTGAGGAAATCATAAAAGAAGGTTAGTTACCCCAGTATGTATTTAATAAAAATGAATCTGGTTTATTTGGTGAAAAAATTCAAGTTAAATTTATATCAGGAAAAGCAAGACTAGGTCTGGTTTTAACACTTTCCAAGACTCACTCTTGAGCTTAAACCCATTTAGTGTCCTTGGGCTTATGGAACTAGTAGACTCAGAACAAGCTTTCCGAAGTACAGGAACTTACCTATTAATGCTTTGTCATCTGCAAAGCTAAGACATTAAAAAAATATAACCTAGAAGGAATTGGCTTTTGTCCTAGCAAATACAAACTGATGATTCTTTCCTACAGATGGTTAGTTTTCAGTCCCAAGTTAATTATCACTCTGAATTCTATAGAAAATTAGTTCTTATTTTAAAAATTGGGAGGAAGGATATGCACTCTAACTCTTTTAAATTGGACCTCCAGTGTAAGAGTTGGGTTATAGATTCATCTTAATTATTGATACATGGCACACTCATCATTGGCCCCTACATGGCCTGATTTTATTTAACTGGCTATTTGTAATGACAAAATAAGCACCTGCAAGCACATCACCCCCACACAAAAGTGAGGACCTTGACCTTTAGCCTACACTTTGCCGCATGATTTCGACCCCAACCCATCCCTCTACTTCCCCCACTACAGGTAACCCCCATCCTGAATTCCATACTCCCCATTCCATTGCGTTCCATTTTACATGGTGTTAATGCATCTAGATGTATTCCTTAAAAGTGTGCTGTTAAGGGCTTCCCTGGTGAGGCAGTGGTTGAGAGTCCGCCTGCCAATGCAGGGGACACGAATTCATGTCCTGGTCTGGGAGGATACCACATGCTGCGGAGCGGCTGGGCCCGTGAGCCACGGCCGCTGAGCCTGCACGTCCGCAGCCTGTGCTCCGCAATGGGAGAGGCCACAACAGTGAGGGGCCCGCATACCACACACACACACACACACACACACACACAAAAGTGTGCTGTTAAACATTAGCATTTTTATAAATTTTATAGAAAGTGTGTCAGGCTGTATGTTATTATCTGGAACATGTTTTTTTTACTTAATATTATATAGTTAAAATTCATCCATAACTTGAATGTTGTAAATTATTCTGGTTTGTGAATATAATGCGATTTTTCACTTTCCTGTGATGGACTTTTGAATTAGTTCCAGGGTTTTGCTATTGTGAACAACACTGCTGTGAAATAGCTGTACATCTCTATTGATGCATGGGTGCAAAAATGTCTCTTGGTTGCAGAAATTACTGGGTCGTAGGGTGTGTACATGTAAATACATATGATCCCCCAAACTTGGTTTTGTGCAGCTTTTAAATTTTGACCATAAAAGAGGTCATGGGCTTCTTTTGCATTTTACTGATTACATATTATTACTGGCCAAATGTTTTTCTCTTCAGGGAAATCTACTTTTATATTTCTTTGTGCTTTTCTTAATAGTTTATGGAGTTCTTTACATATCCTTGATATGAATCCTTTGCTGGTTCTTTTTCTTTCTTTTTTTTTGTTTTACGTCTTTATTGGAGTATAATTGCTTTACAATGGTGTGTTAGTTTCTGCTTTATAACAAAGTGAATCAGATATACATATGTCCCCACATCTCTTCCCTCTTATGTCTCCCTCCCTCCCACCCTCCCTATCCCACCCCTCTAGGTGGTCACAAAGCACCGAGCTACTCTCCCTGTGCTATGCGGCTGCTTACAACTAGCTATCTATTTTACGTTTGGTAGTGTATATATGTCCATGCGATTCTCTCACTTTGTCACAGCTTACCCTTCCCCCTCCCCATATCTTCAAGTCAATTCTCTAGTAGGTCTGTGCCTTTATTCCTGTCTTACCCCTGGGTTCTTCATGACATTTTTTCCCTTAAATTCCATATATGTGTGTTAGCATACGGTATTTGTCTTTCTCTTTCTGACTTACTTCACTCTGTATGACAGACTCTAGGTCCATCCACCTCATTACAAATAGCTCAATTTCGTTTCTTTTTATGCCTGAGTAATATTCCATTGTATATATGTGCCACATCTTCTTTATCCATTCATCCGATGATGGACACTTAGGTTGTTTCCATCTCCGGGCTATTGTAAATAGAGCTGCAATAAACATTTGGGTACATGACTCCTTTTGAATTATGGTTTTCTCAGGGTATATGCCCAGTAGTGGGATTGCTGGGTCATATGGTAGTTCTATTTGTAGTTTTTTAAGGAACCTCCATACTGTTCTCCATAGTGGCTGTACCAATTCACATTCCCACCAGCAGTGCAAGAGTGTTCCCTTTTCTCCACACCCTCTCCAGCATTTATTGTTTCTAGATTTTTTGATGATGGCCATTCTGACTGGTGTGAGATGATATCTCATTGTAGTTTTGATTTGCATTTCTCTAATGATTAATGATGTTGAGCATTCTTTCATGTGTTTGTTGGCAGTCTGTATATCTTCTTTGGAGAAATGTCTATTTAGGTCTTCTGCCCATTTTTGGATTGGGTTGTTTATTTTTTTGTTATTGAGCTGCATGAGCTGCCTGTAAATTTTAGAGATTAATCCTTTGTCAGTTGATTCATTTGCAAATATTTTCTCCCATTCTGAGGGCTGTCTTTTGGTCTTGTTTATGGTTTCCTTTGCTGTGCAAAAGCTTTGAAGTTTCATTAGGTCCCATTTGTTTATTTTTGTTTTTATCTCCATTACTCTAGGAGATGGGTCAAGAAGGATCTTGCTGTGATTTATGTCATAGAGTGTTCTGCCTATGTTTTCCTCTAAGAGTTTGATAGTTTCTGGCCTTACATTTAGGTCTTTAATCCATTTTGAGCTTATTTTTGTGTATGGTGTTAGGGAGTGATCTAATCTCATACTTTTACATGTACCTATCCAATTTTCCCAGCACCACTTATTGAAGAGGCTGTCCTTTCTCCACTGTATATTCCTGCCACCTTTATCAAAGATAAGGTGACCATATGTGCATGGGTTTATCTCTGGGCTTTCTATCCTATTCCATTGATCTATCTTTCTGTTTTTGTGCCAGTACCATACTGTCTTGATTACTGTAGCTTTGTAGTATAGTCTGAAGTCAGGCAGCCTGATTCCTCCAGCTCCATTTTTTGTTCTCAAGATTGCTTTGGCTATTCGGGGTCTTTTGTGTTTCCATACAAATTGTGAAATTTTTTGTTCTAGTTCTGTGAAAAATGCCAGTGGTAGTTTGATAGGGATTGCATTGAATCTATAGATTGCTTTGGGGAGTAGAGTCATTTTCACAATGTTGATTCTTCCAATCCAAGAACATGGTATATCTCTCCATCTGTTTGTATCATCTTTAATTTCTTTCATCAGTGTCTTATAATTTTCTGCATACAGGTCTTTTGTCTCCTTAGGTAGGTTTATTCCTAGATATTTTTTATTCTTTTTGTTGCAATGGTAAATGGGAGTGTTTTCCTGATTTCACTTTCAGATTTTTCACCATTAGTGTATAAGAATGCAAGATTTCTGTGCATTAATTTTGTATCCTGCTACTTTACCAAATTCATTGACTAGCTCTAGTAGTTTTCTGGTAGCATCTTTAGGATTCTCTATGTATAGTATCATGTCATCTGCAATCAGTGACAGCTTTACTTCTTTTCCGATTTGGATTCCTTTTATTTCCTTTTCTTCTCTGATTGCTGTGGCTAAAACTTCCAAAACTATGTTGAATAAGAGTGGTGAGAGTGGGCAACCTTGTCTTATTCCTGATCTTAGTGGAAATGCTTTCAGTTTTTCACCATTGAGGACAATGTTTGCTGTGGGTTTGTCATATATGGCCTACTTTCTGGAGGGTTTTTATCATAAATGTGTGTTGAATTTTGTCAAAAGCTTTCCCTGCATCTATTGAGATGACCATATGGTTTTTCTCCTTCAATTTGTTAATATGGTGTAACACATTGATTGACTTGCGAATATTGAAGAATCCTTGTATTCCTGGGATAAACCCCACTTGGTCATGGTGTATGATCCTTTTAATGTGCTGTTGGATACTGTTTGCTAGTATTTTGTTGAGGATTTTTGCTTCTATGTTCATCAGTGATATTGGCCTGTAGCTTTCTTTCTTTGTGACATCCTTGTCTGATTTTGGTATCAGGGTGATGGTGGCCTTGTAGAATGAGTTTGGGGGTGTTCCTCCCTCTGCTATATTTTGGAAGAGTTTGAGAAGGATAGGTGTTAGCTCTTCTCTAAATGTTTGATAGAATTTGCCTGTGCAGCCATCTGGTCCTGGGCTTCTGTTTGTTGGAAGATTTTTAATCACCATTTCAATTTAAGTGCTTGTGATTGGTCTGTTCATATTTTCTATTTCTTCCTGATTCAGTCTTGGCAGGTTGTGCATTTCTAAGAATTTGTCCATTTCTTCCAGGTTTCCATTTTATTGGCATAGAGTTGCTTGTAGTAATCTCTCATGATCTTTTGTATTTCTGCAGTGTCAGTTGTTACTTCTCCTTTTTCATTTCTAATTCTATTGATTTGAGTCTTCTTCCTATTTTTCGTGATGAGTCTGGCTAATGGCTTATCAATTTTGTTTATCTTCTCAAAGAACCAGCTTTTAGTTTTATTGATCTTTGCTATTGTTTCCTTCATTTCTTTTTCATTTATTTCTGATCTGATCTTTATGATTTCTTTCCTTCCACTAACTTTGGGGTTTTTTTGTTCTTCTTTCTCTAATTGCTTTAGGTGCAAGGTTAGGTTGTTTATTCGAGATGTTTCCTGTTTCTGAAGGTAGGATTGTATTGCTATAAAATTCCCTCTTAGAACTGCTTTTGCTGCATCCCATAGGTTTTGAGCCGTCGTGTCTCCATTGTCATTTGTTTCTAGGTATTTTTTGATTTCCTGTTTGATTTCTTCAGTGATCACTTCGTTATTAAGTAGTGTATTGTTTAGCCTCCATGTGTTTGTATTTTTTACAGATCTTTTCCTGTAATTGATATCTAGTCTCCTGGTGTTGTGATCAGAAAAGATACTTGATACAATTTCAATTTTCTTAAATTTACCGAGGCTTGATTTGTGACCCAAGATATGATCTATCCTGGAGAATGTTCCATGAGCACTCGAGAAAAATGTGTATTCTGTTGTTTTTGGATGGAGTGTCCTATAAATATCAATTAAGTCCATCTTGTTTCATGTATCATTTGAAGCTTGCGTTTCCTTATTTATTTTCATTTTAGATCATCTGTCCATTGGTGAAAGCGGGGTGTTAAAGTCCCCTACTATGAATGTGTTACTGTCAGTTCCCCCTTTTATGGCTGTTAGTATTTGCCTTATGTATTGAGGTGCTCCTATGTTGGGTGCATAAATATTTACAATTGTTATATCTTCTTCTTGGATCTATCCCTTGATCATTAGGTAGTGTCCTTTTTTGTCTCTTGTAATAGTCTTTATTTTAAAGTCTATTTTGTCTGATATGAGAATTGCTACTCCAGCTTTCTTTTGGTTTCCATTTGCATGGAATATCTTTTTCCATCCCCTCACTTTCAGTCTGTATGTGTCTCTAGGTCTGAAGTGGGTCTCTTGTAGACAGCATATATATGGGTCTTGTTTTTGTATCCATTCAGCCAGTCTATGTCTTTTGGTGGGACCATTTAATCCATTTACATGTAAGGTGATTATCAATATGTATGTTCCTATTCCCATATTCTTAATTGTTTTGGGTTTGTTATTGTAGGTCTTTTCCTTCTCTTGTGTTTCTTGCCTAGAGAAGTTCCTTTAGCATTTGTTGTAAAGCTGGTTTGGTGGTGCTGAACTCTCAGCTTTTGCCTGTCTGTAAAGGTTTTAATTTCTCCATCAAATCTGAATGAGATCCTTGCCGAGTAGACTAATCTTGGTTGTAGGTTTTTCTCCTTCATCACTTTACATATGTCATGCAAGTCCCTTCTGTCTTGCAGAGTTTCTGCTGAAAGATCAGCTGCTAACCTTATGGGGATTCCCTTGTGTGTTATTTGTTGTTTTTCCCTTGCTGCTTTTAATATGTTTTCTTTGTATTTAATTTTTGACAGTTTGATTAATATGTGTCTTGGCGTGTTTCTCCTTGGATTTATCCTGTATGGGACTCTCTGTACTTCCTGGACTTGATTAACTATTTCCTTTCCCATATTAGGGAAGTTTTCAACTGTAATCTCTTCAAATATTTTCTCAGTCCCTTTCTTTTTCTCTTCTTCTTCTGGAACCCCTATAATTCGCATGTTGGTGCGTTTAATGTTGTCCCAGAGGTCTCTGAGACTGTCCTCAGTTCTTTTCATTCTTTTTCCTTTATTCTGCTCTGCAGTAGTTATTTCCACTATTTTATCTTCCAGGTCACTTATCCGTTCTTCTGCCTCAGTTGTTCTGCTATTGATCCCTTCTGGAGTATTTTTAGTTTCATTCATTGTGTTGTTGATTGTTGCTTGTTTCCTCTTTATTTCTTCTAGGTCCTTGTTAAATGTTTCTTGCATTTTGTCTATTCTATTTCCAAGATTCTGGATCATCTTTACTATCATTATTCTGAATTCTTTTTCAGGTAGACTGCCTATTTCCTCTTCATTTGTTAGGTCTGGTGGGTTTTTATCTTTCTCCTTCATCTGCTGTGTGTTTTTCTGTCTTCTCATTTTGCTTATCTAACTGTGTTTGGGGTCTCCTTTTTGCAGGCTGCAGGTTCATAGTTCCCGTTGTTTTTGGTGTCTGTCCCCAGTGGCTAAAGTTGGTTCGGTGGGTTGTGTAGGCTTCCTGGTGGAGGGGACTAGTGCCTGTGTTCTGGTGGATGAGGCTGGATCTTGTCTTTCTGATGGGCAGGTCCACGTCTGGTGGTGTATTTTGGGGTGTCTGTGGACTTATTATGATTTTAGGCAGCCTCTCTGCTAATGGGTGGGGTTTTGTTCCTGTCTTGCTAGTTGTTTGGCATAGGGTGTCCAGCACTGTAGCTTGCTGGTCGTTGATTGAAGCTGGGTGTTGGTGTTGAGATGAAGATCTCTGGGAGATTTTCGTTGTTCGATATTACGTGGAGCTGGGAGGTCTCTTGAGGACCAGTGTCCTGAAGTTGGCTCTCCCACCTCAGAGGCACAGCACTGACTCCTGGCTGCAGCACCAAGAGCCTTTCATCCACACGGCTCAGAATAAAAGGGAGAAAAAGAATGAATGAATGAATGAATGAAAGAAAGAAAGGAAGGAAGGAAGGAAGGAAGGAAGAAAGAGGATGAAATAAAATAAAATAAGGTAAAATAAAATGAAGTTATTAAAATAAAAAATAATTATTAAGAAAAATAAATTATTTTTAAGTAAAAAACAAAAAAAACGGACGGATAGAACCCTAGGACAAATGGTGAAAGCAAAGCTATACAGACAAAATCTCATACAGAAGCATACACATACACACTCACAAAAAGAGGAAAAGGGGAAAAAATCATAAATCTTGCTCTCAAAGTCCACCTCCTCAGTTTGGGATGATTTGTTGTCTATTCAGTTATTCCACAAATGCAGGGTACATCAAGTTGGTTTTGGAGATTTAATCTGCTGCTCCTGAGGCTGCTGGGCAAGATTTCCCTTTCTCTTCTTTGTTCGCACAGCCCCCGGGGTTCAGCTTTGGATTTGGCCCCGCCTCTGCGTGTAGGTCGCCCGAGGGCGTCTTTTCTTCGCTCAGACAGGATGGGTTTAAAGGAGCCGCTGACTCGGGGGCTCCGGCTCACTCAGGCCGGGAGGAGGGAGGGGTACGGAGTGCGGGGTGAGCCTGTGGCGGCAGAGGCCGGCGTGACGTTTCACCAGCCAGAGGCGCGCCGTGCGTTCTCCCAGGGAAGTTGTCCCTGGATCACGCGACCCTGGCAGTGGCGCGCTGCACAGTCTCCCCGGAAGGGAAGTGTGGAGAGTGACCTGTGTTTGCTCACAGGCTTCTTCGTGGCGGCAGCAGCAGCCTTAGCGTCTCATGCCCGTCTCTGGGGTCCGCGCTTTTAGCTGCGGCTCACGCCCCTGTCTGGAGCTTCTTTAAGCGGCGCTCTGAATCCCCTCTCCTCACGCACCAGGAAACAAAGGGAAGAAAAAGTCTCTTGCCTCTTCGGCTGCTCCAGACCTTTTCCCGGACTCCCTCCCAGCTAGCCGTGGTGCACTAACCCCCTTCAGGCTGTGTTCACGCCGCCAGTCTTCTCCCTGGGATCCAACGGAAGCCCGAGCCTCAGCTCCCAGCCCCGCCCGCCCCGGCGGGTGAGCAGACAAGCCTCTCGGGCTGGTGAGTGCTGGTCGGCGCCGATCCTCTGTGCGGGAATCTCCCCGCTTTGCCCTCCGCGCCCCTGTTGCTGTGCTCTCCTCCGCGGCTCCTAAGCTTCCCCCCCTCTGCCTCCCGCAGTCTCCGCCCGCGAAGGGGCTTCCTAGTGTGTGGAAACCTTTCCTCCTTCACAGCTTCCTCCCACTGGTGCGGGCCCCATCCCTATTCTTTTGTCTCTGTTTATTCTTTTTCTTTTGCCCTACCCAGGTACGTGGGGGTTTTCTTGCCTTTTGGGAGGTCTGAGGTCTTCTGCCAGCGTTCAGTAGGTGTTCTGTAGGAGTTGTTCCACCTGTAGATGTATTTCTGGTGTATCTGTGGGGAGGAAGGTGATCTCCGCGTCTTACTCTTCTGCCATCTTCCCCCGGCCCCTTTGCTGGTTTTCTGAATCATGAATATCTTCTGTCAACTCATAATTGTCTTATCACTTTCATAAAAGTGATAAATGTAAATAAATGTTTTATTTTAATAGAATTAATTATGTCTATTTTCTTATTTGAGACAATGTCTTTTGAATCTTATTTAAGAAATATTTTTCTGCCCCTAGATCTTAAAGATACACATTTTCTTTTAAAAATTTTAAAGACATTGATTTCTCTCCTTCTCTTCTTCCTCTTCCTTTTTCTTATTCTCCTTTGTTTTGGTTTACTTCTCCTAAACCCACCTCTGAGACAGGAATGCTATTTTGTCTTTATCTATGGACAACTCTTTTTTTCCAGTTTTATTTCTTGAAGAATTCCTCTTTTGCCTACCTCTGTCTATATCAACCTTTCATAGACAAATGGCTCTATTTCTAGGCTCACTATTTCGTTCCATAGACAACTGTGTTTTCTACCCAAACAACACACTTTCTTTTTGGGTGTGCATGTTCTTTTATTTATTGAAGTATAGTTAATTTACACATTGTGTTAGTTTCAAATGTACAGCAAAGGGATTCAGTTATATATATGTTAAGAATATATATATATTCTGCTTCAGATTCTTTTCCATTGTAGGTTATTACAAGATAGTGAATATAGTTCCCGGTGCTATACAGTAGGTCCTTGTTGGTTGCCTATTTTATATATAGTAGTGAGTATATGTTAATCCCAAACTCCTAAGTTATCTGCTCCCCCCCACCCCGCTATCCCCTTTGGTAACCGTAAATTTGTTTTCTATGTCTATGAGTCTATTTCTCTTTTGTAAATAAGTTCATTTGTATCATTTCTTATATTCTGCATATAAGTGATATTATATGATATTTATCTTTGTATGACTTACTTCACTCACCATGACAATCTCTAGGTCCATTCATGTCGCTGTACATGGCACTATTTCATTCTTCATTATGGCTGAGTATATTCCATTGTACATATATATCACATCTTCTTTATCCATTCAACTGTCGATGGACATTTAGGTTGCTTCCATATATTGGCTATTGTAAATACTGCTGCAGTGAACATTGGGGTGCATGTATATTTTCAAATTAGAGTTTACTCTGGATATATGCACAGGAGTGGGATTGCAGGATCATATGGTAGCTCTATTTTTAGTTTTTTAAGGAACCTCCATACTGTTCTCCACAGTGGCTGTATGCATTTACATTCCCACCAACAGTGTTTAAGAGGGTTCCTTTTTCTCCATACCCTCTCCAGCATTTATTATTTGTAGACTTTTTAATGATGGCCATTCTGCCTGGTGTGAGGTGATACCTTATTGTAGTTTGATTTGCATTTCTCTAACAAGTAGTGATATTGAGCATCTTTTCATGTGCTGTTGACCATCTGTATGTCTTCTTTGGAGAAATGTCTATTTAGGTCTTCTGCCCATTTTTTTGATTGGGTTGTTTGTTGTTTTAATATTAAGCTGTGTGTGCTGTTTGTATATTTTGGAAATTAATCCCTTGTCAGTAACATTGTTTGCAAATGTTTTCTCCCATTCTCTAGGCTTTTTGTTTTCTTTATGGTTTCCTTTGCTGTGCAAAAGCTTTTAAGTTTAATTCGGTCCCATTTGTTTCTTTTTGTTTTTATTTCCATTACTCTAGGAGGCTGATCCAAAAAAATATTTCGGCAATTTGTATCAGAGAGTGTTCTGCCTGTTTTCCTCTAGGAGGTTTATAGTATCCAGTCTTACATTAGGGCTTTAATCCATTTTGAGTTTATTTTGTATATGGTGTTCTAATTTCATTCTTTTACATGTAGCTCTCCAGTTTCCCCAGCACCATTTATTGAAGAGACTGTCTTTCCTCTATTTTATATTCTTGCCTCCTTTGTCATAGATTAACTGACCATAAGTGCTCTTATTCTTCTGTAGTATCTGGCTATTATTAACTAACATTTCCATGTATATTTTATTTATTTATTTATTTTTAATTTTTTGCAGTATGAGGGCCTCTCACCATTGTGGCCTCTCCTGCTGTGGAGGACAGGCTCCGGGCGCACAGGCTCAGCGGCCATGGCTCACGGGCCCAGCCTCTCCGTGGCACGTGGGATCTTCCCGGACCGGGGCACGAACCCGTGTCCCCTGCATCGGCAGGCGGACTCTCAACCACTGTGCCACCAGGGAAGCCCCTCCATGTATATTTTAGAATGTTTTTTCTGTTTTCTATTTGGTTTACTTTTCTTCTTCCTTCTACTTGAAAGATTATTAGACTACGGGCCAAATTGACATAAAGCCTGTTTCTGTATAACCAGAGGCTAAGAATGGTTTTTACATTTTTAAATAGTTTTTTTTTAAATATATACAGATGTACCTCAGAGATATTGTGGGTTTGGTTCCAGACCACTATTGCAATAAAGAGAGTCACAAATTTTTTTGATAAAAGTTATGATTACACTATACTATAATCTGTTAGGTGTAAAATAATATTATGTCTAAAAAACAAAGTACATACCTTAATTTAAAAATACATTATTGCGGGCTTCCCTGGTGGCACAGTGGTTGAGAGTCCGCCTGCTGATGTGGGGGACGCAGGTTCGTGCCCCGGTCTGGGAGGATCCCGCGTGCCATGGAGTGGCTGGGTCTGTGAGCTGTGGCCGCTGGGCCTGTGCGTCTGGAGCCTGTGCTCCGCAATGGGAGAGGCCGCAACGGTGAGAGGCCCGCGTACCGCAAAAAAAAAAAAAAATACATTATTGCTAAAAAAAGATGCTAAACATCATATGAGCCTTCAGTGAGTTGTAATCCTTTTGCCACTGAAGAGTCTTGCCTCAGTGTTGATGGCTGCTGACTGGCCAGGGTCATAGTTGCTGAAGGTTGGGGCAGCTGTGACAATTTCTTATAATAAGGCAAGGATGCATGCACCCCAGTGTTCACTGCAGTACTGTTCACAGTAGCCATGACATGGGAGCAACCTAAATGTCCATCGACAGAGGAGTGGATAAAGAAGATGTGGTACATATATACAGTGGAATACTACTCAGCCATAAAAAGGAACGAAATAATGCCATTTGCAGCAACATGGATGGACCTAGAGATTGTCATACTGAGTGAAGTAAGTCAGACATAGAAAGAGAAATATTGTATGTTATCACTTATATGCAGAATCTAAAAAGAAATGATACAAGTGAACTTATTTACAAAACAGAAACAGACTCACAGACTTAGAGAACGAACTTATAGTTACGGGGGGGTGGGGGGGAAGGGTAGGGGAAAGGGATAGTTAGCGACTTTGGGATTGACATGTATACACTGCTATGTTTAAAATAGGTAACCGACAAGGACCTACTGTTTAGCACAGGGAACTTTGCTCAATATTATGCAGCAACTTAAATGGGAAAAGAATTTGAAAAAGAATAGATACATGTATATGTATAACTGAACCACTTTGCTGTACACCTGAAACTATCACAACACTGTTAACCAACTATATTCCAACATAAAACAAAAAGTTTAAAAAAAAAAAGCAACAACGAAGTTTGCTACATTGTTTGACTCTTCCTTTCATGAAGCAATTTCTCTGTAGCATGCTCTGCTCTTTGACAGTGTTTTACCCACAGTAGAACTTGTTTCAAACTTGGATTCAGTTCTCTCAGACTCTGCTGCTGTTTTATCAACTAAGTTTATGTAACATTCTAAATCCTTTGTTGTCATTTCAACAATCTTCACAGCATCTTCACCAGAAGTTGATTTCATCTCAAGAACCACTTTCTTTGCTCATCCATAAGAAGCAACTCCTCATCTGTTAAAGTTCATGAGATTGCAGCAATTCAGTTACATCTTCAGGCTCTACTTCTAATTCTAGTTCTCTTGCTATATCCGCCACATCTGCAGTTACTTCCTCCACTGAAGTCTAGCATCCCTCAAAGTTATCCATGAGGGTTGGAATCACCTTCTTCCAAACTCCAGTGAATGTGGATATTTTGATCTTTTCCCATGAATCACAAATCATCTTAATGGCATCTAGAATAGTGAATCCTTTTCAGAAGGTTTTCTATTGACTTTGCCCAGATTCCTCAGAGGAATCACTACCTATGTCAACTATAGCCTTTTGAAATGTATTTCTTAAATAATAAAGCTTGAAAGTCAAAATGACTCCTTGATCCGTGGACTGAAGAACGGGTATTTTGTTAGCAGGCATGATAACATTCGTCTTATCCATCTCCCTCGGAGTTGTTGGGTGACCAGGTGCATTGCCAATGAGCAGTAATATTTTGAAAGGAATCTTTTTTTCTGAGAAGTTGTTCTCAATATTGGGCTTAAAATATTTGGTAAACCATGTTGTAAATAGATGTGTTATCATCCAGACTTTGTTGTTCCATTTATAAAGTACAGGCAGAATCCATTTAGCATAATTCTTAAGGGCTCTAGGATCTTCAGAATGATAAATGAGCATTGGCTTCAACTTAAAGTCACCAGCTACATTAGCCCCTAACAAAAGAGTCAGCTTGTCCTTTAAAGCTTTGAAGTCAAGCATTGACTTCTCCTTTCTAGCTATGAAATTCCTAGAGTCTTAGGTGGCATTGTCTTCTAATAAAAGTCTGTTTCGTCCACATTGAAGATCTGTGGTTTAGTGTAACCCCCTTCATTAGTTATTTTAGCTGGATCTTCTGGATAACTTGCTGCAACTTCTACGTCAGCACTTGCTGCTTCACATTTTGCTTTTGTGTTATGGAGACAGATTCTTTTCTTAAACCTCCCAACTCTTCTTCTGCAGCTTCCTCCCCTCTCTCAGCCTTCGTAGAATTGAAGAGAGTTAGGTCCTTGCTCTGGATTGGGCTTTGGTTTAAGGCAATGTTGTGACTGTTTTGATCTTTTGTCCAGATCACTACAACGTTCTCCATATCAGCATTAAGGCTGTTTCACTTTCTTATCATTCCTGTGTTTACTGGAGTTGCACTTTTAATTTCTTTCAAGAACTTTTCCTTTGCATTCACAACTTAGCTAATTGTTTGCAAAAAAGGCCTAGCTTTTGGCCTATCTTAGCTTTCAGCCTGCCTTCACCCTAATTTTAATCATTTCTAGATTTTGATTTAAGGTGGGAGACACATGACTCTTCCTTTCACTTGAGCACTTAGAGGACATTGTAGGGTTATTACTTGGCTTAATTTCAGTATTGCTGTGTTTCAGGGAATAGGGAGGCCTAAGGAGACGGAGAGAGTTGGGAGAATGGCTAGTTGGTGGAGCAGTCAGAATACAGGCAACACTTATGGATTAAGTTTGCCATTTTACATGGTTGCAGTTCACAGCACCCAAAAACAATTACAGTAGTAATATCAGCGATCACTGATCACAGATCACCGTAACAAATATAATAATAATGGAAAAGTTTAAAATATTGTGAGAATGACCAAAATGTGACACAGAGACACAAAGTAAGCAAATGCTGTTGAAAAAATGGTGCCAATAGACTTGCTCCATGTAAGGTTGCCACAAACCTTCGTTTTGTAAAAAAATGTAAAGCACAATAAAGCAAAGCACAGTAGAATGAGGCATACCTATATATGACGGAGACCATCTTTGGCCACAAAACGTAAAGTCTACTCTCTGGCTCTATACTGAAAAACAATCTCCCAACTCATTCTAGAAGATTTTCTCAATGTAGACTCTTCCAACGCATTATTTCATTCTTCAATTTTATGTTTTTGGTATTTAGTTCATATATGTTGTTCAATTGTTCAAAAAAATTAGGCCTGATATTTATGTTTGTTCTTTTCTCATGTTTTCTTGTTCATAGACTTATGGCTAATCCCGTCTTAATAACTTTTAGAACATTTCATTTGGCTAGTTTTTTTTTATTAATTTTTATTGGAGTATAGTTGCTTTACAATGTTGTGGTAGTTTCTACTGTACAGCAAAATGAATTGGCTATACATGTACATATATCCCCTCTTTTTTGGATTTTCTTCCAATTTCGGTCACCACAGAGCATTAAGTAGAGTTCCCTGTGCTATACAGTCTGTTCTCAATAGCTATCTATTTAATACAGAGTATCAATAGTGTATATATGTCATTCCAGTCTCCCAGTTCCTCCCACCACCACCCTTTTCCTCTTGGTATCCATACATTTGTTCTCTACATCTGTGTCTCTATTTCTGCTTTGCAAATAAGGTCATCTATACCATTTTTCTAGATTCCACATATATGCATTAATATACAGTATTTCTTTTTCTCTTCTGACTTACTTCACTGTGTATGACACTCTCTAGGTCCATCCATATCTCTACAAATGACCCAATTTTGTTCTTTTTTATGGCTGAGTAATATCCCATTGTATATATGTACCACATCTTCTTTATCCATTCCTCTGTTGATGGACATTTAGGTTGCTTCCATGTCCTGGCTATTGTAAATAGTGCTGCAGTGAACGTATTCTCAATTCATCTTGCTAATATGTCTGCTCCTAATGAAAGTCCATAGTCTGATATGCCTTTTTTCCTCTTTTAAATAGTTACACTTCTCAAATATCTTATCATTTTAACCTGTTGGCCCTATGATGAAGAAACCCAGGCATCAGAAAGCCAGTCACTGGCTCCTCAGTCTATAAAACAGATCTACAGATTAGGAATTTTCTCTTCACTTCCCAGAGAGAAGCCACATTAGATTCTCCTTAGATCATGATTTGCCAGCCCTGGGACTTTGGAGAAAAAGGGATGGGAAACAAATGCTAGTGATCAGTTAGTATGAACTTATTTTTCTGGGATCTTCATTCACAGGTGTCTATCTCAAGGCGGTAGTGGAGAGAGGCAGGAACAGGACAAATGCCTCCTTTACCATTCTATTCTGCCTTAGCCCTTTGAGGCTGTCTCCTCCCCAAGGTCAAAGTCATCACCTTCCAGTTATCTCAAAACACCCTACTTGCTCCCACCACTGATTGCCTTAAGGGTTTCCCATGGTATTCTTCGTCTTTTTCCTCTTTAATTCCTTCAGGATTCATCTTGAAAGAGGGAACTAGTACTAGCGGCTAAGAGAATATTCTAACATTTTAAACTGATATGCTTTACACAAAGTTGGAAATTGTACAGAAAAAAAGTTTATATTTAGTATGAAAAATACACACAAGGCAATTAACGTGCTTATTGAGTCATTGATTAAGTTATATCCTGACAGGTTTAGGATATAATTTTCCAAATCAACTCTGCCTACTTAACTGTAAGAATTGGGCAGGCAAGTTCAATACCTCCTTCTCAAAATTATTTCTGGTTACATAACACATACAAAATAAGGGCTCCCTCTGAGTTACAGCAATATTTGAGTGATTTTACAAAGTAAAAGGAACCCTAAAAGAAGAAAGGAACAGTTAGTCAGAGAAAGTTGTGTTCCTGATAGATGACAGAATTGAGTCAAATAGCTGGCTGGAGGCTAGTTAGAGCGTCAACGCCTGACAGAAAATCTGGAAAGACAAAACAGAATCCTGTAGCTAAAATAATCTATACATAATCTATAGGCTCCACATTGGGAATAAATAGTTACCGTGTTCCTGAGAATTAGTCCTCTGTGTAATTTTATAAAGTCCCAAGTGATTGCCCTAAGTAGAATGTTCTATGAATGTATTTAAATCCTGTGTGTCTACCTCTTGGTGATTCAAGAAATCCATGCATTCATGCATGTGTTGAAAATGTGGCCACTGTAGCTAATGAATCTGCAACTGGATGGGAAAAGAAAGTGATTTGTTAAATGCTTCACAGCAGCTGCATGCAGTCATTTTGCTCAAGTTGACAACTCAAAGGTCTGATGGATAAATCACCACTTTTTCTTGAAAGATGCTGACAGGAAAGGAGCTACATGCTATTTTGCTGGTGCCATAAAAGTAAACAGGCAATGTCATTGAGAGAGAAATGAACATTGAATAAATATACATACTTATTCAATTTATTTGAATGATTGGGAAAGAAGAGTCTATTGCTTTCATGGTTTGGGGACATTATTAAAATTGGAAATAATTATAATAATTATTAGCATACTAATGTAAAGTCACACACACAGGCATTCTTCAAAAAAATTATTCCAGCTGGCAGTTTTTCTGCAATCACCTGTATAAGCTATGCATTGACCTTTACAGAAGGCAAAATGGGTGGACGTGGTCACCCATGTCTGCATACTAAAATCACCAGCTTATGTGTATGTTACGTTCTATCCTAGCCACTAATTCTAGTTACGTAGTTCACCTGTATACTACGGTATCTCTATTTGAAAAGGAGTCCTAGTAATATGTTTTGCCATTTCTTAAAGTTCGGGAAAGTTGTAGAACTTAAGCAGATATCTACAACTAGCAAACTATTACTCTGGTAGGGAACGAATAATTTCTACATGCATATAATGAAAGGAATTGGTAATCATTGCCCCTTTGCCTTAACTGATGGATCTTCTGATTTTTTTTTTTTTTTTTTTTTTTGCGGTACGCGGGCCTCTCACCACTGTGGCCTCTCCCGCTGCGGAGCACAGGCTCCGGACGCGCAGGCCCAGCGGCCATGGCCCACGGGCGCAGCCGCTCCGCGGCACGAACCCGTGTCCCGTGCATCGGCCGGCGGACCCTCAACAACTGCGCCACCAGGGAAGCCCGATCTTCTGATATTTAATTTACAAGTTCATCCAAATTTCTTTTTGACTTTGAAAATGTAGTATTTAAACCAAGAGCTCAAAACGTTTTTAAACAGGTTTGGAAAGAAGGGGAAGTGAGAAGAAAGTCAGCAAACAAAATGTTCCATTGTTGACAAATGTTTTCTTTCCTGAAAAAAAACAAAAAACCTAACATTTTGCCTGCCTATCACAGCCTCACGTCCAAGATAAAGCAAAACAAGCAAAAACATCCCCAGGTTCACTCTGAGCAAGGTAAAATAAAGCAGCTACACTGATGGGAAAATGATAGTTTTTTCTCACTTTATTACTGGCATGGAAAGATATTCTAATAAATCTGGTTAAGGGAAATATAAATCACCACCACAGCAGAGTTCTTTGAAGATATGGGAGGCAGCATAACCGCAGACTTCGGCGTGTGAACTCTGGCACCAAATTTCCTGGATTAAAATCTTGTCATATTTCTCGTCAGCGCTGTGACCCTGGTCAATTTTCCCAATTTCTCTGTTGCTAAATTTATAGGGATACTAATAAGAACTACTTGATATGGTCGTTTGTAGAAATTAAATGTGATTTCACAGTTAAAACACTTTTAAAAGTGTTTTTTATGCACATAGCAAACCCTTAATAATTTCATGGTTCAATTCCTACAAAGTACTGTTAACGTTAAGTTCCTATCATAATTACTACAGGTGCAGGAAGGAGTTAGAAGGAGACAATGGTGATGTTGTTGAGTGCGTTCCTATTTTACTCTAATTACTCATGTGAGACAGCATCACCTTTTGGAGCTGCCCATGATCTAGAACTTTCTCACATTATAGAAGCTGAAAATGCCACGTACTTGCTCCTCAAGACTTCCTTTGCAAGGGAGGACGCGGCCTCATGACCAAACATCAGCAAGTGAATTTTGAATCAAGAGTTAACGATGTCCAGGAAAGGGGTATGTAATGAGTCCTCTCTGGCAGACGCAGTTCTCAACCTGGAGTGGCAGATGCTAGAAGTGGTGCCCAGTCCATTACCTGCAGGGTCAGCAAACCAAGCCGCCCGTGCAGACTCCAGCAGTGTCTTCCCAATAGGCCATGTAGGCATTTCTTCCGGCTTTGGAGGTTCTAAGTACGCCTGCGTAGCTCCCTGGAGGTTCTGTGAGCTAGGCAGTATCCTTTTAATTAGTTTCTTGCCTGCTTAAAACAGTCAGCCAGAGTCAATTTCTGTTTACATGTAATTAAGGTATGTGATAGAACTTTAGTGTTATTGAAACTTTCTCCAGGAGAATGTATTCATTGTGTGATTTAAAAAAAAAATCTTTTCAGTGGGAAAAAAGAGCCCTAAATACTCAGTTCACCAAATAAAGTATGTATCAAATACGTATAAAGCAGCAGTTTTCTAAATTATCTTTTAATAATAATTTTTAAACTCGTTACACAAAAAAACCTGATTCTTGCTTTAAAAAAAAAAAAAGAGAATACTGATAAGCATGTAAACACACACACACACACAAACTTTAAAATTCCACTACCCAGAGATAAATATTGTTAAGAGTAAATCCTCCTAAGCTTTTCTATATGAGTTTGTGTGTTTGTGTGTGTGTGTGTGTGTGTATATAATTATCTCATATATCCATTTTAGCACTACTCTTTTCTTTCTTTTTTACAATGCATCATAAATATCTTTCCACTTCAATTAAAAAGTCTAAATCATTTTAATATTTGCCTGATAGTGTTATACTCATTATTTAACCAGCACTGTAATATTATTGGGCAAAGCTTTATATTGACTCTTTCAAGCTTGTAAATAATACTATAATGGACACTACTGTATTCTATGTACATATTTTTCACATCTGCCCTACTATTTTCTTCAAATAATAGAACACGTGAAGGACTGAGTAGTCCACCTTAAAATAGGAGAAAATTCCAAAGGTGATTCTGATATGTGCCTTTTAGCTTGTATCAATATTTATTTACTCTTTTTTTTAGATATTTTTTTGAGGTAACATTGGTTTATAACATTGTATGTTTCATGTGTACAGCATTATGTTTCTACTTCTCTGTACACTGCAGCGTGCTCACCACCAAAAATTTAGTTTCCATCCATTCTCATACAGTTGATCATCTTGACCCATTTGGCTCTCTCCCTGCCTCTTTCTCTCTGGTAACCATTACTTTGTTCTTTGTATCTGTGAGTTTGGTTCAGTTCGGTTTGGTTTGGTTTGTTCACTAATTTTGGTTTTTTGTTTGTTTTTTATATTCCACAGTTGAATAAAATCATTTGATGTGTGTCGTTTTCCGTCTGACTTATTTCCTTCAGCACAATACCCTTTAGAACAGTACTGTTCAGTTGGATTTTCTGCCATGATGGAAATGTTCTGTGTCTATGCCATACAATACAGTAACCACTAACCATGCATGGCTATTGATTGCTTGATGTAGTGTAATTGAGGAACTGCACTTTTAATTTTTAATTAATTTAAATTGTTTTTAAATTTAGATACCACATGTATCCAGGGGCTACCATGTCAAATAATGCAACTCTTCATCCTTTATGACTGTTTTTTGAACTATACATTATAACATTATGAGGCTATCTCTGGTGTTGTATGTTCTTGTGTGAAATCCCTTAATGTTTCTTTCTTTTTCTTTTTTTTTAAAAATTAGTTTCCTTTGGCCTTTAATGACATTGGTACTTTTTTTTTTTTTTTGGCTGCATTGAGTCTTTGCTGCTGCAAGTGGGGGCCACTCCTCATTGCTATGTGTGGGCTTCTCATTGCAGTGGCTTCTCTTGTTGCAGAGCATGGGCTCTAGGCACGCAGGTTTCAGTAGTTGTGGCACTCGGGCTCAGTAGTTGCGGCTCACAGGCTCTAGAGCACAGGTTCAGCAGTTGTGGCGCACAGTTCAGCAGTTGTGGCGCACAGGCTTAGTTGCTCCGCTGCATGTGGGATCTTCCTGGACCAGGGCTCGAACCCATGTCCCCTGCATTGGCAGGCCGATTCTTAACCACTGCACCACCAGGGAAGCCCCCCTTAACGTTTCTTGTATCGGTAATAATTTTTTGACATTTTACATCACATACATTTGATTTCCTGCAGAGAAGCGAACATAATGTCCTCTAAATAGGAAAAATAAAAATAAATGAACAAGTGACATAATTGCCTTTATGTTTTTCAAAGGTAATCATTAGCCTATATTTCTGAAGCACGTTAATATCAAGAGTGTCAAAGTGACAGAACCTGTGTGTCAAATCTATTTTAAACAAAGCATTTGCTACATTTTTACTGCTTCTTTTCTTACTCCTGTACCATAAACTTTTCAGTTTTTGAGCATTTCAATTTAGAAATATTCAATTATATTTAAAATTTCTTCTTAGAAAACTTTTTAATCTTTAGTTTTATAATGAGGTATCTAACAGTAATTTAAATTTGCATCTTTAATCTCCATTAATGCCATTTCCTCCTCATTCATATGCTTTTATTTATTTTCAATTTTTGTCTCTGTTTTTCTAGCACATGAAGTACTATCAGGTATATAAATTGAGTTATAGCATTTTCTCATCAAAACTCCTCAGATCTTGTTCTGTTGTCTTCTGGATTTTAAGTGTGTAACCCTTGAAGTATGATACTGGTTGTTTGGGGGGGGTTTTGAATTTTTCTTTTTTTCCTGAATAGATATTGTTATGGACTGAATTGTGTCTCCTCCAAACTTCATAGGTTGGGGCCCTAACCCCCAATGTGACTATATTTGGAGATAAGGCCTTTCTGGAGGTGTTAGGTTAAATGAGGTCATAGGGGTAGGCTCCAATCCAGTAAGACTGGTGTCCTTATAAGAGGAAAAGATCCAGAGATTCTTATAGCCTGTACAGATAGAAGATGCTGTAAGGACACGGTGAGAAGGCAGCTGTCTGCAAGCTAGGAAGAGAGGCCTCACCAGAAATAACCTTGTCAGTCCTAACAGAGTAATATAGATGCCCTTCAGATTTCTCCTTATACTTTGTCTTGAACTAAATTTAGGAACATCTGTTATGCAGAGAACACTCTACATTCTCCGTTATCTCATCTCATTATTTTAATTGTATGTTTCATCCTCTTCAGTTAGGAAACAGTGTTGAAGTTGCCTCCATATCACCAACTGAATTTTCTTCAGAAACACTTGTATTCTTTACTAAGTCTGAATTTCCATTTGAATAGTGTTGCTATTTACTTCAGATCCTTATTTTACTTTATTTACCTCCTTTTGTTGTCCTTTTCTGTTACCTACACTTCCATTTTGTTCACTTTTCATCTCAATTTGTTCTCTCCATGTGACCTGTTACATCTTTTCTAAACAGGCCATTATCTTTTTTCAGTCTGTAGATTATCACAAACATTTCCCTGGAATTTTTTAATAGATCCTGGAATAGATCATTTTTAGAGTTTTTCTTTTCCCCACCAGGAGAGACTTTTTCTCCTTATTCTGCAATGATTTTAATAGCCTACAGTTAGTTTTTATTCTTACTCACCCTTAAGTCAAGGAGATCTATACAGACATGAGATCATTTAATTTTCCTCATTCCCTGTTCCTCCTCTCCATCCTCAGACCTGCACTGGAAGGGCTGTTGATGTTAATAGCTTCATTTCAAATTTCTTGTTTCTAATGTGCTTTCTGCTAGTTAATCTGCTTTCCTCTACTGCCCAGTTTTCTGGTACATAAACTGACATAGCAGAGAAAACAATATATTTCCCAGCTCACCCTTCTCCTGGGTCTGAAGTTCCCAGAATGTTCTCTGTCAGCACTCTCCTTCTACTTCCTTTCCAGTAGTTTGCTGTGATTTTTGTGTGTCTCTCAAGATGAAGAATACCGACAAATGGAGAGATGAGGTACAGGAAATGGTATCTACCTGCCTCACTTGGTACTCTTTTAAGGATACAGGAAAACATTTAACAGTCTCTTTATATATCATAAATTCTAAATTTCTGAGTCAGAGAACAGATATTTGGGAGCTACTGACAAAGATTCTTTTCTTGACCCAACTCTAATGAAGATCCTCTGAACTCTCTTCTCAACTTGGTCCTGGATTTGGGGCTTCAATGTTCATCTCTGCATTGTCGAATTTTAGCAGGAATCCTGCTGAGTCAGTTTAGCCAGATTTCCCTACTCTCAATATCTGATCAATCTCAGTATCTGATCAGGTTTCTCACCTTCCACCATCCCTAGGTGGTGTCTAATCACCCCAGCTTGCCTACAGCAAAAATTCTGTTAGGTCATTTCAGCCAGAATCCCCCCTTGCCCCTCGTGTTTCCTCTTAGTAATTTTCCATTCACTGATCACCCCCTGCCACACACACACACACACACACACACCCTGCTCCTTGGCTGTAATTTTCCATTTTTCCTGTTGTCTTTGTAGTTGAGCCCAATCCCTCCCCCTACTGTAAAACCCCATGCAGTAGACCCTGTATCTATTGCAGTAGCCCTCCTGAGGCTGAACAAAGTCAGCCTCATTGTTCATTAACAAGTTTCATGAATAATTTGTCCTTTAACAATATGGAGCCTCTTCTTACTTTTAAGTGGTCTATTTTATAAGGCAAAGATGCAATGTATTGTATGCTATAGCCTGGATAATGTGTGTGTGTGTAATTGCATCAATTAATTGCTTACTAGTATAAAGAAAAATTTTGCCCCAGACGTTGGTTAAAAATGGCAAGACAGATTTTATTCAAAGTGTTGTAGTAGAGGACAGAGACTTCAGTTCAGCTGAACTCAGCTGAGAACCAAGCTCATCTCTGAATAAAACAAAGACAGATTTATACCCACAAGCAGAGTGAAGGGATCAGTGGATGAAAAATTACTAAAAGGAGACATCAAGCATAGTGGAACTCTTGGTAAACTGGTTTAATTGGTTTCTTGCTAAAGACAGACCAAAAAACTTACATATCAAGGATTGGGGATGAAGAACTTGATCACATATAAAGGATCAGGGGATTCACACCAAAACCAGGCTTAGGAAGTCATAGACACAGAAGACCAAGGTCTAGTCTAGACAAGGGCTCACAGGATCTTGACCAAAGTTTGGTCAAAGAGGAGTCTTTGTCACTAATGTCATTAATTCCTTCTAGATCGTTTCATCGGGCTATTTATCAGTCCTACTTTTCCATATTGTACATGTTCATCCTGTACTACATTTTTATGGAATATAAACAAATAATCCACTGGGAACAGATAATCAGATATCCTTTCCCACAGAACTCTAGCAGTTTTATTAGAAGGTAACAAGTTCACAGTCAGCACCATATTTCTTTCACTGGAATTTAAAATAGAAAGAGGAATAAGAATTCATTGCTCAGTAATGCACTCAATATTTTAAATCAGCCCTTCTAATAAACTTTACCCTTTTTTCTGTTCTTTACTCTTCCCTATAATTTTGTGAAATAAATAAATACTTTACTTTTTAAAATACTTCAAGTTACTTTTAATTACTGTCCTACAGAAAAAATTATGTAACTTAAAACTGTAAGTAAAATACAGCATGGTGGTAGAAATAATATAGTATAAATTTAGGTAGAGAGATAATTGAAAAAATCATACATATGTGTGTATATATAAATGTATATAAATATATATATTTATGACAAAAGAAGAAAAGTAAACAGGAATAGATGAAAAACTAAATCCATGAAAGAGTCAAACAACATTCATATTTAATAGTTTTATGTCAGTTCTGATACTAAACTTTTCCCCAAAAAAGGGAATCCTGATCAATTCAAGTTCCCACAAGACAAAAACAAACAAACCAAAAAACAAACAAACAAATAAATAACAACAAAAAAGCAAGTTCTCAGGAAAATAGCAACTATTTAGGAAATGATACTGGATAGAAATCTCTCCTAGGGATCTGCTTTCAGATCATCAAAATATCCATTAGTATGGTTGGTATCTATGAAGATCCTTTGTTTACTCTACATTTTGCTTAGAGAAGCACAATCAAAAAGCTCTACGTCATCCACACTGTCGAGTCATTCAGTGTGGACCACACAGGGCAATTCATGGGAGCTTTCATCACTGCTTCAGTATATACCCCATGTGCTCTTTAGTCCACACAACAACTCCATTTCACAGATGAGAAAACTGATATTCATAAAAAGTGAACAGGGCTTCCCTGGTGGCGCAGTGGTTGAGAGTCTGCCTGCCAATGCAGGGGACGTGGGTTCGTGCCCCAGTCCGGGAGGATCCCGTGTGCCGCGGAGCGGCTGGGCCCATGAGCCATGGCCTCTGGGCCTGCTCGTCCAGAGCCTGTGCTCTGCAACGGGAGAGGCCACAGCAGCGGGAGGCCCGTGTACTGCAAAAAAAAAAAAAAAAAGTGAACAACTTGCTAGTAATGGCTAGAAGGAGTTTAAAACAGATCTAGCTGGTTGTGAAGCCATTATTCTGTCTACTTCTCACACTACCATTCTGGCATTACTATTCAAGTTGGAACTATCCTATTCTCTGAAGAGAGTGTGTTCATTTTATGCATCAGCAGACCTGAATTGAATAGATTAGTATGCAGAGAAGGTGTTTGTGTCCTGAGTTCTTGAGGATATGTCTGTAGAAGAAAATATGAAACTAAAAATATGGATACTGGTTTCCATGAAGAAATAAGGTGTCTTGTTTCTGGGAATGTCCAAAGGGCATGGCTGAAAGGATGCAGAGACAAGCTTTGCCTCTTTCTGTGATCTCAAAGCCTGTCCTGTTTTGAGCTATACATATACCTTTTAATATCCGAGTAGAGCTTATTTTGTAATATAAGATGATTGTCCTAATGTACTTCATCTGTGTTACATTTTCTTAATGCTTTCAGAATTCTACAATAGTGCAAGGGTAAGTTAAAAATCCTTATCATTACTACATCCTTCAAATTCAAAGTAAATAGCTGAGCTCTGAGCGCTTATAATAGCCACAGAATAAAATTGTGAAACTCTTCCAGGATGACATTAGCCACGAAAAATTAAGAAACATGCAAGATACATTAGGAAAAATAAAAGCTGCTTAGAAATGTAGTGAACAGACGTGTGTACTGACTAGACCAAACAGCCTCAAGCTTCCATCCTCTTTTGCTTTTATCTGATGAAATAAGAGGAACACATCAACTGCTGAAAAAGTTTTGCCCTTTGAACTTTGCAGTGATCTACTATTTTTTTCACATAATATAATTAATACAATAACAATGGTACTAATGCTTAGTACAGTGTTTCAAAGAAAACATAGAACTTTTCAGTACTGCAATTTTAGAGATTATTTTAATATTTTATCTCCAAAGGCTAATTTTTCTTCAAACTTTAAGATAATGGCAAACCAATAATTTTTTTAAATTTGCCCATTTCCTATATTCTCCTATCAATTTTAAGTGGCAAATTGTTTTAATAGTGTCAAAATTGCTATAACATCAAATTTGCTTAATGGAAAAAGATCGATTGAATTAACAGCAAGATGAAACATAACAATAAGAAAATATTTACTGCCCTTGAAGTCCAAAGACCTTCTATATTACTCCCAAAGCATACTCTTTTCACAATATCACATTGCCTCTCAAGTGTAGTGTTATCTGTTTCATTGAGAAACAGATGCAAAATAATTTGCATGAAATTTGCTCCCCAGTGCTCTTTCATTGTAACAATTATTGTTACTTGCATTTTCTGGCTATTTCCAAACTGAAAAACGCTGTTCTGAAAGAATGTATTATTGTCTCTGGAAGAAGATATTTTCTATCTATTTATTACCATGAAATTTTTTTCTTCACTTCACCTCTGAGAGAAACTATCTTAAATTTACTCAGTTTTTTAGGGAAGAAGTGGACATTCACATAAAAGACCCCATGAATCGTAGCGTTATAAATTTACAACTGTGAAATTTCGTTCTAGTTCCACTGATTTAATATCATAATTGAATAACATAATTCGTAATTTCAATGTGTCTTCTGGCTATGTGCGCAAGGAAAAATTAATTAAAATAGGCTACCCTATTCAACCAAGTTATAATCATAGTGAACAGATTTGTAATTATTCAATAATACGAGAAATATATAAAATAATTCTTAGCTTTGAGAAAATATCTTCGGTGTATTTCTGATGGGAATATTTATGAGGAATTTTCCAAATTGGAACTAGCTTGTTTCAGATACCATATAGAGAAAGCAAAATAAAGGTCTCTCCAACTTATGCCTAAAACTTGACTTGCTTTTCTGTGGTAAACGTCCAAAATGTCTGCCTCAAATGATTTCTGTAATTCAAAGCCTAAGAGATGGTGAAACATTTTTAGATCAAGGATAATTGGCCACAAAAACAAACATAAAATAAATTCCTAAAACTTTGTCATCCATGAGGTTGAACGAAAAATTCAATATCATACTTACATCAATTTGTGATATTACCATGAACAAATCATTTTTGAAAGTGATTTTTGAAGGTCTGAATTTTGTCTCAGGCCATTCCTTCCATTATGGACAAAAGTACATTCGAAGTAGTCAAAACCTCTCTCATCATCTTAATGTCCATCCTAAGTATTCATCAAGCCCCAACTTTCTGTTTCAAGTGGGACATCAAAGTGAATCATATTATTTTCTTCTGAAATAAAGCTCACTTTAGTGATATCCAGTACGACACAAGGACGAGGCAAGAAGGTAGTGTCCTGGGACTCGAGTTGTAAACTGGAAATGATGTCAATTTAAAAGTTTTTACTCCACGTAGCCAGTTATCCACATTTCTACTACTAAACATCAAGGTCAAATCTATTATGCTACAAAAATATGGTCAAATATTTTATGCAATGAAATGATAAATGCATTACAGATATAATTAGGCAGAATGCCTATGCCTAGGATGACATATATTCACATACATTAGTTTGTAGTTATGTTCCCTGAAGCTGTATCTGAAATTATTCATGAACTCTGGATCTATACCTAAAGCAAAATCTGAAATAATTTGCTACAATTTCACATTACTGTTATTTATATCAACTGCATGACTCTGTTTCACTATTTCATTCCTTCTGTGTATGAATGATAAACGTGGTAGAAAAAATACCAGCTTTGGAATCAGGCAGACCTGGATTCTAATCTCAGCTGTGAGCCTCACGAGAGACGTGAACTTGAATAAATTACATCATTTGAGTCTCAGGTTGATATGAGAAATAATGTTTTAATTCTATAAATTCTTCAAATACAGGAAAATATTTCAAGAGACAAAACATTACTGAGCCTTTTCTTGGGTATAGCATCAATAACACAGCTTCCTAGACTTACTAAGAACTAATCTATACAGTTGGTTTTCAGAAATATTTGCCTGAACATGTTTATCAGTCAAGGATGAAAAAAAACTAAGCCCATATAATTCAAACTTGCAAAGGAAGAAACCAAAAAGTAATACTGTCTTAATAGGCAGCTTTGTTTAAAAGTCTTCTGGAAAAGACAGAGCTATAAACTGAAAATGGACTGATTTCTTAGTGACCTTCAAAAAAATATGTGGTTATTTGATATCTTTGTTGCTCTTATCTCAATAAAAACCCACTTTCATATACTTATCTCCCACTATGATTGATATAAATGTTACTCAGTGGATTAAAATGTTACCCTTATCAGGAATCTTGGTATTTACACAGGGTGCAAATAATGTTATTTTAAGTTTGAGCCAATGAATTGGGTCACACGGGCCCCCCCCGAAGGTCTGAAATATTACTATAATTGGCCAAAAGATTAGCTACTGTTAGAGAAAGCACCAATGAAATTCTGCCACATCATTTTTTTAAAGGTTTGTGTGATGTTTTGTAGCACCCTATCTGAATTGAAGTAGAAATCCAATTGCTTTTTCTTTTTTTCGTGTAGTATGGGTTGTTCAGGACTGCTATTTTATCCTAGTGATTTGTAGCATCCACTCCATGATATTTAAAATGTCTTTATATGTATGAGCCTATTTAGAAGAGCTCTATTATACTGATCAATATGAGTCAAGGTCTCATTATCTGAGTTAGTACAGCTTTATCATATGCCTTGATATCTCTCTGGGAAATTCCTCTGGTTTTATCTTCTTATTCAAGAGTATTATGACTATTCTTTTTTCAATTGAGGTATAGTTGATGTACTGTATTATATAAGTTTCAGATGTACAACATCGTGATTCACAATTTTTAAAGATTATATTCCATATATAGTTATTATAAAATAGCGACTATATTCCCTGAGCTATACATTATATCCTTGTAGCTTATATATTTCATACATAGTAGTTTGTATTTCTTCACCCCATACCCCTACCCTGCCCCTCCCCTCTCAGCTCCTCCCACTGGTAACCTCTAGTTTGTTCTCTGTATCTGTGAGTATATTTGTTTTGTTATATTCTTTCATTTGTTTTATTTTTTAGATTCCATATAGAAGTAATAACATAAGAGTATTTGTCTTTGTCTGACATTTCACTTAGCGTCATACCTTCCAAGGCCATCCATGTCGTTAAAAAGGGCAAAATTTCATTCTTTTTATGGCTGAGTAGTATTCCGTTGTATATATATACCACATCTTTATCCATTCATCTGTTGATAGACACTTAGGTTGCTTCTATATCTTGTCTATGGTAAATAATGCTGCTATGAACATTGGGGTGCACATATCTTTTCGAATTAGTGTATTTGGTTTTTTGGATATATACCCAGGAGTGGAATTGCTTGGTCATATGGTACTTATATCTTTAGTTTTTTTGAGAAGCTTCCATACTGTTTTTCACAGTGACTGTACCAAACTACATTCCCACCAAGAGTGAAGGAGGGTTCCCTTTTCTTTACATCCTCTCCAACATTTGTTACCTGTGGTCTTTTGGGCGATAGCCATTCTGACAGGTGTGAGGTTGTTATGCCTAGTATTGTAACTTGGCTCTACCATATAGCCTTTAGAATCAGGTTGCAAATTTGAAAACTTCTGTTGTAATTTGGAAGGCAATTGTATGACTCTCTATACCAATCTGGAGAATAGGTATTTTCAGTATATGGTATAATTTCAACATTGAGGTTATCTCTGAAAATAATCAAACTTTCCTGTGGCGGCTACTGATATCTCAGGTGTTTTGATATACAGATCAGGATCCATAAAACCAGTAGTGGGGCTTCTTATAATGTGTCACTTTAATATGAAACATTATATGAAAAAAGCTTTTGCTTCATCTGAAATTGTTCTTCAAGTTGAAATCTTGTTGGCATTGTCACTCAAAGCATTGGTTTAGAGTTAATAGGTTCACAGAACAAGAAAAAACCTTCAGTTCTACTGAGCGAAGTTACCTAATTTCATTGACAAAGTCATTGAGTTTCACTAGGAGTAACAAATGGAACAGGTATAAGAAAAGCTGCATGCATCCTGTAATTTGACTTCTTTATTGGGAAAATTCAGGAAAAAATAATGCATCATTTTACAGCTGTCAGTTTGTGGTGATATTTTTAAACTAGTAACTATGTGTGTTTGTTTCTTCATAGTAGAAAAAACTTAAAACTGAATGTTCAAAGAAATGAGAATGCATTTAAATATAAGTGAAATAACTAGGAAATCTTGGTAGTTTAGAACTTGGGGTTTATTTCATAATCTCACCTTCTGTATTCTTCCTCTGTACTCACACACCCACATCCCATTTTCATCCCACTCCAACCCTGAGCATCACTGCCAGACTCTGTTCACTCTGTTCAAGAAGGCATTCTTCTATCTGCAAGCCACCCCTCTCTTCTGTGTCATGTGTTGATACAGAGATTCATTTACTTTATTTTGCCGTTAGCTACTTAAATGTTTGGATAATTGTCAACTGATATGATCTAACTACTGCATTTATGTGTCCCCTTTTTATGTGGTTTGCTGCTACATGATAATAATAGCTAATTTTACTGAGCAATTATTATATTGCCAAGGCACTGCTGCTAAGCCCTGAAGGCTTAAATTATCCTACGTCATCTTCACAACAACCCTGAGAGGTTTATATGATTATTAGATCCATTTTATAGATGAGTCTAGAGATGTTAAGAAACTTGCCTAAAGTTATAGAACTGATGAAGGACAGAGCTAAGGGCAGAATCTAAATCAGTGTGTCCCCAGAGGTGGGCACTATTACCCTGTGCTCTTGTATGGTGCTTACCTATTAGTTAAGGTAGCATTTGAGTTAATTTTTAGGTTGTATCATCTTCGGATTCAGTTAATTAGTACCAATATTATTCTTCCCATCTGTCAGTTTTCCGTTTATCTCTCAGCCTCTTAGCCAAATCCCAAAAGTGATATTTAAATTCCCCTAGATAAACTTAGAGACCAGAAACTATTTAACCCTGTACAGATACTTTCATCTTTATAGAGTTGAAAGAAAAAGTATAAATAAATAAACTGGAAAATTGGAGCATTAGAGTATTTGGGGATATGCACCATTACAATGTTTTTTTTTTTTTTTAATAAACTAATCATTTTAGTTTTACATGAACATTATCATCTTGTGTGTTTTTGCCTTCGTTTAAATTGTGCACATTAACATAAATACACAGAGCAAAGGGAAGTAATTTGCATTTTATAAATATAATTAGCATTAACAAGATGTATGCACTCTGAAAGTCTAGGTGATATAGTTTCATTAATTCTCTTCCCTGATAGGTTTAAGTGATTCTGGAATATACTCCTTTCTAATTAGATTGTTCTAACAAGGATAACTCAGTTTGATGAACATTTAGAACTCAATAGCGTAGAACTTCTAGAATTTTAACAACATAATGAGGTATTTTTTGGCTTTCTGTGCATCAAGCTTTCAAAAATATCTTTAAAATTATTCCTACAATACTTGTTTGCTACAACTTAGAAATTTCATTCTGAATAAAGTGAATTTTTTTAACATACCAAAGTGCAGCCTGTACCCAAGGAATGACTATGTAATTGTGTGACTTTTCAAATAGGTTTTATATTCTTATGTAAGAAAAGAATCCATTTAAAGAAAAAAAAAGTTAGTAATGTCTAATTCAGTGTGAACACTGAGTAGAGTATAATAATTTGAAAACCTACAGTAAATCCTAGGAAGTATATTTAATCACCCAAAATATGTGTCTTATTTCTTAATGTATTATATTCATTTGTGTTCTATTATAGCTTATCTTTTTTGAATAGTTCAGAAGTTTACAGAGTGTTTTGACTTTAACACACTGTGGTCTTTTTACTGATTGATTAAAGTGATTTTTTTTCCCCTCTATGGAGCACAGTAGCTATATCACCAAAGCCAGTAAATCCTCAGAGATTAAGGTTTAACACAGGACTCACTTATATTCGTAAAATGTTATTTACAAAGGAATTTATTCTGTGTTGTGCTCAAAAATTGGAATTTTCCAATTCCATTGCCCAGAAATCCTCCATTTAGTTGTCTATGAGGTTATACCACCCACATCAACAACCTCACCTTTTTTTTTTTAAGTTTTCTGGGATGGAGACTCAAAAAACCTACAACCTAACATCAAATTTTTATTGTAAAGATAGTTTACTTCTGCAAATAGCGAGTTGCAATCAACTAACTTCGAAAGTCAATCTCACTTTTCACATTGGACAGTTTACAAGAACTAAGTATAGTGAGAAGTGTATGTTATACACTATGGTGTTTTCATATAAATTGTCAAAGAATTGTTAGGTCCTAAATCACATGATGGGTAAATTATCTCCTTGCTTTCCTGCTTTATTTTTTTTTCTTATTTTTCTCCTTCTTGCCTATTTCCAAATTAGGCTCCATAACGCTACACAAATCAGTAAAATATCCACGGAAGCTTTCATGAAGATATGTTATACTTGACAGGCCTTGGTTTGCTAGGGCTGTCATAACAGACTGAGTGGCTTCAACAACAAAAAATGTATTTTCTCACAGGCCAGGAATCCAAAATCAAGGCGTTGGCGTGGGTAGCTTCTGAACTCTCTCTCCATGGCTTGCAGGTGGCCACCCACCTGCTCCCTTTTCACACGGTTGTCCCTCTGTGCACACTTGCCCCTCGTGTCTGTCCATGTGTCCTAATCTCCTCTTCTCATAAAGACACCTATCAGTTGGATTAGAGCCCATTCATTCAACCTCATTTAAGCTTAATTACTTCTTTGGCCCTGTCTCCAAGCAGACACATTCTAAGGTACTTGCAGTTAGGATTTCAAGATATAAATTTGGTGGGAGGAGTATACAATTTAGTCCATAACATGACTAAACTACTCTTCTGCCAAATAATCTACTTTCCCTCACTCCAGATAAAAATTGTCATTATACGTTCCTACCTCTTTACCTCTTGGTCCTTGGTCTGGCCAATGAAATATAAGCAGAACTTTCAAAGGCAACCTTGTGGCTCACATGATCTCTTTTCCCTTGGGCACTATTAAAGATAAGTGCTTCTTTAACAGTCTGGATCCTAGAGTAAAGATAAGGTAGAGCTTATCTGAAGCTTGTCTTCTGTGGATGTCTATGGTGAGCAAGAAATATATCTTTGTTGATATAAGCCACTAATATTTTGGGGATAATTTGGTTTTGTAGCATACCGTTTATTTTGATTTGTATATATGTACATCATTGATGTCCTATTAAATCCTCTGTGATTCCTTATACCCTAAGGGTAAAAATTGAGTACCTGATCCCTCGTTTTGTTTACACTGGCTCTGAAAATAAGAAATTAAATTATTTTATTGATTAATAAAATGGATATGTAAAATTTTATGAATTATATGTTTCATCTTAAATCCAGGAGTCTTGTGCATTCAAAGTCACTCTCCAAGACCTTATTCTTCAAGACATGTAAAGAAAAGTTATAGCTTCTACTGGTGATTTCATAGTTAAAAATTAGTATAATTCAGAAAGATGTTGAATATTAGTATGCCAATCACTGTTCCTTTAATCATATGTTTGAACCACTACAGCATATTCAAGACTATTTGTGTAATTGCCCTTTCAACTGTATTAGATGTACTTAATCTAAATTATGGTATATATACACAATGAAATATTATACAATCATTAAAGGGGAGCTAATGAAGAGTTTATAATGACATGGGAAATTAATGCTGTGGTAGAGTAACACATAATATACACAAAATAATAACAAATTTGTTTCTACTGAAATTCTTAGGAATAGGAAAAAAGTTGGAAAAATCCAGGAAACACAATTTTAATTGCAGTGTCTTTAAATAATAGGATGAGTGACTTTTTTCGCGTTTTTCAACTTTCTTTTGGGTTCCAAAGTTTGTACATTGAGTACATATTACTTTACACAGTGACTCTTAATAAATTAAAATAGTACCAGTACAAAACACAGAAATTCAAATCATATAAAAATGTCAAGGAAAAAAATCATCTTAAACTGCAAACACTCGCAGATTAAAAAACACCTTAAACATTTGCAGAACATACAAGATCCATCTCTATTCATATATATTGAACAAGAGAAAAGAGAGAAGAAAAGGGAGAAATATGTTAATACCATATATACTCTTTTGAAGTTAAATTCTATTAAATTTTATTGTTAATTACAGTTCACAAAAGAAAAACTGGAGTAAAGTTGAATACATTTAAATTTTTCAGATACATACTTTTAAATGATATGAGTTATTATTTCCTTAAAAAAATCCTCTGAAGTTAAGAATAAAGGAAACCATTGTGACTTCTAACTACATGCTGTTTCTCCACTGTAAAAGATGAGATGATGAGCATGGCTATATGTACTCCTTCTTTTCTCTCCCGCTATCCTGTCACATATGTTACATTATGTCTACTTTAGTGAAATTTTTAATATTTATATTTGGTTACGCAACCCAAACTTTTCAAATTTTTGTTTGCTTTTTTTTTTTTCCACCCAAACTTTTTAAATTTTTTTTTTTTTTTTTTTTTTTTTTTTTTTTTGCAGTGCGCGGTCCTCTCACTGCCGTGGCCTCTCCCGCTGCGAAGCACAGACTCCGGACGCACAGGCTCAGCGGCCACGGCTCAAGGGCCCAGCCGCTCCGTGGCATGTGGGATCCTCCCGGACCGGGGCACGAATCCGTGTCCTCTGCATCGGCAGGCGGACCCCCAACCACTGCGCCACCAGGGAAGCCCTGTTTGTTTGCTTTTGACTTAAGTGGACTCGGTGTTCTCCACCAGTTCTTTGCTGGATCCTCTTGGTTGGCTGGGAGTGTTACCATCATGTAGCTGTTTTTTTTTTTTTTTAATGGGGGCTCGTCCCTGATCTATTACCTGAGATCTTCATGTTCAAGGAAATCTGCCTCCTACATTTATGCTTATTTTAGAGTCAGATTTTCTTTCGTTAGTAGACTTTGCTTCACTTCCTTCTTGCAGTGAATGTTGCTGTGAAAAAGTCTAAGACCAGTCTGATTTTCACTGTTTGGAGTTGACTTCTTTTTATTTCCTAGAATCTTATTCATGATTACATAAAGCAGCTCTGTGCAGACCTTTTTGCTCTAATATATTAGATAAACTATCTCTGACACTCTTCCCGTTAATTAGAGAATCATGTATCGTCTTCTACGAGCTATCATTTGAAAACTAAGTGTTATTCCATCCACTTTTTCATAGTATGATTATTTATCTGGCCCTTTTTCTCATACTCTGTCAACAATTGTCTTATCCCCTTCTAATCTTCTAATCTGTCTTTCCCACATTTAATTAAACCCACCAGTGCAATGCTGCCACCTTCAGGTCCTGGGTGAAATACAACTGGAAATTATAAATTGATGCCTTCCTTAAAAGGAATATATATTTCCTGAAGGAGTGTAAACATAAGTCAGGTACAAAAATAGTATTCTTAGAGTTTATGCTATCCTTCGAATTCCTGTCTCTTTTTCTAGCCTTTGGAATTCAACATCTACTTTGTGTGGGCCTTGGGAAGTGGTAAATTCACCCTCTATTTTCTCACACTGATTCTTCTCTTGTTCTGACCTGGGCACTGACCTACAGAGGGGCTGCAGACGATCTATGCTCTCTTTCATCTGTGGACTTCCAAGTATTTATTTGTGTATTCTAGCAAACTCCTTTGCTATTCCGTGCCCTAGGGATACTAGGCACACAGAGACAATAACCACTTACGATCTTATGCTGATGTAATGCATCTCCTTCTTAGAATATAATTATCTCCACTTTTCCAAATCCGTCTCACGATTCACATCGTAACTCAAATCCCCACTCTGCCCTAAGCCCAGTTCCCCAGGAAGCATAACACCACATCGATCACTCTCTATCAGAAATGAACATAGTTCACCACTTAATTGTTCTCTAGTTGCTTCATTTGTGCTCATTTATATTTATGATTATTTTATGAAGCCACTGAAGTAAAAGCTTCTTTAGTTTTCTCCACACTTTCTGGTGTAATAGAGGACACACAGTAAATACTCAGTAACCCCATAAGTGTTACAGTATTTATGAGAGATACATCTAAGTGTTCAGTCAAATGAGATCTAACATGCCTATCCCTTTCTCATTCCATAGTAGGAATGAGATAGATAAAACGTAGCATTAATCTTGAGCACCTTGTTCTTCACAAAAATAATTAGGCATTAAACTATATTATTCTTGGTACATATGAACCAGTTGCTTAATGTAGGCTGTTCTTGCTTTGCAAAGTCATGCAGAGTAATGAAGATAAGTGTGCAAGCTGAAACCATGCAAACCAATCTTAAAAATCTATGGGAGGGCTTCCCTGGTGGTGCAGTGGTTAAGAGTCCGCCTGCCAATGCAGGGGACACGGGTTCGTGCCCTGGTCTGGGAAGATCCCACATGCCGCGGAGTGGCTAGGCCCATGAGCCATGGCCGCTGAGCCTGCGCGTCCGGAGCCTGTGCTCCGCAACGGGAGAGGCCACAACAGTGAGAGGCCCGCGTACCGCAAAAAAACCCAAAAACCAAAAAACAAACAAACAAACAAAATCTATGGGAAAATTTATGATTGTTCAAAGACCATTAAAAATTTTGTCAATATTAAGAACTCTTACTGTTGGCTATAAATATAGAGGGAAGTGAAAAAGAGTAAAAGAAGTGTGTATTTTATACATTTTAATTTAAAACATTAGAAAATTGAGACGTGTTTTATTTCTGTGCAAAAAACTTATGAAGAGTAATTTGAACAGTACTTGCTTTCTCCTCACAGTATAGTTTATGACTGGAGTGAGCATCTTGTCTATGCCTTAAAGAATCATAATCGTCCATTCTAAGTTTGGATCAGCTAATTTACTTATCTTTTGCACTTTCAGTGTCAGAAAATATCTCCAAGAGAACCTTGAAAGTGAAGTTTTTTGCCAGCATCACTTCCTCTAGGACACTTTTATCCCTTTTATCACAACCACATTCCTCCTTTGTGTCTATAATTTCACCTTCACCAAGTTCTTCTGGCTCAATAACTAGAGTCTTTCAAATGGCAGCAATTATAAATCACTGTTACCAGCCATTATAAATCTACCGTTCAGTGTGAATCTCATTTCCAGTGTTATCACTTTTGTTTTCTTTGCTGCACTTTCATCTTTATTGGCTAATTCCCTCTTTCAACTACCATTTTCATAAAATGTCACATAGGTTTATCATTGGGGAACAAGTAAGCAACATAACTACACACTTTGCTGTCTGGGCAGGAACTGAATAACAGATGCACAGTGATTAATTAGCCACAGATTTTGAGAAAAGAGATGTGATTGGTCATTGATCATAATATACATCTATTATTTATGTGGTGATTTGTGGACTGAAGAGCTGTCAGCTAATTTTGTCCTTTATGCAATTATTTATAGTTAATATATAGGGTGACTGAAACTTGATCTGTGTTGCTAGGGGCCTGGTGTTACTTAACTAAAATGTGGTAACTGAAATTTGTGCATATCCAGGCTATACAAAGTGAGACTGCCTGTACTTGGTTGTAATATTTTTTAGATTGATTATTCTGTAATTTCCAAGAATAATCCTCTCTTCCTATTCTATAATTATTTAAGATAAACATATTATTTTTCTTTTATTAATTTTCAGGAATTTATTCTATATTTTTTATTTCAAAATTTAAAGTTAATAACAATGTAGTTCCTTAAGTATGCCTCTTAATAATAGGAATATATCCAGGTACTGTATATATTTTCCTACTAAGTTATGCCTTACATCTTTTGAATATAATTGGAACACGATTCACCCAGTCATTGCTTTCTTAAAGTAACATATAGTTGGGTTTTATTTTATTTTTAACTTTTTTTTATTTTTAAATAACTGAAGTATCAGGAATGTATACATTGAAAACCTTCAGTTTTTATACCATTATCTGTTATTAGTTTCCCTTCTTCTCTGGCAGAGCAATAAAATTCTATCTCTCTTTTTTTTTTTCTTCATTGCCTACTATATTTGAGGAATAGTTTCCTGATTTAATCATCTATTTAGTTTTATTTGTGTATTTTAATCCTCTCAGCTTGTTTCATATCTTGCTTCTTTCATAAGCTAAAGCACTTATTTCCCTAAGTAATTCTATCTTCCTACATTTACATACCAAACATTTTCCAAGTTATCCTATTATTTTTCCTAAATTCTATCTTCCATGTTAGATATTTCCAATAATCACATATTTTTGGCACCATTGCCTTAAATTTCAAAGCAAACTTTACCTAATTTCTTATTTAGTCTTAGTTTATTGTTCTTGTCACTAGACTAGTCAATATGCTTACAAAGATATTTTCTACTAAAAAGAAGATTGGCAGTATGGAGTTGTTGAAAACACACTCATCTAGAATTCAGGTGACCTTGGGACTTCCCTGGTGGCACAGTGGTTAAGAATCTGCCTGCCAGTGCAGGGGACACGTGTTCGATCTCTGGTCTGGGAAGATCCCACATGCCATGGAGCAACTAAGCCCGTGCGCCACAACTACTGAGCCTGCGCTCTAGAGCCCGCGAGCCACAACTACTGAGCCTACGTGCCACAACTACTGAAGCCCGTGCGACTAGAGCCCGTGCTCCTCAACAAGAGAAGCCACCACAATAAGAAGTCCACGCACCGCAATGAGGAGTAGCCCCCGCTCGCCACAACTAGAGAAAGCCCACGTGCAGCAACGAAGACACAACACAGCCAAAAATTAATTAATTAAATAAATAAAATCTTTTATAAAGTGGTATAGAATTCAAGTGACTTGAATTCTACTCCTAGCTCTAATCTAAGCAGTGTGGCCTCTAGAAAATCAGTTTTTCTGAGCATCGGTTTCATTATCTGTAAAATGATACACATTTGGGAAGGGAAGATCTGAAGTAGACAATTTGTATGTTTCTTTGACTTTGTATCCCATCCTGATTGAAGTTTCCTTTTCCTGTGTCACTTAAAATTTTCCTTCAATATCAACTTTGAATATATGCATTTATCTCTAAAATATTTCTGTCACTATGGTAACGTCTTCTAGGAATATAAGTATGTTAACTTTGAGACTCCTCCCCCACATAGTTTCAATTATTGTTTCTAAAGATTCCTAGCCATTCAAAATACATTATATCAGAATCTATTCTATTCCCCCCAAATCAGGCATATAAGGTAGTAAAGATTAATTCCGTTATGATTAGATGATCGTATATTATAAAATATTGTCATTCTGTTGGTGCTGACACAGTGAGAAGAAAAGATGTCTTCTTTCGTGTTGCTTTACTAAGACATTGTATCAATGAGGCTTTAATCAGAAAGAAAGAGCCCTCAAAAAGTATTTACAACAGAAGGAATCTATTACAGAGGTTTCTTTTTTACCTGGATGATGGAGGACTAGAAAGCCAAATAGGTGATGGTGAGTAACGTCAGATATTAGGACCAGCATGAAACCATCACCACCCCTAGGCATGAGAGACAAAGAAAAAAGGTACTGTTATCAAAGGGCGAGAGCCAGAATCACAACCCCATGAAGGTAGAATCATGGCAGGACTTCACCAGGAGCTGGAACCACAGAGAAGGCATGGCCCCCACCAGAGAGCTGCCCCAGGGGGAGGAGAAAGAGGAGGAAAAACACTCCACCTTTCTCCTCTCCTTTTCCACTGCTCCCTCCGCAACGCTCATATTACCCTGCAATTTCCAGCAGTGCCTCCCATTGGCTGCACCCAGCTGCAGGCTTGCTGATATGAAACCTGGGAAATGCAGCCTGCAGAGGCCAGCCCTACAGGGCAAGAGAAAGGAGTGGACCTGAGGGCTAATAAGCCCAGGACAGCCCAAGTATACATAATAGGCATGCTGGGTTCCTCCTCTTATAAAACAGTCCATCCTTTGTCTGAGAGAGGTGCTGATTTGTTTTATATCTGATAAAAAATAAATCACTCTTTTCTGCAATAAGTATGATATTTATCAAAGAAAGTACATCGCTTCATATTACTTAGCAAAATGAAAGAAATTCACCAAAACAATACAATGCAGGAGATATTTTTCTCAGAATTACATTAGCTAGATCTGTATTACAAATCAGAATGAGTCTCTGGGAAACCCGAAGACAAGGCCAGATTTCTAGTGAAGAGGTAGAATTACAGACCTCTTCCACACTGAATTCTCTCTCTGCTTACACACACTCTGCTAAATATGGCTGACTATCCTTAGGAAGCAAGTCCCTAACCTTTCTGTGCTGTACCCTGTCCAGCTGACTCACAAGTCAGAGGGTGGAGAAAGCAGGGCTAAGCATCCTCTGGGAACCGTAGGCATATTTAGCTGCTACCCATCAACCCAGAGACATGACCTAAAGAAAACAGGGCCAACATGCAAGGCTCTGTTCTAAGCAGTTCCCATGTGTTAACAGTTCTAAATGATTTTTTTTTGTATATTGACAACTTTAATATTCATTAGTGCAGCTAATTGCATATAACTACCTAGAGTTACCTCAAATAACTATGCAGTCTCATACTTTCAGGTTTTTCCACATGGTTCCTGCTTCCTGAAATGCCTCTACCCCTAATCTACCTTATTCATTCATTTATTTGTAAAATATGTGTTGAGTACTCACCACATGCAAGTCTCTTTGCCACCATCTAGGGGCTCATCGGTCTGTAGGTATGTGCAGGGGCTGCGGGAACACAAAGGATAGGTGTGTGAATCCTATTTGGGCAGAGTGATGACATGAAGGACAATAGGAGTTAGCAGCAACTTCAGAAATGCCCACACTTTGAAGTCTTCCCTGATTGACCTCCCCCTCATATTAATAATATGAATATGACAGTTAACATTAGCTTCTCGGTATTACTATTCTTTCAATTTTGTTCTTTGAAGACCTTGTATGCAGTAAAGTCTCCTCTACACAGTTCCAGAAGACAGGATTAAGGCCAGTAGGAGGAAGATCGCCAGCTTCCTAATTTGTTTTCACCTTAAGGATGAAGCATTCTTTTTTTTTTTTTTAATATGTATTTATTTATTTGGCTGCGCCGGGTCTTAGTTGTGGCACATGAGATATTTTGTTGTGGCATGCGGGGTCTTTAGCTGTGGCATGTGGGATCTAGTTCCCTGACCAGGGATTGAACCCGGGCCCCCTGCATTGGAAGGAGCCTTAGCCACTGGACTGACCAGGGAAGTCCCAAAAGATGAAGTATTCTAATATTAAGAACTGCCCCAAAACTGAAGACTTGAGGTGGTAGAAACCCTATTTCTGGAAGTGTTTAAACAGAAACTGGGTGGTCCTAGGAACATTATAGATAATTCATTGGGTAGGAGATTTTACGTAGTGATTTGCAGATTACTTCAGACATAAATTATGTAAATTTAAAAATATATCATTAGTTATGACATCCATGAAGTTTTATCCTCATGGATATATATAAAATATTCAAAATGTACAAGCGTACAAAAATAATGGAGTTGATTTTTCTTCTTTTCACCAAGTCCTATAATACATTGTAAAAAAGAGAGAACTGATTACAGTGGCTACCATTTATTGAACCTTTGCTGTGTTCCACACACAGTGCTAGGTGCTTGGTAAACATAATCTTTAATCCTCATAAAAGTTCTGCAAGGTAGTTATTATTAACAGACTAATAAGACAGGTTAAGTAACGTATCCGAAGTCACACAGTGAATCAAAGAGCTAAAAATTCTACCTTGGTTTGACTCCAGATTCTGTACTAATTTACTACATTCTATGGGTCCCACTTTGAGACATCAACTTTAAAAAAAATGAAGCACTAAATATTTATTGAATGCTTGGTGCTGGTAGGTTTAATAAAATTTTTAAATTAATATAAAATGTAGTTCTTGCCCTTAGGAGTTGAACTATCCAGTTAGGACAAGAAAATACTGTATATTAAAGGCTAAATAACAATCACATCAAAAAGATGAGTGCAAAAAGAAAAAAAAAAAGATGAGTGCAACACATCAACCTTAATTTTACATCTAGAATATAAAAGTTATAATTTTCCTTCCTAGTAGTTACTTACCCAATCAATTAGGTAATCAATTAGCCAGTTATAACCATTATTTTGATTGAGTTTGGAAACCAAGATATAAAATGTCTAAATAGCGCCCTTCTCCATAGCTGAAGGACTATACTAATGATTTTCACTGAAAAGGCCAATAAATGTGCCATAACCTCTTCAGTGAAAGGGCATAAAATTTGCCCTTTGATTTACAAGTCCAGCTGCTATTTACACAACATGGTATTATTTGCACGTCCTTCCCTTTAGACTCGTAACATACTTGGATCTTTGTTCAAGAATAGCCCCGCATACCAGCCTGATGCTCCACGAGCTGCTCTGCTCTCAGCCACTGCTACTGTCCTCACAGTGTCCACTAGGCTGTATTGCTTCAAGGGGTCTTCCTGTGCCATATATAGTTGATGAATTTTGAATCGAAAGCCCTTCATGGTTGTCATATAGATGTCATATCGTCTAATTTGGAGTCTACCGTCTAAATTGTGTGAGTGACATGGAGTAGTGTTCTATCTAACAGGTAATGAAATTATGTACCGTAGATGAAATAAACCTATGGAACAATGAGACACCTCTATTCCAATTTCCAACCTATGGGCAGTATATCTCTACTGGAGCAGCTCTCAAACTCATATTCCTGCCACAGACAGAATAAGGAATGTACACAAGCATATATGTACTACTATTTTCATGTATGTATGATTAAGAAAACAAATTTATTCAAACGGTTACTGAATTTATATAGTTTTATCATTTTTTAATCAATGGATACTTAAGATATCTGTTACAGATTAACTTTTGGGGGGAAGCAGACTCTGAGATGGTGTTTAGCATGTAGGATATTTATTAAGGGGTATCTGTGGAAGGGAGAAGGGGAAGAAAACATGAACAGAAAGATAAGTTGAATTATGATGCGGGACAAATGCCAGCCTCAGCTAACCCCATGGGGGATTCTCAGGCTAGAAGGTCCTCTTCAGAGTAACCACAGTCAGTCCGAGGTCTGTCATTGGGTGTGGGTTAATCAGGAAGTGTTGTGATCTTGGACAAGGAGGCTTTCTGGGGTCAAGGCAATTTCAGAAGAGGTCTGGCTGCAAAGGGCTTCCCAGCAGCTTTTTTAGCAGCTAGAGTAACAAGTTGAAGAGGGGTCTGGGCAGCACATCAAAGTGTCAGCTACAGCCTTTTCCTTGTGCTACTTGGGAGTCACAATTCGTACACATTCTGTGAAAAGGTCCTTCAAGAATCCAATAGACCACTCTTCTAGAGGGAAACTTAGAAGAGAAAGGTAAGTAGAACTGTGAGATAATAGAAAATATATGTATTGGTCTCTGTTCCCAGTTCCTGGCACAGACGTCCTAAAATTCTTGTAATTTCCTAAGTGATAAAAGCATTAAGAGCGTCTTTTGTTCTAACATTTGGTCTTTGGCCCCTGTTTCTGACACAGAGCTCCTAAATCCCTTGGAATTTGCTGAGTGATAGTAGTGTCTTTTGTTCTAATGAGGTGACTTTGATGAACGCCTGGATGGGAACTGGTCACCTGTCCCATACATGCCCCATTTCTAGCAGGATTCTGTGATGATGCTTTCATTCTCCAGGTGTTAGTGATAACTCAGATTCTATATATTGTTGGCCTTGATATGTTTGTGTATTCCCCGGTCTCTACTGTACAATTCTGCCCAAGAAATTGGTCCCTATTAGGTAAGGATGGGAACCTTTGCCAAGTATACTTGCCATAATCTTTCAGGGTCATTATTCCAGGGAAAGCAGCTTTTTCTTTCATCAGTGGGCTCCAGATCCAAAAACTGGCTCAGTAGAGAAACTGGGAAGAAAATTAGAGCTTTATATTGGAGAAATCGCCCTTGAACTCATAATCATCCACCTTTAGTTTCTTTTGCTGTTACAGATTGAATGTATCTTTGTTTACTTCTCACTTATTTTGTCCCTAGGGTCTTTATGCTCTATTAAATTTGTGAAGTTCTGCTTCTCCTACTTTGCAATTAGATATGAAAATTTCATCTACCTGACTTCCAACAGGCAACCCTACCATGTCTCCTCTACTGCTCCAAGCCTGTCATCCACTAGCAATAGTCCTGTTGCTATTAGTGATGCTAGTTCCCTAATACCCTCTTTTATCACCAGCCTTGTCCTACAAAGAACCACCACCACGAATCCCAGTGATGCTGGTGCCACTCTCAGCAGCATTCTTTATAGCTTTGGTAAATGGTGTACCCTCTGGGTCTTCCTATGGTGCATAATCACCTGGCACACCTCTTGGCTTTACATAGCCAGCCCACTTCCCTGAGCCCGTAAACACATTCTCTGTTCTCTGCCAAAGCAATATCTGGCACTTCATCCTCACTTAGCACAGGCCATTGATTACCCCATGCTTCTAGGAGCCATCCTATTAGCAAATTTGCACCATCTCCTAGGGTCATTACCAGAGTGTTAAATCCAGTATTCTGGGAGAGTGATCTCAAATTAATAACCTTTCCTTTATCCAAATTTATGCACTGGCCCTCTTTTTTTTTTTTTTTTTTTTTTTTTTTTTTTTTTTTTTTTTTTTTTTTTTTTTTTTTTTTTTTTTTGCAGTACGCGGGCCTCTCACTGCTGTGGCCTCTCCCGTTGCGGAGCACAGGCTCCGGACGCGCAGGCTCAGCGGCCATGGCTCATGGCCCCAGCCGCTCAGCGGCATGTGGGATCTTCCCGGACCGGGGCACAAACCTGTGTCCCCTGCATCGGCAGGCGGACTCCCAACCACTGCGCCACCAGGGAAGCCTTGCACTGGCCCTCTTGATCAAATACCCTGGGTTCAAGCCAACACATACTTTCTTGGTTTTTGTTGGCACGTTTCTAGCAAGGCCTTGTGTGTCCTTAGATGTAGAATCATTTTCCTCACTTACGCTCAGCACATTCCCAGCTGAGCTGTTTTGTGAGTTAGGCCTAGCTATTGACCCAGTGACCAAGCAGGGAATAGGAACAGATCCTGAAGACGGAACACATTATCTTGCATGGAAGAAGCCTCATTACCTTGAAGCCAAAAGGAGTGGCTCATTTGAATAGGGAGGGCTGGGCCATTTTAGCATCTTACTTTCTTTAAACGTATTATTTCTCCCATAAATCTCAAACTCATGATACATTACACCAGCTAATTCAGTCCTTCCATTTGCATACTATACCAATTCACTCCTGGTAAAAGTTTTAACAATTAGTGTAGGGGGCTATCTGTTTTCTACCTTCTACCAGCTCTAGGGTCCCCTTTGCCAGCAGCCAGTGAGTGATGCAGCTTCGAACCCCATTTTAGCACCTGCTTTCTCAGAACATTCCTGGCATCAAGTATCACTGGTCAGTTTGGATTCCCCGTGAAGCAAATTCTTAGATGTAGTTTAGCAGGCAGGATATTCATTAAAGAGTGGAACAGAGGGGAAGTTGAAATTTCTATTCATGACCATGCAGTTACATCAAATTCTATCAAATGTGTAAAATTTAATCAGAGGAAAATAAAAACAATGCTGGAAAATTCATTTGACAATCTCTTTTCAATATTTGTGTCTTACGTTAAATCTTAAGGATTACTATTTTCTTTTGAATGAATTTTCAAAACCTTGACTTGTGTGCATAGAAAATTTTCATAGCAGAATTAAAAGAAGCTGGGAGTAGAAATCTAGCAAGAATAAATGTGAATTTACTCATTGTTTTAACATAGTTACTGAGCATCTACTATGTGCCAGACCCTGTTTTAGACACTAGGAATATATCAGTGAACAAAAGAGAAAAAGATCTCTGTCCCCAGGAAGATGAGGGAGGCAGACGATGAACAATAAACATAATAAATAGGTAAATGATATAATGTGGAAAATGTGATAAGTGCTGGGGGGAAATGAGCAAGGTAAGGGGGATTAAAAAGTGTGATGATGCTATTTTCAAATTAATGAGATATTCATTGTAAAAATCTCTAAGAAGTTTAAGTTTGAGCAGAGACTTGATGGAGAAATGAATCAGAGTGTCAGTGTTTGTTCTCAAGCCCTAATTTCCGCAGGATGATGTAAAGAGGGCCAGGTAATGAGTACACAGGCAGTGGGTTACACCAGAGCAGAAAAATCCCTAAACGAGGGTATCCAAAACTTTTATAATGAGTAGTAATCCTGCTTGACTTTTGTCCCAGAGAAAGACACTATTTCTATCATCCAAGGTTGTTCACTACACAAACATCCTTAAAAGATATTTTAGCAAAGAGAGTCAGTGCCTCTTCTCACAAAACTTACAGAAACGCTGTAGACCCATAAGGAATGGTCTTCCAATGACTGAGACCTTGACAAGAGCGATTTGTTGGAGTGATGGGATTTAAAGCCTAATCACAGTTAAGTTCTAGAGAGAATGAGAGGAGAGGATTTAGAGGCAATAATTACAGGTCTATAGTTATTGTCTTTTGAAATGTTTTGCTCCAGTAGATGGGATAGTAGCTAAAAGGGAAGTGTACTTGAAACAGGTTTTCCCTTTTTGTTTTTTTTAGGGTGGAAGGGACAAAAGTACATTTGTATGCTGATAAAAAATTACCTATTAAAGAAGGAAAAATTGGTAATCTGGGAAAGGGGATGCAAAATTTCTGGATGGTGCATTTGAGTAGAGAAACGGGGTGAGATTTATTTGGAAGTATAAGTTTCAACCTTAAGATTACAGCTTCCCGAGGGAAGAGATCATAAGAATAGAGACTGAATAAATAAATAGATGTGGTGTTGAGTTTGTGGAAGTTTTCTTCCGA
>NW_006777082.1:650444-688480 GCF_000442215.2 Lipotes vexillifer | reverse complement strand
CTTCCGATCGCTTCAATTTTCTCAGTGAAGTAGGCAGTAAGAGCAAAAGTTGAAAATGAAAATAAGAAAATGTTGGAGATATGAGTAGAGCAGAGTAGGTATGAAATAGTATTCTAGGAGAGTGCACAGACCAGAAAACTATAGTATGGTGGCCAAGGAATCTTCCTGAGGCTCCTGGCCATGAATTTAAAGTTAAATCACTCAGCATGGTTTTGTCTTTTTCCAGCCTCGATTAGTTGCACAAGTGCAGGTGTGGATTAAGTGGAGTGTTGGCAATAACCAGTGTTTTGGGTTTTCCCATCTTCTGCAGGTCACCTGCATTGTCAACGTTGGAAATAGTGAAAAATATACAGGTTCCGGTGACCCTCCACCTCTACTTGTTTTCCTCCCTTCAAGGTTTTTCTCCCAGTTCTTGGCCCCGCTCACCTACAGCGACATTTAGCCATCCCAGATGCAAACACTAGAGCTTTCCATAGACTTCTTTTCCAGTTCTTACCAACGTGTAAGGTCTAAGCCATATAATAAATTCTCTCATTTCCACATCATTCATAGTGTTTCTGCTTACCTAATTAAACCTCAGCCGATCCAGGTGCCTCTTTATTTTTTCCCACAGACCTTTGGAAACTGGGCCTGGAGGTCAGCTAGGTGTTTTCCTTGTTTGTTCATTGTTGCTGCCCAATTACTGTCCCTCCTCTTCCCTAACCTCTGCCCCATCTCAGTTTCAGATCTCTTCTTATCAATTACACCACCACTACGTTCCATTGCTGCTTTCATCTTGATGCTCTCTTTCTGTCTCTCTTTTCATGTCTGAAATTTTTTAACATTTTTATTTTTTAATATATTTTCCTTATTGAGGTATACTTTCTATAAAATACAATGCAAAGATTAACGTGTGCAATTAAATGAGTTTTGTCAGATCGAGATACAGCCATGTTATCATCACCAAATCAGATATAGAACTGTTGAAATCTCTCTGTGCCTTCATACAAAAAAACTATGAGCCTTCTCTCACATTTTTTTTCCTTTCAGAGGCTCTGCTTAACTTGTCTTCTTGGCCGTACCTTTTCTCCATTTCTGAATGAAATCCATGAAGATACTCTCAAGACCTAAATAAAATATGTAGCTCCTCCTCCGTTCATCCACCTTTGAAGGCAAATCTTGACCAGTTGTTCTCTCTTTGCTGCACACGTGGCACTTTGCTTATGCTTCACTTCAGCAATTAGCAAAACTTGCCACCTTTATAATGCTCAGTAGGTCTTCAGTTATTGGAAAGCAGGACGGTGTCATATTCATCTTTGAATCACTAGTGCCTTGAAAACAGTAGCTGCTTAGTAAATGTATATTGAATCTGGAATGGTGGTAGATTTTCTTTTCATCCTTTCAAGCTGGTACACTATTTGGGAGCAGGGAGGACGAAGCCAGGTTGAGCGTGGCAGTCGTCCTCAACCAGACGGAAGACTCCCATAGGCACCCAAAGTGTCGATGAGTCTGCAAGGCACCCACCTCTCCTCCTACTCCCGTCTTCTCCCTCCAGGAAAGGGCAGCAATAAGAATGATGGAGAATACTTATTGAGTGCTTACTGTATACCTAATAGGATGCTGGTTGCTTTACTAATTTGTTTCCAGTGCTCTTTTAAAGTTTTCCTTTCTGTCAAAGTTATTCTGGTATAAAGTTAAAAAGCAAATTGTATTTGAAAACATACTTAATAACAGCAGACTCTTATCCTACCTGTTCCCACCTTCCTCCAGTATTGATCTGTAGAAGTACCTCTTATCACTTTTAATCTATTCCTTCTGGTATTTACCTCCATATTTCCAAACAATTATGCTCATAATTCTATTTCTTGATGTTTCAATTTTAGTCATCGTCTATTGGTTTCATGTTATTATGAGGATTGAACTCCTTTCTGCCATCATTTCTTATATCTTTTCAACATCCATCCTCTCAATATAGTTACATCACAATGTTTAGTTAAAGCTGCAGAGTTTAGATTATTTTGACAATGTAAACAATGTTCACATTTAAGCCAAATAGTAAACTATGCTTGTGTCTTCCTTTGTACCTTTTTTTGGCTGGAGTCCATATATTCATTATTTCTTCACTTGCTTAGTTTTATATATACATTCCTGTTTTCCCCCAAATGCCCCAACTAATTTGTCAAATACCTAAGCAATATATTTCCAACTCAGATACATCATATAATCTATAATTTATCTCACCCTTCTCAGCACTGAGATCTCTTTCCAGAATTCCACCCTCTGGAACCTGATTGGAACCTCCTTTTATTAGAATGCCTTTACTGGATCACCATTTCCTGGATCCTATGTTTTTTTCTATCTCTTCTTTATCCTACATTTTGCAGAAGCGCATCTTTCAGTACCTTCCCGAAGAGAGTGCAAGTTAGCTACTATTTTTAGTTCTTGTATTTTTTAAGGTGTCTTCATTCTGTTTTTCATCTGGTCAATAATTTAGCTGGGTTTAGAAACGTCAGAATTTTGAAGGCATTTCTCCATTGACTTCCAGTGTTAGTGAAATTTGGTACCATTCTGAGATTGGTTCTTGCATGAGAGCCATTTTTCTTTCTGGATATTTCTAGGATCTTCCTTTTATGCCCTACTGTCTGTAATTTTACTCTAATATGCCTTGACATGGGTCTTTTAAATTTACTGTGCTGTGCCCTCAGAGTGAGTTTTAAATCTAGGGATTCATACGCTTCAGCAAATTTGACTGCATGCATCAAATTTGCCGTTTTTGAGTGATTCTGCGAAAGACTTAAGAATTGTCAGTGCATGATCTTATCACTGTAAAAGTTTCATCAGTAAAAGCATCTAGGATGGAAAAAGACATGGGAGTATATTTTTGCACAACTGCTTATCTAGGCCAGCCTCTTATTTTTATTTTCACTTGGCTCGTGTGCAAACATGCTGTCACGTAGTTTCCATTTTCTCTTCTAATTTAAGGTTTTAAAAGAAACTTGAAGAGCCTAAGCTATTTTTCAACACTCTTATTCTTTCTTGACCTCGATTTCTCCATCAGTAGAAATTAGTCTTTTTCTGCAATAAAATTCTGTAGGATAAATAAAATATACACACAATGTCTTTGAATTTATCAATCCAGCTGTGGTAGGCTGAATAATGCCCTCTAAAGATGCTGTATCCTAAACTCCAGAACCTGTGAACGTGTTACCTTACATGGGAAAGAGCCTTTGCCGATGTGATTAAGCTGAGGCTCTTAAGGTGGGAGGTTACTCTGAATGATCCCGATGGGCTCAACGTAATCACAGGGTCCTTACAAGGGGGAGGCAGGAGGGCCAAAGTGAGAAGGGGAGGTGTGTTGGTGGAATCAGAGGTCTGAGAGAGAAAGAGATTTCAATATGCTATCCTGCTGGCTTCGAAGATGGAGGAAGGCATCTTCCTCTAGAAGCAAGAAAAGGAAGCATTCCCCCCTAGAGCCTCCAGGAGGAACCAGCCGTACTGACAATTTGATTTTAGCCCAGTAGACTCCTGACTTCCTGGAACTATGAAATAATGGATTTGCATTGTTCTAAGATACCAAAATTGTGATAATTTGTTATAGCAAAAATAGGAAATAATATGTCAGTTTACTAGCTCATCATTTTTGGAAATTATATTAATCTGACTTTAACATATAATTATAGTACTTATTGACCGATTCTGTACCAATCTCTTTCGGGGGTTAGATATTAAACTTTCCCTTTATAACTAAGAACCTCATGTGCCTGGGTTATAAGACCCAAGAGGTATGGATATAAAAAGAATTTCTGTAGAAAAGAGCACACAGTTTATCTCCCCATCCACTGCTCACTTCAGTCAGGCACGCAATGCTTCCAGCAAAGGCAAATCTTTCATTCTACAGAGTACTGGTTAATAATGTAGGCCTGGGTTGAAATGCTGGCTCTACTACTAGCCAGCTTTCTAAGTTTGTAAGCCTCAGTTTCCTTGACTGTAAAATAGTGGAGATCATTAGAATTCCCAATTCATAGAGGTTTTGTGAGAATTAAATTAATCCATGTAAATTACTTAGCATAATGCCTGAGACAACGTAGGTATAAGCCCTCAGCAAGGATAAGTTATTATTAGTATCATCATTATTATTAACACCAGTTTATTAAATTATTCAAAAGGAAATACATCCCTGTCACACCATATTTTTAGTGCTCTTTCTTTGGGACTATGTCTGCTGTTGCCAAACCAAATTCTTCTATTAAATGTTATATTTTTGAGTTACATTTTTGAAGTTTGTTTTTTTCTTTTCTGTAATTCATGTGTTTTCCATTTCAAAAGAGGTAGAGACTTCCTAAACAATACTATTTCAATATGCATTAAACATTAAACAAAATAATAAAAATCTTATTGCCATATGGTAAGAGTCAGGAAATCTGGCTCCCACATAATGAAAATAGGACAGATTGCCTTCCATCCACCAAGCCTACAAAATATCCATCAGTTGGAATAAATCATCTCAGTTATCAACATGAGAACTGGCTTTACTTTGCAACTGTTTCCTTATATGATTTATGTCCTTTGCCACAGCTACTTTTCTGTGATAAAATATTTTAGGAATATTTCTTCTAAGGAAGACATCTATGTCAGTAAGTGAAAGTGCACTGCCAGTTCAAAAGAAAGAGAGGGAAGAGGAAGGAAGGAAGGAAAGAAGGAAGGGAGGGAAGAAGGGAGGAAAGAAGGAATCAGGATGTTATTCTGATAATCTGATATCCAGGGAGTTTGTCTGTTATTATGGCATTGTGCCAAGCCTAGTTGTTTTCTGACATATTTTTAGGTCTGTACTTAATGTACCATGTCTATTGCTTTATCAGTCAATTTGAGTGTTAATTGCTGGTGCATAATCTTAGCAACATTATTATTCCTGTTGGTAAAGTCTTCAGCAGTGAACAACAGACCATTTCCTGATTGCCTGTTCCATTGCCACACTAGTTGTTCCTTCCCATTCTGTGGCTTCCTTTACCACAGAATTTCACAAACTTCTCTGTCCTAAGACTCATCAACTAAAAATAGAGGTACTCAGGCCTCTCCTATGCGGAATCTGATTTAGTAGGTCTGAAAGGGGGGCCAGAAAAACTATATCTTTAACGATGAATCCAATGCCAAATTGGGAACACTAATTTACACTACTTTATGTTTGTAAAGTTACTTTTTTTTTTTTCTTTTGCTTTAAACCCTCAAAGGAAGCAAGGATTGATAGTAAACACATGAAAGGATTCGATATAGGCTTCCAGTGGTTGAAGGAGAACATTCCTTTCTAGCACTTGATTACAGATCTCTGTAAAATCCTAAGGAACATATTCTTGCCTAATCTGGTCACACAAACAATAGGACACAGTGAAGAGGTTAAAAACAATTAAAAAATCAATTTACCAACTCATGATCCCTGTCCACAGCAAGCTGCTGTACTAGTGTTTGCAATAGCTTCTGGGTGAGAAATTCTGCACAAAAAAATTGTAAAAATGCCTTGAGTGAAGAGAGGGTAAAAAAGAGAGTAACTCCCATCTCATGCTGGAACACATAGTAAATTGCTTAAACTATAGAAGAACTTGGCATCTGCATTCATTACACGGACAGAAAAAATAATAAGGTAAGCTTTAGTTTACCATTTCAAACGTGATTTCTCCTACTGCATATTTTAATTCCCTGGCCTCAGGGTCCTTTTTAATTGGGAGGAAGAAGTGTCTATTGGTGGTTGTTTTTTCAGATATCTTCCATATACATAACTCTGATCCCTTTATAATTCATGCCTTACCAAAATTCTCTTAAAGTGGAATATTTGTTGAAAATCAGACAGATGGTGATCTGGAAAAAAATGGGAAAACATCCATCTTCCATGTGTCTTTTAGATTCCAGCTCTTTTTATAGTTACAGAAAATTAAGAGTTTTTGCCCTTTCTCAGTTTTATCAAATTTTTCAAAAGTTAAATAATGCTCTTTTGAAGTCAAAGGAATCTATAAGAACAAAGACAAGACAAAGAACATAGATGTAAATGAGGATGATTTCTATAACCTCTCATATTCTAATTCAAGAATTACTTCACAAGCACTAAGTACTGAGAATCTGACAGCTGCTGAAGGTTCAACTAATAAGTCTTTGCCTTCTTGGAGTTAATACTGGGTGGGGGATGGGGAGGAAGTAGAAAGAATTACAGTTAAGTGATAAGCATGCAAAGGGAATAAAGGAGAGGAGTTGCCTAACAAAGAGGTAAAGCCAGACGGAACGGAGGGAGGTGAACAAATCTTAACAGAAGAGGTAGTATGTGAGCCACAGTAATAAAGGATGAGCTGAAACTTGCTCTGAGCATTCGTTCTTCGTGGGACAGATTTGAGGATATTCCATTAACTGAAGTGAAGGAATCTGTGGGGAAGAAAAGGAAGGGATGGATAATTGACAAGATCTCAAAGAGGGAAGGAGGGCATACGATCGAAACAGAAGGTCAGATTAGCTAAAACTAGAGATGGAGGCCTCTTCCTTAGAAAACTGACAAAATGGTTAAATGGGATTAAGTGAGATTGTAGACAAATGTATAGTCCAAAGGCAAAACATTAAGGTAGTTTAGGAATCTAGACTTCCTTTCTTTTTTTTTTATTTATTTCTTTTTCTTATTTTTAATTTTATTTTATTTTTCAACATCTTTATTGGAGTATAATTGCTTTACAAGGTTGTGTTAATTTCTGCTGTACAGCAAAGTGACTCAGTTATACACATATGTACATTCTTTTATATATTCTTTTCCATTATAGTTTATCCCAGGATACTGAATATAGTTCCCTGTGCTCTACAGTAGGACCTTGTTGCCCATCCATTCTATATGTAATAATTTGCATCTACTAACCCCAAACTCCCAGTCCATCCCTCCCCCACCTACCCACCTTGGTAACCACAAGTCTGTTCTCTACGTCTGTGAGTCTGTTGCTATTTCATAGATAGGTTCATTTGTGCCATAGTTTAGATTCCACATATAAGTGCTATCATATGGTATTTGTCTTTCTCTTTCTGACTTACCTTACTTAGTATGATAATCTCTAGGTCCATCCATGTTGCTGCAAATGGCATTATTTCATTCTTTTTTATGGCTGAATAGTATTCTGTTGTATATATGTACCACATCTTCTTTATCCATTCATCTGTCAGTGGACAGTTAGGTTGTTTCCATGCCTTGACTATTGTGAATACTGCTGCAATGAACATAGGAATGCATGTATCTTTTTGCATTATAGTTTTGTCCAGATATATGCCCATGAGTGGGATTGCTGGATCATATAGTAATCCTATTTTTAGTTTTCTGAGGAACCTCCATACTGTTTTCCATAGTGGCTGTACCACTGACACTTCACCAACTGTGTAGAAGGGTTCCCTTTTCTCCACACCCTCTCCAGCATTTGTTATTTGTAGACTTTTTAATGATGGCCATTCTGACCGGTGTGAAGTGGTCCCTCATTGTAGTTTTGATTTTCATTTGTCTAATAATTAGTGGTGTTGAGAATCTTTTCATGTGCCTATTGGCCATTTATATGTCTTCTTTTTAGAAATGTCTATTTAGGTCTTCTGTCCATTTTCTATTGGGTTTTTGTTTGTTTGTTTGCTGTTGAGTTGTATGAGTTCATATATTTTGGAAATTAAGCCATTGTCAGTTGCATCACTTGCAAATAGTTTCTCCCATTCCATAGGTTGAATTTTCATCTTGTTTATAGTTTCCTTTGCTGTGCAAAGTTGTAAGTTTGATTAGGTCCTGTTTGCTATTTTTGTTTTTATTTCTACTGCCTTGGGAGACTGACCTAAGAAAATATTGGTAGAATTTATGTCAGAGAATGTTTTGCCTATGATCTCTTCTAGGAGTTTTATGGTGTCTTGTCTCTTATTTAAGCCTTTAAGCCATTTTGAGTTTATTTTTGTGCATAGTGTGAAGGTGTGTTCTAACTTCATTGATTTACATGCAGCTGTCCAACTTTCCCAGCACCACTTGAAGAGACTGTCTTTTTCCCATTTTATATTAAATAAATATAGAGCTTTAAATGTGTTACCTTAATTAATTCCTCCCAACAGGGTTGGTACTGTTACTGACTCCATTCTACCAAATAGGAATTTAAGAAATTATGTAACTGCCCCAGGTTGCACAAGTCTTGATTGATAGAGTTGTAATTCAAGATAAGAGCATTGGCTCAGAATGAGAGGGACAGTTAGGGAAAGCTGTGAATGATGTGGATAAACTGTCTTGAGAATTGGAGAAGAAGCCAATGGGGAAGGAGAAAAGAATAGTTGAGGAGCACTGAGGGCCCAGGTAAGAGTGAAATCCTTTGGTCTGATAAAATTCAAGTTTCTTTTCCAATGAAAGAGAAGCGTGGATATTGGAGAACATTAGTGACCACTTTTGTTTTCTTTTTTAATGTACTTACTTGTCAATGAATAAGCAGCAACACCCTATGTCAGGTTCCTTTTCTTTTTAATCTAATGCTCTGTGAAATTTGAAATTGTGATATAACAGTGCAAAAACATCAGATTTGGCATTATCAGAACAAACTTGTAGTCCTAACTTTGGATTTGTAATTTTTAATATCACTGGGCTTCATCTCATCTTTAAAATGCAAATCATCTTGAAGTTCACATTCCATCCCTGTAAATTAACTGACATAATCATTTAGAAATGAGATGAATGTGAATACACAAAGGGACTATCTTCTTGTGCTTCAGTTGATCAAAACATGCATATGTATATATGTTTTAACAAGTTATTTTCTGTTTATGTAATGCTAAACAGGATATTCGAGAAAGCGTTGACAGTTCAAACATGTCGATAGTAATAAAATTAATCTTTTTTTTTATCAATTTAGTTATTTAGTTATTTTTGGCTGCATTGGGTCTTCGTTGCTGGACGCAGGCTTTCTCTAGTTGCAGCGAGCAGGGGCTACTCTTCGTTGCAGTACGTGAACTTCTTATCGTGGTGGCTTCTCTTGTTGCAGAGCACGGGCTCTAGGTGCACAGGCTTCAGTAGTTGTGGCACATGGGCTCAGTAGTTGTGGCTTGCATGCTCTAGAGCACAGGCTCAGTAGTTATGGTGCACCGGCTTCATTGCTCCGTGGATGTGGGATCTTCCCTGGCCAGGGTTCAAACCCGTCCCCTGCATTGGCAGGTGGATTCTTAACCACTGCACCACCAGGGAAGTCCTAATCTTTTTATTTTATATGTGCTTTGGAGTAACAAGATTTGATTCATCCTCTCTCTTCTTAAATATCTAGTTTCCAGTTTAATTCAATAGTCAGATTTAAATCAAACCTCAAGGCAAAGAGAAGCTCCATGTCTGAAAGTTTCCAAATTAGTTGGAATGGAGTCCTATTTAGTAACGTTTCAACAGTGGTGATCATCTTCAGGAAACTTGTAGGGTAAATTTCTACTTGACTAAATTTATTTACTAGGGCATTATAACTCAGATTCTGTTTTGCTTTTCCCTGGGAAAACAAATGAACTGATTAAGTTTATAAACAAAAATAAGTTTTAAACAGAATACACATCCTTTTTCAAGTGCACATGGAACATTTACAAGAGAGTATATTCTGAACATATATCATGGCTCAATAGATTTCAAAGGATTCCATTCATACCAAGTACGTTCTCTATCAAAATGGAATTGAATGAGAAATGAATAACAGAAATATATCTGGAATATCCCCCATTATTTGGAAGCCAAATAACATATTTCTAAATAATGTGTAGGTCAAAAAAGAAATTAAAGTGGAAATTAAAAACTATTTTGAGCTGAATGAAATGAAAAAACAACATATCAAAAGCGTGGGCTGCTGCTAATGCAGTACTTAGTGAGATATTTTTGGCCTTCAACACCTATAACTGAAAAAAAAAACAAAGACCTCAAATCAAAGCCTTCAGTTTCAAACCTTAAAAAATCTAGAAATGAAAAGAATTAAACCCAAAGTAAGCAGTAAGGATATATCAGAGATCAAAGCAGAAACCAAAGTAATAGAAAACAGAAAAAAATAAGAAAAGAAAAAAAAAATCAAAGGAACTGAAAGCTGGTTCTTTGTGAAGATCAATAAAATTGATAAACTTCTAAAAGACTGATCAGGAAAACAAAAGATACAAATTACCAATACCAGGAAGAAGACCGGTAACATCATTACAGAACTTACAGGTATTTAAGTGATAATGGGAGAATACTATGTACAAATGTACATCAATAATTTCAACAACTAATATGAAATGACAGTTTACTTGAATGATAACTACCAACACTCACTCAAGAAGAACTAAATAACCTAATAATTCTATGTCTTTTTTTAAAAAAAGAATTTGTAGTTTAAAATCTTCCTGAAGAGGAAACTCCAGACCCTGATGACTCTACTGGTAAATTTTATCAAATTTTTGAAGAAAAGATGACACAAATTTTACACTAACTCTTCCAGAAAATTGAAGAGGAGGGAATACTTCCCAACTTATTCTATGAAGTCAGTATTACCCTGATCACATAACCAAAGATACTATAAGAAAATAAAGCCAAGGACCAATATCCCTCATGACAATGGCTGCAAAGATTCCAAATAAAATCTTAGCAAATTTAATTTGACATTGTGTGTAAAAAGGATTATGCATCATTATGTAAATGGGGGGAAGTTCACTCCTAGAATGCAAAATTGTTTTCATGTTTGTGAAAAGTCAATAAATGCAAATCACCTTATTAACAAACTAAAAAAGAAAACCCTTTAATATTCTCCATAGATGCAGAAAAATATTTTTTAAAAATTAACGTCAATTCCTGAGAAAGTATTCAGCAATCTAGGAATAGAACTCCCTCTACCTGATAAAGCACATCCACAAAAAACTTACAGCTAATATCAAACTTAATGAAAGACTGAATGCTTTCCCCTAAGTTCAGGAAGAAGACAAGAATGTCCACTATTACCAACATAGTACTGGAAGGTCATCTAACCAGTGCAATAAAGCAAGAACAAAAAACAAAAGGTGTCCAAATTGAAAAGGAAGAAGTAAACTGTCATTATTGGAAGATGATATAATTATGTATGTAGAAAATGTGATGAAATGTACAGAATAGCTACTAGAACTAATAAGTGTGTTTAGCATGGTTGTAGAAATGAAATTCAATATAAAAAAATGAGTTCTATTTCTATACATTAGCAATGAACAGTTAGAAACTGAAATTTAAAAAGCAATGCCATGGGCTTCCCCGGTGGCGCAGTGGTTGGGAGTCCGCCTGACGATGCAGGGGACGCGGGTTCGTGCCCCGGTCTGGGAAGATCCCACATGCCACGGAGCGGCTGGGCCCGTGAGCCATGGCCGCTGAGTCTGCGCGTCTGGAGCCTGTGCTCTGCAACGGGAGAGGCCACAACCGTGAGAGGCCCGCATACCGAGGGAAAAAAAATTAAAAAGCAATGCCACAAATTATAATAATATCAAGAATATGAAAACTTATAAATAAATATAACAAAAGATGTGCAAGACTTTGAAAACTACAAGACAGTGCTGAGAGTACTTAAAGAAGATCTAAATGACTGGAGACATATACTGTGTCCATGGATCAGAAGACTCAATATTGTCAAAATGTCAATTGTTCCTAAATTTTTCTATAGATTTAATGCAATCTCAATCAAGATTCTAGCAGGCACTTTGTAGAAATTGACAAGTTGAGTTTAAAGTTCATATGGAAACGCAAAGAACCTGGAAGATCAACTTTGATAAACGGGGACGATGTTGAAAGATTTTTTCACTATGTAATTTTAAAAACCGATTATATCTTTTATTTATTTATTTAGGTTGCACTGGGTCTTAGTTGCAGCCTGCAGGATCTTTAGTTGCGGCATGCGAACTCTTAGTGGCGGCATGCATGCAGGATCTAGTTCCCCGACCAGGGTTTGGACCTGGGCCCCCTGCATTGGGAACATGGAGTCTTACCCACTGGACCACCAGGGAAATCCCTGATTATGTCTTATAATAACTTGAAATGGAGTATAATCTTTAAAAATACTGACTCAATATGCTGTATACCTGAAACTAATATAGTATTGTAAATCAACTATACTTCAATTTAAAAAATAAATAGGGAACTCCCTGGTGGCACAGTGGTTAAGAATCTGCTTGCCAATGCAGGGGACACGGGTTCGAGCCCTGGTCTGGGAAGATCCCACATGCCGTGGAGCAACTAAGCCCATGCACCACAACTACTGAGCCTGTGCTCTAAAGCCCGCAAGCCACAACTACTGAAGCCCACACACTAGAGTCCATGCTCCACAACAAGAGAAGACACCACAATGAGAAGCCTGCACACCACAAAAAAGAGTAGCCCCTGCTCGCTGCAACTAGAGAAAGCCTGCGTGCAGCAACAAAGACCCAAAGCAGCCAAAAATAAAATAAATAAATAATTTATTTTAAAAATAAAATAAAATAAAAATAAATAAAAGGAAAAAACTGATTATAAAGCTACAATAATTAAGACTGTGAGATATTTGTGAAAAGACAGAGAAATAAATCAATGAAACAGGAGAGGGATTCCAGAAATAGACCCACAAATGTATGGTCAACTGATTTTTGGTGTAGGTACAAAGGCAATTTAATTAAAAAAGGAAATTCTGTTTAACGAATGGTGATGGAAAAATTAGACCTGACAAGCAAAAAATAAACTTCAATTAATATCTCATACTATATACAAAAATTAACTCAAAATAGATCATAGTCCTAAATTTTAAAACTATAAAACTTCTAGAAGAAAACAATGGAGAAAATCTTTTGGACCTTGGGTAAGGCAACAGTTTTTTAGATATAACACCAAAAGTTTGATCCATAAAAAATTACTAAAATGGATTTCATCAAAATTAAGAACTTTTTTCTTTGCAAGACACTCTTAACAAAATGAAAAGATAAGCCATGGATTGGGATATGACAAAGGAACTGTTCCCAAAATATGTAAATGGCTCTCAAAATTCTATAATAGAAAAAAAAAAAAAGCCCAATAAAAACCAGGCAAAAGGGCTTCCCTGGTGGCGCAGTGGTTGAGAGCCCGCCTGCACGACGGGTTTGTGCCCCGGTCTGGGAAGATCCCACATGCCGCGGAGCGGCTGGGCCCGTGAGCCATGGCTGCTGAGCCTGCACGTCCGCAACGGGAGAGGCCACAACAGTGAGAGGCCCGCGTACCGCAAAAACAAAAAACAAAAACAAACAAAAAAAAAACAGGCAAAAGATTTGAACAGATCCTCATGAAAGATGGTGGATGTACTTCAAATAAGTGCAGGAAAAGATGTTCAACATCATTAGTCATTGGTGAAATTCAAGTTAAAACCTCAGATATAAATATAAGAGAGAAAGGGATAGAACAGGAGGAAGAGATTTAAAGGGGCATGAGTAATGTTTTGTGGGTGATTAATGTGGTCATTATCTTGATTATGGTGATGGTTTCATGAGTGTGTACACATGTAAAATCTTGCAGATTTTATGCTTTAAAAATACTCATTTTATTTATGTCAATTATACTTCAAGAATCCCCAAAGAAGTACCTGAAAGGGTTGAATATCGTTGCTTCTGAGAGGCCAAAATTGGCTGAGAGACACTGGGTGCAAGCAATTGCATTATTTTAACAAAGTGCTTTTGGTATTAATATTTTAATAATTGCGTGTATCACTGTTTTTTAAAATAAAATGAATTTTTTTCTATTTGAGGCAAACAATATAAGAAAACATCAGGTTGTTAATTCTTATATCATATTCAAAGTTATAAAAATATTTCTCAATTCATCACCTCTCATATTCCAATCAATCCTAATATCTGCTTATAGTTCAATCATCCTACTGTGTCACTAGGAGCATGCCTGAATCTCTAACGGCTCTACACTGCTTACCAAAAAATGTTTGCACATCTCAGATTAGTGCTGCATGGCAGGCAAGTTATTGATTTAGGAAGATATAACATCCACACTCCTGCTGTAAATTCTGAATTTATGAGGCCTGAAGGACAGATTACAACAAAACAAGGTAGTTACAGAAAGCAGGGACTGATGGGGCTCACTTTAGAGTAGGTAGATGGTATGATCATCTATGTAGGTCATCTTTGGTCCCTAAAGGGATACATTCTTGCCTGTAACTCTTCACCATTATACAGTCTAGGGGTCCTGTCAGTGCTGAGAAAAGTGTTGACCTCTCACTACTGAATAGCTCTTCTGTAATGAGATTAGATCACCATTTTGAAAGATAAAATAAAGTTTATAGTCATCAGGAACTTCTGCATCTTTCACCAGGTTCATCATCAGGAAGATCCCATCCTCCAGGGATTAGAATGACACTTGTGTAACTTTCAGTATTAAAATGTACCAAAACAAACAAACAAAGAACAAAAATAGGGGGAGGTCACAAATAATTAAGACCCTAAAATGTGAAATAAATTAAACAATGAGGTCAAGATTTTGGAGAGAAAATTTTTCATTGATTGCTTGTTTTTCTTCCTCTTCTGAGCAAGAAGAATTGACATCTATGTTCTAGACTTTGGAAGGTAGACATAGTGTCTGCCATCAGGATTGAGGGTCTAGTTGCTTCTTCACCAAAATAATAAAGATAATTTCTCCCTCTGAGGCAAAGTTTATGCAGATTTGCTCTCAGCCTATTAATAGATTGGTGCTTTCTTAAGCTCAGCTGTGTGTATAGTAGCCACCTGGGACGACCTGTGTTTTGCCCTTGTGAGACTTGCAGGACAAGAAGAAATTATTCAAACACTAAGCTCATGCTGCCCACTGTGCCATAAGTAATAAAGTCCTTTGTCTCTAACCCAGGAGTCTGTGTCCTTTGCTGGCATCCATGAAATTGTGGTAAGCTAATTATTAGCTTGCAAGTACTGTAAAAATCCCAGACCCTTCACAGTTCTTGACAAGGGTGTACCATACATTTTGGTTGGCGTTGCAGAAGACAGCAACCAGGGGGTTCTATGAAGAGTCCTTTCTCAGAAGAAAGAGGCTAAGCAGTATGGGTAGACCATGAGAGAGGCTTATAGAACTCAAGAAAATATTTTACTTACTAGATTACTGGTTTATTATAAAAGGATATAACTCAGGAAGAGCCAGGCAGAAAAGATGAATACAGTGGGGTATAGGGAAAGGGCACAGAGCTTCCATGGCCTCTCCAGATACCATTCTCCAGCACCTCCATGTGTTCACCCACCCAGAAACTCTCTGAACCCTGTCCTTCTGGGGTTTTACGGAGGCTTCATTACATAGGCATGATTGATTGAATTATTGACCACTGGCAATTGATTCACCCTCCAGCCCCTCATCTTTCCCCTCCCCAGAGGTCATGTGGTGGGGCAGAAAGTTCTAACCTTCTAATCACATGATTGGTTCTCCTGGCAACCAACCCCCTTCTGTAGGTGCTTTCCAAAAGTCACTTCATTTACACAAAAGACACCTTTATTACTCTCAAACACTTAGGAAATTCCAAGAGTTTTAGGAGCTGCGAGCCAAGAACTGTGAATAAAGATCAAATATATGTGAGAAATATATTTTGGTCATTAGAATAATTACATATATATTTCTTATAAATCATAATATCACGAGGAAATAGACAATGGCAATCTGCTATGTGCAGAAGAAAACAGAAAAATGGAACAGAAAAAAAAAAATCAAAATATTATGAAAAAAGGTCTAGTGAAAAGAAAGCCTAAAGGTAGGGATTGAAAAGTTTCAATGTCTAAAAAAAGGAAGGGTTTCCCTGGTGGCGCAGTGGTTGAGTGTCCGCCTGCCGATGTAGGGGACGTGGGTTCGTGCCCCGGTCCGGGAGGATCCCACATGCCGCGGAGCGGCTGGGCCCGTGAGCCATGGCCGCTGAGCCTGTGCGTCCGGAGCCTGTGCTCCCCAACGGGAGAGGCCACAACAGTGAGAGACCCGCGTACCGCAAAATAAATAAATAAATAAAAATAAATAAATAAATAAAAAATTAAAAAAGGAAAATAAATAAAAAATTAATAAGATCCACCAGACCACAGTCAAGGGGGTTTTATAATGTAAGTATCAAAAAGGAACCTTGCAAGAATTCAGAAAAAAGAAACTGAAACCACAGAAATGCATTAAAGGGAGCTCCAAGGAGCTTCATTTCTTTATATATCAGAGGAGAAAGAATTCAGCCAGAGGCAAAATGATAGATAAGAAGTGATTTATTAGAATAGGATGCTTGTGAGGCTTACAAGCCAGTGGGTAAGGGGGGAGAACTTAGTGGCCTACAGTTTTGTAATCAAAGGAAAAGTGGGGAGGGGGAGAAGGCCACTTTCTTCGTCATTCTTGAGTAGACGTCACGCATCCATCATCAGTTCCTCCTCTGTGTCCGGTGGGGGAGATTTCTTGTCCCTACATGGTCAAACTGGGACTGTCATGGTGCAATCGAAATGGGCCAAAAGGCGGTAACATATACTGAAATATGGTAAATCATCTCAGGTTTCAGTATAATGTCACTTCTTCCTTATATTTTTGTTTTTAGTGTGCACGGAGGACCATGTCCTAGGAATCATTAATTTACTGGGCTCACTGGGCAGGATATGGGTCTCATGCTACCATTGTTTTATAGTTTTGGGGCATGTCTCATGCTTCTGTTGCATGGTTTTGTTGCTAAGCAAGCCTGCTTGGTTTTGTGGGCAAGCAAACCTGCTTTCTTGCGTGATAATTAACTTACAGGGGTCTCCCATACTTTTTTCCCTATTTACAGTCCCCTAGCGGGATTAGCTATTTAATCACCTACTTTGTCACTTTACTCTGTCCCTATTAAAGCTAGTAGCTCACTCAGGGAGAATGAAGAAGATGAAGAAAAAGGAGAAGCATCAGGAGGAGAAAGAAGAGGAGAGAATCAAAGTGTCAACACAGTAGAAGAAAAAAAAAAATGTGATGGTTCGTTTTGTGTGCCAATTTGACTGGCCCACAGTGCACAGTTATTTGGTCAAACATTATTCTAGATGTTTCCATGAAGGTGTCTTTTGGATGAAATTAACATTTAAATCAATGGGCTTTGAATAAAGTAGATTATGCTCCGTAATATGGGGTAGCCTTAATCCAATCAGTTGAAGGCATTAATAGAACAAAGAGATCTCCCCTGAGCAAGAGGGAATTCCACCAGTGGACCGCCTTTGGACTCACATGTCAACTGTTCCCTGAGTGTCCAGCTGCCAGCCTCCTCCATGAGATTTTGGGTTCACTAAGCCTCCACAATCACATGAGCCAATTCCTTAAAATAAATCCCCCCCCCTCTCTCTATGTGTGCATGCACACACACACACAAATCTCTATACATATTATATGTATATTGCATATATGTGTATGCTTGGTTCTGTTTCTCTGGAGAACCCTAGCACATGACCCAAGAAGTTTTTGCCCAGAGAGGATTCCTAATAATCCTGAATATTCAAGACATTGTGAACTACCATACTCATGAACCTAACTGAGAATATTACTTAAAAATTTAATACAGTCACCCAAATATTAAGTAAAAATTAGAAACTCACAAATGAGTGTCATAATACATAAAAATTGATTAAGAGAAGTAGATCCAAAGAAACATAGATTAAGTATAAATAACTTGGTAGCTACAAATGTAGTATAACTGTTGTAATTCATGAAAGGAAAACTACATAATAAACAATAACTTGATAGTAACGGATTAAAAAAAAATCATTTTAAAAATGGCCATAGATGGGGAGATGGGGAGTTGGTGGTTGGAAGTAAAATTTCCATTTTCTTTGTCTTTCATGGGGAGAATCAAAAGGTACTATTTAATTTGTTGGAGATAAATTGAGATTTATACACTATTATTTAAAAATATGAAGACAATATCTAATCTGAAACAAGGGACCCAATCGCTGTGTTTGGTTCTTGGTATGGAATAGCTTCCTATATTTGTTTATTAAACTATTTTTTAAAGAATTCTTTTTTTATATAAATTTATTTATCTATTTACATTTTTTAAATTTTTGGCTGTGTTGGGTCTTCGTTGCAGGGAGCAGGGTTACTTGTCGTTGTGGTGCACGGACTTCTCATTGTGGAGGCTTCTCATTGTGGAGCATGGGCTCTAGGTGCACAGGCTTCAGTAGTTGTGGCACGCAGGCTCAGTGTTGTGGCACATGGGCTTAGTTGGCATGTGGGATCTTCCCGGACCAGGGCTCGAACCCATGTCCCCTGCGTTGGCAGGCAGATTCTTAACCACTGCGCCACCAAGGAAGCCCTATTAAACTATTTTTACACATATGTTTATTTGATGTTAATAATAATATTTTCAAAAGCCACTTTATCTTATTTATTTTATAAAGACATATGAAAGTAATCACATAGGGTGGTATTCATGAGTCCTCTGGAATCAGGCTCCAGAATCAGGTGGATCCGGCTTCAGAATTATGACTCAGACGCTTACTTGTGTGTTGACTTACACTCTCTCAGCCTCAAATTCCTTCATTGATTTTAGAATTCATATATATTTCCTATACTCTGTCCTTGATATATTCAGCATAGAGCGGCCATTAAAACAATTACAGACGAATGTATTGCCAAGCAATATACAGAATTCATGATCTATTTCAACTTTTTAAAGCAAGTGATTAAAACATTTCCAATGTTCTCACCTGACCTTAATTACTGACAATTTCATTTTGTTTACTAGCTTCCTTTGTTGCAGACCTGCTTCTCACTTTGATTACTTCATGGCATTATTCATTTACAATACGTTACACTTGGGCTCTATGTATTTCTCTTGATACATACATAGCTTCTTGGTACTATAGCAGGTGATTTCCCGCCCAGAATTGTTTGCTTTCTATTACTATGCAGATTACTTTTCTTAATTAAAGTGGGTAGGTTTATAAATTGGAGCTGAAAGAATTTGGTTCCTCTATGAAACTCTCTGTTCTGCCATTCATTATGTGAAGTGTTTGCTCTCACAGTCACACTACCATTAACCAGAGGGCAATAATGCTTCTGATTTAGACAGGCTATATTTAGACAATTAATTCTATGAAATATAAAAGGTCACTCACTATTCCCTCATTGTTTGTTGAAGAATAAAAAGGATGAGTAATAGACAATCAGGCAAAATATAAAAATGTGGGTTATCCATTACAAAGAATATATTTCCAAATGAGTCTATGGTTTTAACAGTAGTATATAATGTTAGAATGTTTATATCATTTTAGTTTAATTTTAGGGAGTGAGCTGATTAATTGTATGCTTCTTTTAATATGGTTATTTGAATTGTATCACAACTGGGAAAAGATCTTAATAAAATGTGATTGAACTTTAGAAATATGAAGATTTTTAAAGATCATCTAGTTCGTGGTATCAGTGCTCAGATTCCCTTGTTCCCTTTCAGCTGTGACCTGTCATGAATCAAAACTCCCACTTTCCTTGGAAGCTTGGACTTCCTTCTGAACAAAGAACTCCAGGGAGCCTCTACCAGTAGCTCAGAATTGTCACTTGAGATTATACCTATTTGCCATAATTTCTCTTAACCCAATCCTTTTATTTTAGAGATGAAGAAACTAAAAACAAAGAAGTATATTGATTTGTGTAAGGTCATTAAAAAGTTATTCCCAAAGCTAAAATAACTCAGATCTCCTTACCAGTACAGTGTTACGTGTCCCTCATCAAACTGACCTCCACCCGATTCCTACCTGTGCTACTATGTACCACGCATGCACACATACTCACAAAGTCAGACACAAGGAGATATATAGACACACACACCTATTAGGGTGAAGGTGAATAACAACTTACACTATAAAGGGCTGTGAGAACATCCTAATATTTATTATGAGGCAAGAAAAAGCCACAATATTCACATTTAAGTTTTGTACACAGCTATTAGATGATTGTACTTTCTGGCAAAATGATCAAATTCAACAATATATACCTCAAAGGGAGACTTTCTTCATATTTCATTTTATACGGTGCATGTTACACAGTTGCCAAACATCACAGTAAACAATTGTTAAACAGCAGACGTATCTTAAGTATTTCACCTTCAATTATATATTTCCAAATCTTGTGTTTGTTTGTTTTTTTTCCTCTGGGACATAACTAAAAGATCTCCACCAAGATGTGTGTCATCTTGAAATAAAAGAGTAGATGTCCTGTCTTTTGGCTCCATTTTAAATTTTATTTCTAGTTGATACATAATTCACATGCAATAAAATTTACCCTTTTAAAAGTGTGTATAATTTAGTGGTTATTACTATGTTCATAAAGTTTTTTTACCATCACCACTATCTATTCCAAAACATTTTCATAACAGCAAAATTAAAAAAAAAATCTCTGTGCATTAGCAGTTATTCCTTACCCTCCCTTCTGATAACCATGAATCTATTTTCAGCCTCGATATATTTACCCATTCTCTAGGTTTGATATACATGGAATCATATACATGGAATCATACAATGTGTGGCCTTTTATCTCTGGCTTCTTTCACTTAGCATATTGCTTGTGCTTATCTCTTGAAATCTTTTCTAGCTTTATGATTTGGTTAGTATTTTTATAATTATTACCTTTTACCATTTGAAAGAAAGTCTTTTATGCAATAAAATATGCTCTTAATTTTCTGGTATCAGATTATTTACTATAATCTCAAATTATACATGTTATGGTTTTATCCTTATAGTATGTGATATTGAGAAAAAAAGTAGAAAAATACAGAGAAAATAAAGAGAAATATAAAAAATGTTATCAAACCCTTTTCAAATCTTTCTTCTCTTAATGGAGGAAAGATATATACATGCATATAATACATTAATATATCTATTTATATAATAATATCTTATTTTAATATAATGTTACTATATAGATAAAACATATTAACATATAGATATAATAATATATCTAATATAGAGATAATTACATAGAGATAATATATATACACACACACAATATGTATTAAATATTCAATAGAATAATTTCTTTAATTGGATTAATGTATCATCAAGTCACTTCTTATCAAAAGATACCCTCAGTTTCTATAATATTTACGTCTTTTTCTTTTTTTTCCCAATATTGTAAAGAGACATTAAATAAACCAAATATGTGTAGGAGTGGTTACTAGTCATGGCAGTAAATTTGAATTTTGAGAGAAAAATAAAGGGCTAAAACATCTTTATGTCACTAAACGTTTACTCAGGGGTTCTTTTAGTAATTACTTAAAAGAGTATTTAAAATTAGCCATGCTGGGATGGAAGGAATGGGAGTTGGGATTAAGAGAGGCAAACTATTATATATAGGATGGATAAAAACAAGGTCCTACTGAATAGCACAGGGAACTATTTTCATATCCTTTGACAAACCATAATAGAAAAGAATATGAAAAATATGTATAACTGAGTCACTTTGCTGTACAGAAGAAATTAACACAACATTGTAAATCAACTATACTTCAATACAATTTTTAAAGAAAGAAAAAAAGTGAGCAATGCTAATAATCCCTCATCTTTTTGTAAAGCTAAACACAAGTTTTATGCTCAAATTTGCATCTAAATATGAAGAAATAATTCGATTTAAAAAAGAATCAATCTAAATTATATTGTTCTCTCTTCTCTATTTGAAAATATGCTCATGACACTCTAAGACTATCCTAAAATTGAATCAATAAATGAAATCTCTTATGCAAATAAGTCACAAAATAGCATTTGCTTATACAGCAAAACACTGTTACGACAATGTTGTGTCATCCTGTATTTTGGCTCATTGACTTGGCTTCCTACTCACTCTCATACACACATCTGCTGACATAAGATTTATTGGCCATCTTTTAATTAAACTGCTGAAGCATGATGTAGGTAGGAGTCATGAGTGCGAGAATAATGATTGCATTTCATTCTCTTATTTGGCTTATTTTAGGATAGTTTTAAGCTAAAACTATTAAGCTAAAACTATTTAGGATAGTTTTTGGAGCTAAAACCCTAATTGAAACTTACTGAAGACTGTAAAGACATTAATATCTTTTGGTATTAATCCTAGGAGGATATTTTATATAATCAGCATTTTTCATAGTTTGTTCTTGTGTTGTAGCTATATAGGCTTTCAACTAGTTTATTACTCATAAATTACAGAGCCTTGAAGCTACAATAGACTCAGTGATCTTATAGTTGTAAAAGGGTCAACATCTACCATCAAAGGCAAGTGGATGCTTGGCTCTATTTTAAAATATTTTTATGTATAAAAATTCTCTAGGGCTTCCCTGGTGGCGCAGTGGTCGAGAGTCCGCCTGCCGATGCAGGGGACATGGGTTCGTGCCCCGGTCTGGGAAGATCCCACATGCTGCGGAGCGGCTGGGCCCGTGAGCCTGCGCATCCGGACCCTGTGCTCTGCAATGGGAGAGGTCACAGCAGTGAGAGGCCCGCGTACTGCAAAAAAAAAAAAAAAAAAAATTCTCTAGTTTGTTGACTAGCCTGTTCAATACGGAATCTTGGTATGTGGTTATAGCCAGTATAGCTCTCAATATATTTAAAAGGAAAACCTGGAGATAGTTAAGGATAAAAGAATTAGGATATTCTATGCCTCCTGTATACCTAACTGGATTCAGACAGATTCTGAGATTTTTATGACCCAGCTAACCTCTTCATCCTGCTATCCTTTCATCTCCTAATTTTTCTTTAATCACATGATATCTTTGTTAATCACATTTTAGATGAATTCAAATTCAACACTCTCTTTTTGAGAGGCATTATGGCAACACTGAGAGAGAAAAAAGGAATGAAGCATGGTCTCTGACAATAAGGATTTCTGATTTTGTAAGTAGCTAGACATGTTTGAATATCTTTAACATCATGAAGACTGACATTGATGCTACAGTAAAACTGGATTTTACTTGCAACATTATGACCTTGAGTAAGATATTAAACCTCTGAAAGCCTTCATTTCCTCATCTGTCAATGAGATAATTCATGTGAACCACTTGGTCCAGTGCCTGGTACAGTTTTAAAAAAAAGAAAAAATTAGCTACCTACAGCTACTTGTTATTTAAATGGTATCAATCTATATTTCTGTAATATCAGAAGAGTCCTATAGGATGCCATGAAACATCCCTTCCTCTGTATTGAATAAAACCGCTGTGTTATATGATAACAAACACAATTTTTATTGCATGTACCTGGAAATACAGAGATATAGAAATAATAGAGAAGACTCATGGGTATATCACTCCATAATTTTGCTCATGCATTCATATTACTCTCTACCTGTTTAATTCTAGCCTGCAACCTGCTATTGCTTCTACTCACAGGCAATCTTCCACAAATGCTGTCATTTATTTTTTTAAATTCCAGTAAGGTTTTACTATGTGCTAGGCCTAGTAGATGTAGAAATGAATAAATGAAAATTCCTGTTCTTATAGTCTTGTTGGGAGAGAAAAAAAGTAAACCAATATTTACAATAAGATGATGAAAGCGATTGCCAAAGCAGAACCTGAAGCAAAGGCTATGTGCAGGTAATTTATTTGGGAATTAATCGCAGGAAATGAGTAAGGGGCAGTGGGAATGAAACAGGGAAGAGAGAAATTCTTTACAAAGAATGTGTTCTCCAGTTGGCCCTATCTCTTGGAGACTGACACATCATCCCACTGGACCTTCTGAGGTACTTTACAAATGTGTCTCAAAAATGATGTCCCCTTTACTCTTTCTCATTGGTCCCCTTCCTCATTGGCCAAGGCTAATCCAGGGCTTAATTTCCCTGAACTTTCAAGTTGTGTGTGGCTGAGCGACTATCTGGTCTTGCAGGTAACCCATGCCACCGGGGCAGGAAATGAGAAATGTGTTCTCTATTCCCACCTCCCTAGCCTCTGACTCCTTCTGCAATACCTTGCTAAGGCATTTCTGGAATCCCCACCTCGTTTACTATAGACCATTGTTGTGCCCAAGCTTCAAAGAAACATTTCACCAGTTTTTGGACCAGCTCCAAATGGCTTTACTGGGACATTGCACCCCAAGTCATGGGTAAATGCTCTTAAATTAGTAAATACCCCACTATTAAGACTGTTCTTCTAGTTACTTTGGGCCAACATGCTCAATCTCCACTCTCACATGCGTTCCACTTATTCCTGGCTACCTACTAACCAGATGGTGAATACTTTTGGTGTTCAAGCTATTTCCTCCCAAAGTAGGGGCTATTTCCTATTCCAGTTATGCTTAGCTCTGATCCAGGATATAGGGCTGGAGGCAGTGAGGAAGAAAGCATCATCTTGTGAAGCTCTGGCTTCAGGCAGGGTTATTTTCATTGTTTCCAGGTAATGGAAAGCTGCTTTCCTTTAGCCAAGAGGATGACATCTGCCAAACTCGAGGGTTCTTCTGATGGCTTAAGATCCTCAAGCTCATCCACACAAATGCCCTATTTCAGGGCTTATGTGCAGGCAGATTATTTGGGAAATTATTTCAAGTAGCAGGAGAGAGGGACAGTGGAAGTGAAAAGGGAAATGGTGAAAAGGAATACAAAGATGCATCACCTGAGAGACTGGTGCTCAATCCTCAATCCTTATGACTTTTATGAAAGACTCAGAACTATCTGCCAGGTTGATGTAATAGGGAACCATCTCCCCATTGTCTCTCATCTCCTAGTTGTCAAGGGTTATGCCATTCTACTAATCCCCCTGCATCTGTGGGTATCTCTACCACAGTATCAGGCAAACCCTGAGTCAGGAAGTGAGAATTATGTGAGACAGTCTGAGTTGAAGCATTGCCCAGTGCACCTGTGTAAACCTGGAGTAAGTAATCACTAAATGTGTGGCTGAGCGGGGGAGGGTGTGAAGAAATGGAGTGTCACACAGAGGTGTCTGAGTGTCCTATAATAAAGGCATGGGCTCACATTTACCATTTCCCACTACACGATATACATTTGGCAGTATCACTTGTATTATTACTTATTCCTTATATAACTTTCATGAGTGCTTGCTCTGTCTTCCAGAACATATGTAAGCTCTCTGAGAGACAAGACTTATTTCATTTATTTTAAATTTAAGATCACCCATCAATGTGCCATGTTCCCTAGAGTAGCATGTTAAATAATTGTCAATTAAATAGTAAATGTATTTCCAGCTTCTCAAATATTTTGCTTCTCAGATAATTGACTTTAAAAAGCTGGTTTTTTTAAAGTGTATTTTCTAGTAAACTAACTCATAATCCTAACACTTCAATAAAAAACTTTTTTCTTTGCCTATGCTAACTGCTGTGATCATACCACATACTTAGTATTATGCTCTTGAAAGTAGAAATATTAAATAGGAGTTAATTAGCATTTAAAATAATAGTAAGCCTATTTACTATAAATAATCGCTTTCAACAAATTTATAACCATCCAGCCATAATAATAGTGGACACTGTGGGATAATTAATAGACTTAATTCTCAGTTACCATATGTAATGGAAAGGAGTAAGTTGTGACAATTTTTAAGATCATTTACCTTTGAATTTGGAATATATTATGGACTTATAACAAAAATAATATCTTATATTTATGTAAAATCAGTGGCTTTTGCTTCAATTTATATTAAAATTTTTTTCCTTAAATTAAGAATAGACTTTGTGGAAGTTATACCCAGCATTAGTATTGGAAGGGAGTTTATTTGAGATTTAAAGCCACAAAGAGGGTAATCTGTGTTTAAATAATTGTGACCATATATGACTTCTCTTTTTCTTTTACTTTTTTGCAAGTAGATATAGACATAGACAGACCTAATGAAGGACTCATTTTTGGATACCCAAACTTATGCTTAATTCTGAAACCGACAGAATGCATCTTGGGACTTAGCAGAGTGTAGGTTCTGTCTTGGCACAGAAAGAATTCAGAGAGAGGCAGAGTGACAGGTAAGCAAAGAGTTTATTAGTATAGGCTGCTTGTGAGAGATACAACTGGGTGGGCAAGGGAGTGCTGCCCTCAGAACTTAGTGGGCTACAGTTTTAATCACTTAAAGGAATCACTTAATCAAAGGAAAAGTGGGGAGGGGGAGAAGACCACCTTCTTCCTCATTCTTGAGTAGAAGTCATGCTTCCATCATCAGTTCCTCCTGTGTCGGGTGGGGGAGATTTCTTGTCCCTACATGGTCAAACTGGGACTGTGACTGGTGCAATGGAAATGAGCAAAAAGGCAGTAACATACCCTAAAATATGGTAAATCATCTCAGGTTTCAGTATAATGTCACCTCTTCCTTATATTTTTGTTTTTAGTGTGCACGGAGGACCGTGTCCTGGGAATCATTAACTTACTGAGCTCACTGGGCAGGATGTGGTTCTCATGCCACCACTGTTTTATTGTTTTGGGGCATGTCACATGCTTCTATGCATGGTTTTGTTGCTAAGCAAGCCTGCTTGGTTTTGTGGGCAAGCAAACCTGCTTTCTTGAATGATTCTTAACTTACAGGGGTCTCCCATACTTTTTTCTCTACTTACAATTCCCTAGTGGGATTAACTCTTTAATCACCTACTGTCCCTTTACTCTGTCCCTGTCATTCCAGAGCGAAACTCTTTTCACTATCATTCTCTCATGAGTGTGCAGTGGAGTTTTCTAGAAGTTATATGATATCACATCATATATGTGATTTGTGATATCACAACAGATTAAATGTAGAATCAATATGAGAATACAGCTCTCTTTTATTAAGCCAGAGAGTAAGATTGACAAAAATGGAAAACAATGTCACCCTTTTCACTACTGCTTTTTGAAATAAAAACGTTATTTTATGTTAACAAGCGATTGACTTTTATTGTTAAATAAATTGTTTAAATTTTTTCTCAGCTTTAATTTAGAACATGGCAAACATTGATCAGTACAGCCCACATAATCAAAAGCTCTTTGGGTCTGCAATCATTTTCAAGTGGGTAAAGGTATCCTGAGTTCTAAAAGTCTGAGAACTGCTGCAGTGTATCAATAATTGTCCAATGACAGGACTAGGCAGAGAATTCAGAAAGTGAGTTCAAGGTGGACTAGAAGATTCTGTGAAGGCTTTTTGGGGAAATAGGAACTTGCACTGGGTCTTAAATGATAAAGGGGAATTTGAGCTTTGTAGAATAGAAAGGGCCCCCAAAGTCGGGGAGCCAAAGACGGAGGTGCAAACCATGGAGTGGGCGGGGTAGAGGAATTAGATGTGTTTGGCTCTAAGGGGAAAGCAAGTGGTAGCAAAGTAATGAGAAAAGTAGCAAGAGACAGGTAGAGACAAAGAGACAAAGGCTAGAACACGGGACTAGGGGAATTTAAATTTAATCATATTGGCTTTAGGGAGCCAAGGAAGGTTTCCAAGCAGGAGGGTGACAAATATAATTTTGCTTGGGGGGAAATTCATTTTGGTGGTGTATTAGATTCTACATGGAGGGAAACTGGTCGAAATGTAATCTTAGGGGTCCCTGTATAAAATGGTAAGGGCCAGTGCTAGAGTTTCAGGGTCTGAAGCCTGAGTGATGGGTGAGAATGGAGTAGCATTAAGGAAAACAGAGCACACGGCAGGGATTGGAAGGAAAGATAAAATATTGATGATGATGATAAATCCACCATTTGATGTTGAAGACGCTTCTGGATCATAACTACTAAATGATGTTTGATACAATTTACATATTAAGTCTATTTCTTATCATATTGGAATTTTTAGCTGTGCGAATTCATAAGCAAACTGTGTGAAACATTTAAAAATTAATTTGAGGGACTTCCCTGGTGGCGCACTGGTTGAGAATCTACCTGCCAATGCAGGGAACACGACTTCGAGCCCTGGTCCAGGAAGATCCCACATGTTGCGGAGCAACTAAGCCCGTGCGCCACAACTACTGAGGCTGCGCTCTAGAGCCCACGAGCCACAGCTACTGAGGCTGCGTGCTGCAACTACTGAAGCCCGCGTGCCTAGAGCCCGTGCTCTGCAACGAAGAGTAGCCCGCGCGCGACAACGAAGACCCAACACGGCCAAAAATAAATAATAAGTAAATTTTAAAAAATTATTTTGAATAACTGATGATTCTCCATTTTAATCATGCGAGGCCACTGAAAGTTTACTGTAATTTCCACATTGATATCAACTATTGGTCTGTTTTACTTCATAATCAAGAAAATATATTTCTTGTTGATTTAAAATTGTTAGTTCACGTATTATCAGCCCCTTTGTGTGCGAAGCATGAATGTCCCTGAAGCTTGCTCCTGAGCTACAGCTTCAATATCATTGCACAAAATAAATCCCTGCGTTACAATGCTTTTTGTCTCCTTTAAAAGCTCCATATGCATTCCCCTCATCCTACCCTATATTCATTTACATATAATTTTAATGAGTAAAATGACTTTTAGTAATAAAACCAGTGTGGATTAAGCCCCATTAACTAATAAATTGGGGTATTTACATTTTGAGATTTTTTTTTTTTTTTTTTTTTTGCGGTATGTGGGCCTCTCACTGTTGTAGCCTCTCCTGTTGCAGAGCACAGGCTCCGGACGCGCAAGGTCAGCGGCCATGGCTCACGGGCCCAGCCGCTCCGCGGCATGTGGGATCCTCCCGAACCGGGGCACGAACCCGTGTCCCCTGCATCGGCAGGCGGACTCTCAACCACTGCGCCACCAGGGAAGCCCGTTTGACATATTTCTTAATAACTAATTTAGCCCCTAGAATAGATGATGAACTCTTGCAGGAAATCAACTGAATGTGTCATAATATTCTACAAATAAAACTTAATGACTGATTATAATTTCAGTTAAATACTTAATTTTGCCAATATGAAAATATATATACTTAGCTCAGCATTTGTGGTGTTTAAAAAAAAAAGCTACCCATTATTTCTTTCCTTGAAAAATGAACATTTATTCAGCAAAATAAAATTGTTGGCATATGAATATTGGCATATAAAGTGCCTTATTTGGTGAGTTTAGGAAATAAATTAGGAAGAAAGCCATGTACCTGAAGATTCAGTATATAGTTTACTCATTACATTTTAAAGTTCAATTTAACCTTTTATATATAATTGAAAAGAGGTAAAAATAAGTTAAATTGGCCACTTGTATCCTAACAAATTACAGCATTTTTAAACCATGAAAACTACAAATCAAAATAATCCTGTTAAGTATTCAGCAGCAAACTCACATCTGTCCAAGCTCAGACAATATGTTTGCCATAATAAGGAGAGTGAAATTATCTCTTCTGCTCACCTGACTTCATAGATTCCTTTCCAGTGTTTTCCTGGCTCTGTAGAGCACTTCTTCAATTATTTCAGAATCTCTGAGATACTCTCCATGCACTCCTGTGACCCTCTTGGATTCTTTTCTCTTTAAAAGAAAATTGCTACAGATTGCATGAATTCAGTAGCTTCAATCATTTGTCCATATCCCTGTCTTCCTTGTATATAATTTCATTAAGATGAATTGCATTGTCTTAGTGAGTCTAGAATACTCTGGAAGCATTCTGCCAAAAAACAGCCAGATTTTGGACTTTGACCTCAGGGCATCTGATTTATAAGAATTTAAGAAAGTGATGCCCTCCCCATTGGTCCTTACAGTGGCCCCCCAGTTACTAACCAATGCACAGTTCTTTGAAATTATATTTCTTGACCCTACCATATGCTCCACTGGCCCCTCCTGATACATGAAACATGCTGAACAAATAAGTGAAATGCTGCTCGAGATAACCAGACATTCAACATAATTAAATCATGTGCTGGGGGATGTTTCTGGAAACATCCCAAACAGAAACATTAGGTTCTAAAATGTAACTGTACAGGTGCATGCTCTTTAGTACTATAATTCCATTTGGTGGATCTTGTACTCGACTATTCCTTAATACTGTGTTTTAAATATGAATTTATATTGAATTTGATAGATATTCTAGGGCAGAAATCTAACAACAATGAAAAGATCATATGAAAAGGATTTTTATAAATGCTACTAAATTATATGAATAAAAGGGAATATTTTAATGCTATGCCAAGTAGCACTAGGTTGAGGTTTAACAATACCTATAACAATCTAATTCCTGTTGATTATGTAGACATAGTACTTCAAGATTTCAGTTACTAAGATAGTTTAAAAATAATTGAGTATAATTTAGCATAACATTAAAAAATATTTTTATTCTAGAATATTTCTAAGAAACACTCAGCATAGAAAACTTGTTTTAAATAGCCAAGTGTTTGAAAAATACTAAAATTACTTAGATATACTATCTAACAAATGAGTATGTTTAGAAAAATGAGAAAAGGCTGCTAGGATTAGATATTAATGCCTAGTGTTTACAAACTGTGGTTTTCAAACTGTGTTTCTTGGAGTTCTAGGTGTTTTCTCTTTACACTGTCCTCTGTGTAACATAGCGGCATCTGTATAACAGATCTGGGGGAAAAGGTTTTTATTCTCCTGTATTGCATCACAGACAGTGTTAGGAATATGGGGCTGAAGTCTCTGTTCACATTCTTGCGCCCTGGTAGTCTATCCTCCACACAGCAGCTAGAGGGATGCTTTGACACCACACTGATCAGCTCTTCTCTCCAGTGGAAACCTGCTGGATATCTAGCCATGTTTCTTTTTTTTTTTTTACATCTTTATTGCAGTATAATTGCTTTACATTGGTGTGTTAGTTTCTGCTTTATAGCAAAGTGAATACATATGTTCCCATATCTCTTCCCTCTTGCGTCTCCCTCCCTCCCACCCTCCCTATCCCACCCCTCTAGCACCAAGCTGATCTCCCTGTGCTGTGCTAGCCATGTTCCTTAGGCAAGGACTATGCCTATAGTATCTAGTAGAGTTCATGTCTGGATTCAGTTAAATATTTATTGAGCACCTAGGACCACAGTGGGAGATAACATAGAATTTACAATGTTTTAGAATTTACAATGTTTTAGGCACTGTTCTAAATTATTGGCATGCATGCACTTCTTTCATCTTCATTGTCTTATTCTTATCCTCATTTTACGAATAAAGAAGCTGAGACACAGAGAGGTGATGTAATCTGCCTAAGATCACACAGCTAGTTAAGAAGAAGAGGAAGGAGTCTAGCCCCAGTGTCCATGCTCCCAGGGACTCCACTGTAATCGGTGCAGCGAGTACAAAGATAAATTAAGCATAGTCCTTGTCCTCAGAGTATTTACTAAGGAGGGAAACATATTTTCAATGTAATGGTAAAAGATAATCATGACACTAGCAAATATTTATTAAGAATTTATATATTCTGAGCTTTGTAATAACTCCCTTATATGTATTGTTTAATTTAGCCTCACAAGAATCCTATAGATTTTTTGATTAGGAAATTAAGATAATTTTGCTCAAGATGAGAAGAACAAATTAGCTCCTGACTCCAGTCAGCTTGGATTCCTCTGGTTCTAACAGCTCTTAGTTTTCCTCTGTTGAATTATAAAAAACTTCACAGGACACACCAACCTTGCACAAGGCCACTCTGTGATTGTGACAGAGAAAGACACTAATGAGTCCCATTATAATCTTGTCAGAACATAGACAAAAAGAAGAGCACATTACAAACCACAAAAATGACCAAACGTTCCCTATCTCAGCTGATGTAAGTGACTCATCCTTTTCTGATCAATTTTATCTTTAGCTCTACTTTGTTCCTCTAACCTTCTAGACAGAAATGATTAAGACACCATCATGGACTTGCCCCTGTTTCTGGGGCAAGGACCATATTTTAAAAATCCTTCCAAAGATTTTAAAAACAAGCCTAAATCCTACAGCAGTTTCTTCTAACAGTCTTACTGAGATTCCCCCAGTTCCTCATGATGAACTATCTCCTTTGTTTGCAATGAGCCAATAAACTCAACTTAGTTCCACTTCAGGTGTGTTCTTTGGCTGGAGGATATTAACAGACACTCAGGTTCCACTAAGGTTGGGCCGAGACCCTCACTGTTGGACCAGGACACTAGACTCAGTAATAAGGTGCACACTGGGCCCCTTTGAAATCTCTACCTGCTCAAGTGTTCAAGGTGTCACCCTGGCCACTTATGGGAGGTTAATTTCACTCTGAACTAAGCTCTGATTATTATTTCATTGTGATTCTTCAGCACTGGGTTTTTTGTTTACTTAAGAACAAGTACTCTTGGGACTTTTTCGGTCATATGATCAGATTTATGTTGTTTCTCGGTGAATTGTTTTCTGGCCTTGTCATATTCACTTCTATGGTCTGCTTGTTTATTCTCTAAGAAGAAAAGTCTGTAAGGAGGGGATGGAGATAGACCTGATAAGTCCACCTTTCCGCCAGTGCTGAAAAAGGAATTCAGAAGGTGTCAACAGACTAATGTTCTTTGAGTAAAAATGCATTAGGTCACCATTTCAAAAACTTGTAAGGAGTTTTCCCTCAGTCTTGTGAGAAATAATTTATGTAGTTTCATCCCCAGAGTCGGGGGCGGTTTTCTGGCTCCTGATCAGGGCAAGTTTTAGAGATGCAAGTTTGCACAAACACCAACGTTACTGACCACTGGAGTTCTCATGGGGCCATCTTGATCTAACTCTGCAACTCTTTCAAGCCAAACCCCTCTTTCCTTTATGTTCTCTAAATATAAGATAGACTTTACTCTCTGACTGGTGAAATTTCCCAGAGACGATGTGAAACTGCAATGACTGCTGGGGGAACTTTTGACATTAGCAAGATGTTCATTTGACAGCTCCCTTGGAACAAAAGAGGAAGAAACTCTCATGGGGAGATTGTCTTGTCTACAACAAAGAGATTATTTTATTCAATGTAGAAGACTCCTCTTTCATTTCATTTCTTCAGGGTACAATAATCCCTGGCTTTTAAACTGAATGGCTTGATAAAATTGTCAAACACTCTTTCTCTCTTGTGTGTATATATGCCAAAATGTGTTTTCCTGCATCTAAACTTTGTCTCCTCTCCTTGCAAATGAGGAGACAATTAGCTCTTTTCAGTGATAATTTAATATTTGTTGGAAGTTGGCTTCTTCTCACTTCTTATTTTTCTGTTTCTGTTATTCTCCCTCTCTTTTTCTTGTGCTTGGGAAATCTTAAAGAGTAACAGATTAGAAAAATCATATTTCTTGTATACATGAACTTTGGGGATATCTAGTGCAAACACTAAAAGTTGTTTAAAAAAAAGAAAAACATTGTGTTACATTTGTTTTAAAAATTGTAGAGGCTTCAGTGTGCACTTACTAGCCTTCATTACTATAATTATGAGATTAAAAAAAGAGATGTTAGTTCTAATATGTGAAATAACTTTTGGCATTATTTAAAGAGTCTGTTAGATTTAGTTTACCATATAAAAATAATATTAGCACAATATTTAGATTTATACAAATCAGGGTTAAATTTCACACAGTTTAAATTCCCTAAAATGATTTATGATTTAAGTAGATAATTATTTTTTAAATTAAAATATATGAAAACATATGTGTGTGTATACATATATGTATATATCCATAATGAAAACAGTGGACATCTTTTTAAATGTTTAATTTTATGAAATTCTTACAATGTTGCCAATCATGAGGACTTAATGTATTAACTAAGATTATATTCCAGGTTCTTAAATAACTTCAAGACCTTGGACTATTCAGGACAGTAGTGACTATTATAATAGCCACTGTAGCTACTGAAATTTAAATTGCTTAAAATTAAATAAATTAAACATTCAGTTCCTCAACTGCACTAACCACAGTTCAATTGCTCAGTAGTCACATATGGCCAGTGGCTACCATATTAGACAGTACAAATATAGAACATTTCCATAATCAGAGAGTTGCTTTAACAGCAGACTTAGACATATGATTAAGCTACTTCGAAAATAATCTTTGGGTGTTGGGTATTTTTAAGTAAGAAAGATAAAGCAACACTGATCACTGAAAACATTCTGCACCCAATTCCAATGTATGGCAGGATTTTTCCATAGCACCAGGAATTCTCAAACACCACCTGCGTGTCCTACAGTTGAACTCAATTTTGGCACTATTTACCCCAGAGATAGGAGATAGCCTCAGATCTCACAATTTAAGTCCTCAGCCCTACAAGACTACACACCTCCCTTCCTCTCTCCTCACCCCCCTCAGCCCTCCTTAGACTCCGGACACAAACCCAGGTTAACACCTGTGCTTCTGACTGATAGTCATAAATTGGATGTTCCAATGACCTGGGTTCTATTAATTTGCTAGAGTGGCTCAGAGAATCAGGGAAACATTTTACTTATTAGGCTACTGGTTTGTAATAAAAGGTTGTAACTCAGGATCAGCCACATTGAAGAGATGCCTAGAGAAATGTATGAGATAAATGGTGCAGAGCTTCCATGCTATCTCCCAGTGCATCATTCTCCCCCGCAGATCTCCACCTGTTCACCAACTTAGGCGCTCTCTGAACTCAAGCCTTCATTACATAGGCATGATTGATTAAATCACTGACCATCTGAGATTGATTCAACCTCCAGCCCCGTTCCCTGCTCTCCCCTCCCCAGAGGTCAGGTGTTGAGACTGAAAGCTTCAACCCTTTCATCACCTTGTTAGTTCTCCAGGCAACTAGCACCATCCTTAGGTGCTTTCCAAATCTCACCTGATCAATGTTACAAAAGACACTTTTATCACTCTCATCACTTAGGAAATTCCAAGGGTTTTAGGAGCTCTGTGCCACAAACAGGACAAATATGGTCTTCAAAATGCTTTGATAACATTCCTCTAAAAGAGTATGGAAGACTAGATACCATTTTGTGCATTTTAAAGCAAATATCTAAAAATTCTCATCATAAGTTTAAATAGCTGCAAAGAATAAAATTTCCAACAAGTTATAAATACTGACATTTAAAAAATAAGTCACAGCATTCTTTTAAATATTCCCAAAATATGGAAATGATGGCCGTCATTATCCATTACAAAACTAACAAACAAGAAGGAGCTCTTCTTTTTAACAGTTGAATATTTTATATTACATTTTTACCCTCCTGAACTTGTATTTCCATTCTATTGCCTCCAAGGATTTTAAATATGTGCTTTTCATAAAATTCTTTATTCAAAAGTAAATTTTACATTGAAATATAATACACATAAATACATCATAAGTTTCTGGCTCAATACATTTTTACGAAGAATATACACTCATCTAACAGCCAGCATTCAGATCAAGAAATAGGTTGTAAAATATTTTTAGCACCACAGGGTTCTCTCTTGGGTCCTCTTCCACTGTCCTGACTTCTAATCTGGGATAATAAATATAATAACCAACAACGGCCAGATCATATATAAAAATAGAGCTTGGATCCACAACCTGCAGCAGCCTACCCAGGAAACCAACCCCTTATCTATCATAACCCGATAAGCCAGGCTGCTGTAAGTTGGACTAGTAGGAAGTCAGATTGTTAGCTTGAATAACAATCTAGGAAGCCAAATAATAACTTCTGTAATAATTGATCCTGAATGCCCAGGGCTTGATTAATAACTGACAGCTTCCCTAATTTTTGTCCCTGCGTCCAGCTTAAGACCAACTAGAGAAAGCTAAATATGTACCCCTAGACAGTCACATAGGTGCTCCCTTCTGATTAGCCCACCTACAGCTTCCCGCATGTCCACAGCCTCCAGTCATAGCACACCTGAAGCCTTCCTCTTTTTCTACTACTAATGTTTCCTACTTTTCTGCCTACCTTTGAGTCTTTGCCCAAACTCAGGTGGCAGCTGACTCACTTGTTATTGCAAGCTCTGAATAAATGGCCTTTGCCTGTTCTCATTTGGTTGATCTTTGTTTATTTCTACAAATCCCAATATATTTTGTGTCTGGATCTTTATGCTGTAAAATTCATTCATATTATGTATAAGTGTCATTAGTTTGTTTTTATTGATATATAGTGTTACTATATCACAAATTATTTCTCTATTTTACTGTGATGGATATTTGGTCTTTTTCCAGCTTGGGGCTTTTATGAATAAAGCTGCTATACAAATTGGAACATATCACGTGCTGACTATATGTTTATGTGGAACTTTTGGGTCTTGGGTAGGTGTATTTAGCTTTAGCATGTACTGCCAAACGGTTTTTCAAGGTGGTTAAACCAATTTACTCTCCCACAGGCACTATAATCTGATAGAATTTTATCCTAACATATACTTTTTTATGCTTGGAAGTCTTTTATTGATCTTTCTATGCTTCAGAGTCATTCTCCTATGCAGACAGAGTTGTATAAATTGAAATTTGATCTAAACAAACTTCTGTGACCATGAGGCTATATTAAAATTTGTTTTGCACTGAGCTATCATTAGTTATTAGTAGTACCGCATTGATCAAAATAACGTGTTATGAATTTGAGAAAACAGTAATAAACAGGAAAAGCAAAGTTGTATTGGGAAAACATTACTTGCAGAAATAATTAAAGTTTTTTAAAATTAGTTTATGCATCTGTGGATAAAAATTATTTCTAGAATGAGAATATTCGGCATCACTTTCTTCTTATTTTAGATTTTTGTTTATGTTAAGTGCTAAGAAACTATGTTCACAATAAGTAGACAGGCATAGAAGATGTCTATTATCACAATATCACTCAGTTCTTTGAACTACTGTTGAGTAAAAATGTCCCAATGGGATCAGATTGCTTTAGCTAGAAGGGCCAGATCCTTACTAATTCCTCAAAGCTCTTCTCCATCATCGAAGAAGGCAATTATGTCTGTCTCTGGTTCCAGGTAAAGTGTTGGATAAACAGGACTCTCGCATATTCCCGAGACCGGTGTTGGTTTCACTGGCAAGACAGCCTACAGTTCAGATCAGCGAGGTGGAAAACTGCGCCCTCCGCTGCCGGGGTCTCCGGATGGAGTCCGGTTGAGAGCGCAGCGCGGCGTGCACGGAAGCTCCGGCTCCCTCGCCACGCCCACTTCCTGCCCCATCCTGGGCTTTTCCAGGTCTCCTTTTCCAGTGAACCGGATGCTCCGTCAGTTACCTCCTCGGCGTCCTCCGGTGCTTCCCGGCTCCCTGGCAAGGCCGCAGGCATCCACGGGGGGGACGGTCAGGGGGCTCCCGGCGGCTGGCCTGGCAGGTGTAGGGCGCCGGTAGGAGCTGGGCGCACACGGTTACCGAGCGTGGAGGAGACACGTCCCTGCGGCGATGGGTGCCAGGGGCGCTCCTTCACGCCGGAGGCAGGCGGGGCGGCGACCGCGGTATCTGCCCACCGGGAGCTTTCCCTTTCTCCTCCTCCTGCTGCTTCTCTGCATCCAGCTCGGTGGAGGACAGAAGAAAAAGGAGGTAGAATGAATCCTCTGGGCATTCCCGGGAGGGCCAGGACGGGTCCGGGCAGGCGGGCCGCGTTCATAGGCAGCCTTCCCGCGTTGCTAGGCAGCCGGGCCGCCAGGTGTGGGCGATGGCTGTTTTGGGGAGCGGTTGGGAGGCCTTTGCGCAAGTCCTTTGGGCTCCACAGTTTCAAAAGTGGGGTTGCCCAGTGCTTTCTCAAAAAACAACGAAGCATCGTCTTTTGTGCGCTTAGCACCTCACGCCTTTAAGACACGGAGCGTTTTTGACCCTTACTTGAAGGCAGAGTTTCGGGGCCGTCGAGTCAGTAAAAAAGAGTGTGTTGGATGTGAAAACACCCTTTAGGAGTATTTCAAACCTGTAGGAACGAGTTGTCTCTTGTGTTCATTACCCTGCTCCCTTCGTTATCCGTTTCAGGAGGCAACAGAGCATCTTGAGACTGTGTTTAAAGTTATTATGTATTTTATATACATTTTTAAAGCTGTATAGTTTTCTTTATATTAAACTCAAGGTATAATTGTGCGAATAACCTTACATTTAGGTTGCGCAAATTTATTTGTGAAATTCAGATCACCTGATTTCAATCTTAGTCCTATAGTAACTCTGATGAGCACGCGGATTGAAGTAACTGACCGTATTTAAAGTAGTTGTAGAGTTATTTGTGAATTTCAGTTATCCATCCCTACCTTGGATGGTTGATCTAATGGGATTAGAAAAGAAAATTAGTTTGCAAATGTAAGGTTTCTAATTGTACGTCATTTTAGTGAGAGTGTCTCTCCATATTAATTGCAAGTCGTTTTTCCTGGTGAAGTTTTATTTACATACACGTGGCCCTAATTTGGGTTTCAAATATTACCTCAACTTTCTTGACAGCTGGGTGGAA
>NW_006777082.1:650007-650425 GCF_000442215.2 Lipotes vexillifer | reverse complement strand
AGTGAAAAAACAGCCTCACATACAAGTAACTCTGATTCTCTTTCTCTTTACTCCTTGCCTGAAACAACTCTGAACTCAGTATTTTGTCTTTAACTTTTTTATTGTAACTTTTTTTTAACTTTAACATAAAAATAGGCCTTAGTGACGTTCTTGGTGGTGTTTTAGTAAGGGGTTTGGTGAAGAACCACTGTTAAATTAAGACTGTATTTACAAATATAACGATTTTTTTGCCTAGCATTTGGTATTTCTATACATTTCTTAGATTTCATAGTTTTTCTTTTTTTTAAATTTTTTTATCTTATAACCTTGCCAACATATTTAAAATTTATTTATTTTTATATTTTTAAATTTAATTTTATTTATTTTTATACAGCAGGTCCTTATTAGTCATCAATTTTTTTTTTTTTTTTTTTTTTTT
>NW_006777082.1:607361-649983 GCF_000442215.2 Lipotes vexillifer | reverse complement strand
GGTACGAGGGCCTCTCACTGTTGTGGCCTCTCCCGTTGCGGAGCCCAGGCTCCAGACGCTCAGGCCCAGCGGCCATGGCTCACGGGCGCAGCTGCTCCGCGGCATGTGGGATCTTCACGGACCGGGGCATGAACCCGTGTCCCCTGCATCGGCAGGCGGACTCTCAACCACTGTGCCACCAGGGAAGCCCTAGTCATCAATTTTATACACATCAGTGTGCACAGGTCAATCCCAATCTCCCAATTCATCTCACCACCATCCCCACCCCCCGCTGCTTTCCCACCTTGGTGTCCATACGTTTGTTCTCTACATCTGTGTCTCAGTTTCTGCCCTGCAAACCGGTTCATCTGTACCACTTTTCGAGGTTCCACATATATGAGTTAATATATGATATTTGTTTTTCTCTTTCTGACTTACTTCACTCTGTATGACAGTCTCTAGGTCCATCCACATCTCTACAAATGACCCAATTTCATTCCTTTTTATGGCTGAATAATATTCCATTGTATATATGTACCACATCTTCTTTATCCATTCGTCTGTTGATGGACATTTAGGTTGCTTCCATGACCTGGCTTTGTAAATAGTGCTGCAGTGAACACTGGGGTGCGTGTGTCTTTTTGAATTATGGTTTTCTCAGGGTAGTGGGATTGCTGGGTCATATGGTAATTCTATTTTTAGTTTTTTAAGGAAACTCCATACTGTTCTCCATAGTGGCTGTATCGATTTGCATTCCCACCAACAGTGCAAGAGGGTTCCCTTTTCTCCACACCCTCTCCAACATTTGTTGTTTGTAGATTTTCTGATGATGGCCATTCTGACCAGTGTGAGGTGATACCTCATTGTAGTTTTGATTTGCATTTCTCTAATAATTAATGATATTGATCAGCTTTTCATGTGCCTCTTGGCCATCTGTATGTCTTCTTTGGAGAAATATCTGTTTTCTCTCCCCTTTTTGGGTTTGGTTTTTTTTTTTTTTTTTTTTTTTTTTTTTGTAGTACGTGGGCCTCTCACTGTTGTGGCCTCCACCGTTGCAGAGCACAGGCTCCGGACGTGCAGGCTCAGTGGCCATGGCTGATGGGCCCAGCTGCTCCACGGCATGTGGGATCCTCCCGGACCAGGGCACGAACCCATGTCCCCTGCATCAGCAGGCAGACTCTCAACCACTGCGCCACCAGGGAAGCCACTATATATTTTGGAGATTAATCCTTTGTCCGTTGATTCATTTGCAAATATTTTCTCCCATTCTGAGGGTTGTCTTTTTGTCTTGTTTATAGTTTCCTTTGCTGTGCAAAAGCTTTTAAGTTTCATTAGGTCCCATTTGTTTATTTTTGTTTTTATTTCCATTACTCTAGGAGGTGGGTCAAAAAAGATCTTGCTGTGATTTATGTTGAAGAGTGTTCTTCCTTTGTTTTCCTCTAAGAGTTTTATAGTGTCTGGTCTTACATTTAGGTCTTTAATCCATTTTGAGGTTATTTTTATGTATGGTGTTAGGGAGTATTCTAATTTCATTCTTTTACATGTAGCTCTCCAGTTTTCCCAGCACCATTTATTGAAGAGACTGTCTTTCCTCCATTGTATATCCTTGCCTCTTTTGTCATAGATTAGTTGACCATAGGTGCGTGGGTTTACCCCTGGGCTTTCTATTCTGTTCCATTGATCTATATTTCTGTTTTTGTGCCAGTACCATATTGTCTTGATTACTGTAGCTTTGTAGTATAGTTTGAAGTCAGGGGGTCTGATTCCTTCAGCTCCGTTTTTTCCCCTCAAGATTGCTTTGGCTATTCGGGGTCTTTTGTGTCTCCATACAAATTTTACGAATTTTTGTTCTAGTTCTGTAAAAAATGCCATTGGTAATTTGATAGGGATTGCATTGAATCTGTAGATTGCTTTGGGTAGTATAGTCATTTTCACAGTATTGATTCTTCCAATACAAGGACATGGTATATCTCTCCATCTGGTTGTGTCATCTTTGATTTCTTTCATCAGTGTCTTATAGTTTTCTGAGTACAGGTTTTTTACCTCCTTAGGTAGGTTTATTCCTAGGTATTTTATTCTTTTTGTTTCAGTGGTGAATGGGATTGTTTCCTTAATTTCTCTTTCTGATCTTTCGTTGTTAGTGTATAGGAATGCAAGAGATATCTGTGCACTAATTTTGTATCCTGTAACTTTACCAGATTCGTTGATTAGCTCCAGTCGTTTTCTGGTGGCATCTTTAGGGTTCTCTATGTATAGTATCATGTCATCTGCAAACAGTGACAGTTTTACTTCTTCTTTTACAATTTGTATTCCTTTTATTTATTTTTCTGCTCTGATTGCCGTGGCTAAAACTTCCAAAACTATGCTGAATAATAGTGGCGAGAGTGGACATCCTTGTCTTCTTTGTCATCTTAGAGGAAATGCTTTCAGTTTTTCACCATTGAGAATGATGTTTGCTGTGGGCATAGTTTTTCTTGAGAAAGGGAGAAGATTTGAAAAGTAGTTTTTTTGTGTGTAGATTACCAGAGCAGAGGGCATTAAAAACAATGAGGAACTCCATGCAAATTCTGATGAAGCCCCACCATAGATTTTTGAATAGAACTGATGGTCCAGTTACAATTCATATCCTATCTAATTGACATCAAACTACTTAACTTCCCTGAATTTTAGTTCTTTTGCTTAAAAATACAGGTATAGGGCTTCCCTGGTGGCGCAGTGGTTTAGAGTCCGCCTGTCGATGCAGGGGACGCCGGTACGTGCCCTGGTCTGGGAAGATCTTGCATGCCGTGGAGCGGCTGGGCCCGTAAGCCATGGCCGCTGAGCCTGTGCGTCCAGAGCCTGAGCTCCGCAACGGGAGAGGCCACAACAGTGAGAGGCCAGCGTACCGGGATGAAATAAAAATAAAAAAATAAAAAATACAGGTATAATACTTTTGTAAATTATATAGTTTATGGAATAAAATGTTCATTACTTATTTTATTATGAAACACTGAGAATTCCAAACTCTAACATTGCTTGAGAACTTCCCAAGAGGAGATTTTACATCATGGAAGAATTGGTAGTATTCATAGATTTGTGTATGTGTGTCTATATATATAGGTATGTATCTGTTTCTAAATGAAGACATTTTCATTCATCAAAAAATAATTTTGTCATATTCTTTATTTAAGAATATAGTCAAGAGAAATAGTTAAATAGGCACAGAAAATTGACGAGAGATTTTTATGTTCAGTTTCCTTAATTACATTGAATACAGTCATGTTAAGTGATTTTTGAATCCTCATGTTAAGTGATACGGATTTGTGGGAGACTAGCTTCTTAGCAGTATAGCAGTATATCATTTGCATTTCTGATGCATCATGGGTTTCCATTATTTTGACAGTTTCTCTTTCTTATATTGTTAACACTTATCAGTTAATCAGCTTCATTTAGAATTGTTTTAATCTCTAATGACCTCTTATAATAGTATAAAAAGAGCTCAAATTCTGTAATGATTTCCAGTGGACTTAATGACTTTACCATCATGAAAAGCAGCTACCGTCAGTCAGCCCTTCAAATCCGGGGGTCTTGTACCCGCAGACAGAGAGGGCCGACTGTACCACACCATTTTGTAGCATGAGGGACTCGAGCAGTTTCAGATTTTGGTATCTGCTGGGGTCCTAGAAGCAATCCCCCTTGGATACTGAAGGACAACTATAATATAATAATTTATACTTTCTGCAAAGAAAATGGTTAGGGAATAGGCTACAACATGTAGTAGCAGCTCATAAATATCTTTTAAGAGAGAAGTAGTATTATTAGTTGCCTCTGAGATAACTTCTGTAAAAAGCACACTTTACACTGAGATGTATATATCCACTTACTCTTTAGTGGCACAGCCTTGAAATAGAGGCTTGAGTGTCTTAGCAAATGATAGGGAGAGGATGGAGGTAAGAGATGGATTTTGATTTTACCTTTAAGCAGAAAACTTACATGGAAGAAATAGTTTGTAAACATATGAGCACAACTTTAAGAAATGCATAGTAATTGTACTTTGATATGTATACACATATATACCTGTCATGCTGATGTCAGGCAGCTGTGTCAGCTAAGTTAGATTTTGTGTACAGTAACTCCTTGAAGAGTAATTGGAAATGACAGGTCTTACTTAAAATGGCCCAAACTGCTTGTCAATAGCTTTGAGGCTTAGCCTGCCGCAGTTTCATGGATAATGGCAGAAGGCATGGGATTCCTGGGTCACAGGCGGACAGGTTATTATGGTAATAGAATTGCCAGAGTATCAGCGTTTGTGCTGGTGATGCAGGCCAGCTGACACCTGCGAACATAGTAAATTTCAGAGCAGGAGAGGACCTTGAGCTTATGGAACCCAAATCTTTCATGATGGGCAGTAAACGTATTTGACTTCAGCCTTAGAGGGAGTCACTATCTTTATTAAATTGGGAAGTAAACAAACCTGATCTTTGTTCTAGAAGGGACAGTGTCTAGCAGAGCTGTGTGCTATACAAACATCCTTGAACAGATAGCCTAGAACAAAATCAGTCAGTACTTGTCTTTGCAAGTTATGTAGAAACCGTGACGAACTGTCTGCCTACGCAAGGGATCTAACCTGGGTCAAAAGGGAACACTTCAGGATATTTTCCTCCACATACACAAAACACCAGCGTGTTCAGCCCCTTCTATATGTGTTCTCTTCTACGTGGAAGACACAGAGAAAGGGAAAGGGCAGAAACATGAAACTTGAGCCGCAGATTCATCAGCTATTTGTTAACTGTTTTGGGCTGCATTTACTTGTGCATATTCTCTTTAGCCTTAAATAGTCAGTGAGTTTGGATGTGAGTGTAATCAGTATGCCTGTGACTACCTTAGTAGTCTCCAGGTTTGTTTGGTGTATTAGACCATGTAATGATTGCTTCTTTCCATAAGACTCCCACCTGGATCATCATGCTAATTTCACCAAGATAGAAGATTTACCTTTGGCTGAGCACAGGAGTAACTCTTCTCCTGCTAGATCGTGAACAAATGTAACACTGTGTGCATGCGTACGTGTGAGCCAAATAGGTAGTATTTACGTCAGTCTCTATCCAGTTTTTATTCTCTCTGTTGGCAAGCTTTCTGCAGCTTCTTAAATTGAGCATAAGAACCTGCTGTATAAAAAAATAAATAAAATTCAAAAAAGAAAAAAAATTGAACATACCTAAAAGGGAACTCTCAATCCTTTCATCTGCCCATCTGGCCCATCTGTTTTCTCATTGCTGTCAACAGTGCTGTTTTATGGGGAACAAATTTTAACCTTATTTTTTTTTAAGTAATCACTTGCCATATATAATACTATATCTTTGTAGCTCTTATGTTTTGCACGTTGTACACAGAGAGGCTGACTTCACATAATTTCTTGCAGAGTCATACATAGATTTAAGGAGAGCATCTTGCAAAAATATGATTCCTCTATTATACATAGATATGTAAAACAAATATTTAGTTTGAATAGTAAAATTTCAAATATATTATTCAGAAAAATAGTATTTTTTTTCATAGTAATTGATATCTGTCTATCTCTCTGCCTGCTTGCCTGATTGTCTCTCTGTTTAATGTCAGAAGGAAAAAGGTCAGTGTCAACAGTGAACTTATGTTACGGAGTGTTTCATAATCTGTGATAAAAGTCCTAACTTAGAAGTATAGCATCCTGAAGCCATTAATGAGTTGAAAAAAGTTAAGAATAAAAGGAAGTCTTTACTAGCATTTATTGTTATTACATTTTTGGTTGCTCATATGAAGATACCTAACAAGTTTGATGTTTGGAAGTGAGAAGGAAATTTTCTTTCCCCTGTATGTTACTATGAGAACTCAACCATCTTTAATGAAAAGGCACTTGAGTATAGGTTAGATAAATTGTGGTACTGATTTTATTAAATGGAACTGTTTATTTTAGATGTGTATTTTTAGAGATGGCTTAATATTGCTGTCAATATGATTTGACTCAACTTTTGGAGAAATATTGTGGTTCAGTGTCTTCTCTGCTTAGAAACAAAGCAAACCATTGGAAAGTTAGTTCATATGATTTTTGTGGTAAAACTTAAGGTACAAGATTGATTACAAATTGTAAGATCTGTTTACCATTCATATTAAATTTAATGAGATACCGTCCTGCAATTTAGTGAATTTAACAAACTTGGGAGTTGGAAATAAGGCTTATTTCAGGAAATGAAAAAAAACATATCGGGAGAGTCAATAGAAGATGGAATGCCAGGCATTTCACCTAAATTGTTTATAATCATCACAGTATCTTGGTGATTATGACAGAGTTTTGTTTGCCTTACTTTGTCTTTGTTAACAGTATACCTTGGTTTTATTTAAGTAGGAGGAGGAATTGGGACTATCCCAAGCCCCAAGCAATCATTTTTATTAGTCAGAGATTATCATGATTATCCAGTACCCTGCAAATTACTGGTTTAGGAGTGAGCACATGATACAATTACGTGGGGCTTTTGGAAGTTTCCTCCTTCTTCATAAAGGACCCAAAGTGGGGTAATTCTTTCTTCCTGTCTTTGGATATGTGTATGAGAATGTGATGCATTGTTGAACCCCTCTTGTAATCACAAAAAGTACAAGCCTGAGGGCAAAACCAGTAAGTTTATGCTGGCAGAGTAGAAAATTGGGAAGAACATGGGTACTTGATGGCATGACTTAACTAGCCTTGTAAATGCTTCAACTCTGGACTCCTTGTTATATGAGTTAATAAGCTTTCTTATTGTTTAAGACATTTCAAATTGAATTTCTGATTTTCTGTATTTGAAAGCGTTCTACTGAGGAAGGTCCTCTTGGATTAAGGGTTTTACCCGTGACTGTACAACTTGTAAGTTTACAGCCTTACCCCAAAGAACTCTTTCTACGTTACGTTTTAGTAACTGGGCCCTCTTTGTGAATTAGTTATTAAATATTAGTGGAGGACCATTTAAGCATGTATAGCTGTCCCCAGTCTTTGAATATCACTTGTCAGTATTAGAAGTTTGTGTATGTTTCGCTGTCATTGAAGTGAATTTTCATGTTCCTCTTATTAAAATAACTTTGTTTTTATTGTATGAATTGAAATTCTCTATTCAAAAGTTATGTCCAAAACGTTGTAGGAAAGAAATTGGGCATAAATTTATTATGTGCTTTAAAAACTATTAGCCCAAGAACAGAGTGGAAGAGAGTAAGTATGCCCAAGATATATTTGCTGTATGCTTTTTTCTGTTTGAATGTTTTTAAGAAATACTTATTCCTTTTGCTTTTGTGTATGTAATAGATTGATACGTAGTTTCATTGTAAAGACATGCGAAATAAAATTCAGGAAGATACTTAATTTTATTTTTAAAATGATCATGTTTTAATAATGTTCTTTTAGTTAACATCTGAGTTAAGATTAAACAAAAGAAAAACTGGGACCTTCCTCAAAGATCAGGCTTTGTGCAGTGCTTTGTGGAGTGGCTTTGCTGTGTCTTGCTCTTGTTTCCTGTGCATTTTTCCTCTTGGAGCCTTTATGGGGAGAAAGAGTGGCTGAGTCAAGGTGTAACACCATCATCATGGCACTCATTCAGCATAGCTTCCTACGGAGAGCAGCATGAGTCACAGGCTTTGATGTTGGAGCCTATTCCAAATCATAAAGCGAATAGTAACTGTCGTGTGCGCGTGCGCGTGGTGTTTAAACACTGTGTTACAGAATGATAGAGCAGGAAAGTCAGATTTCAGGCTAAATAACAAAGCTGGGACTAGGAGGGAGTTTTCCTGCCTCCAGAGTTGCTATTTCTGCATCCCCGGGCTCAGTTATGCTGTCTTGTCTCTGCCCTCCCCTCTTTATTACTTTAAGTATATACTGTCATTTCCTCTGTCTTTTCATGGCTGATCTTTTCTGAACTTCTTCATGGGTACTTGTTTTGTAAACTTCATAATGATTACCGGTTTGGCAGCTCTAAAACAAACCTATTAATACTGCTTAGACTTGACCCCTTTGAGAACATAATTTATAAAATTAGGCCATCTGTTTCTTTATGAAGCTGTTTAAATAAATGAAATTAGTCTAAGGGAAGCCTAAGTCACAAGAGTCAGAACTCTGTAACCTACATGGATGACGAAAGTATGTAAGTTTCTGTTCCATCTGTCTTCCCCAAATAGTGCCTCCTACAGTCCCTAATGCTAAGGAAAGCCTTGTCATACATCTCTTTGCCAGAGCCAGAAATCCGGACACATTCACTTAGTTTCAAACATTTACTAAGTCGTGACTTTCTTCAACACCCCTTCCTTCACCCCAGCTGAAGACGTCCCCTGGGACTTCCTAGCCAGTGCTGTCTTGGGGGGTACTCTTTACATGGCTCTAGGATGCAATCCAGTGTTCTTTGCATGCTCTTGAGTGATTTTCCTGAATGAGCCTTTGTCTGACTCTCCTGTATTCTATCTCACCACTGTTACATGCTTCCTTCCAGTGTTAACTTAAGCAGGGTACCCCTTCCCTGGCTCAGATAGATAGATGTCTGTGCTTATTCTTTATGGCACTTAAGTGAATTATTTATTGCCTATTGTCTGTCGTTACTGTTGTTCTACAAGCCCTTTGAGGAGAAGGGTTGTGGGTTTATTTTTGTATCTGTATTTCCATATTCAAGCATAGTGCCTTGTACTTGATAAATGCTTAGTAAAGTTACTTTGGTCGAGATAATCTCTCTAAATTATCTGTAAAGTAGAGATAGTTTGTTAATCCCTACTATAGAGTTGTGAGCCTTACATGAGATAATCCTCTAAAGTATACTTAGCATAGTGCCTGGAACATAGTAAGTGCTTAATGAACATTAGCTTTGGTGCTGATATTGGTGAATGACTGCAGGATGTTCTGTGGTTTGTTTTATGTTTCCAAAGTGAATTTTCATGAGTAGCATAAGTTGATTTGGCATTACAAAAGAAACTTTTAAAGGCATTTGATATGCATAATTTTTCATGAATACTTAATTTTCCTATGTGACAGATTCTGCTACTAAATTGGCTCTTGAGAAAATGTCATCGTTCCTTTCTTCAGATGATTAAAGATTTGGCAGTAACCATTTGATCATGGTTACTTTTCCTATTTGACTTCTTACAGCATTTGACAGGTGCTCAGTGTAGCCCTGTTTGGGGTTAACCTATTTGCAGTCCTTTGGACCTCTTGGAACTAGAGGTCTATTTCTCTCCCCAGGTTTGTGAAGTTTTCAGCTATTATTGCATTAACTATACTTTCTGTCTCTTTTTCTTTCTCTTCTCCTTCTGGAATTCCCATAATGCAAACATTGTTCCTTTCATTGTGTCCCATAATTCCTATAGGGTTTCTTCACTCTTTTTCATTCTTTTTTCTTTTTGTTTTTCTGACTGGATAATTTCACTTGTCACTGATTCTTTCTTTTCCATTGTTGAGTCTGGTTTTGAAACTCGCTGTTGAATTCTTCTGATCAGTTATTGTATTTTTGTACTTTAGGATTTCTGTTTGGGTTTTTTTTTTTAATTTCTGTTTATTCTACTTCTTTTGTTGATGCATTGTGTTCCTAATTTCATTTAGTTGTCTGTCTGCATGTTCTTGTAGGTCACTAAACTTCTTTAAGAGGTTTGTCTGACAGTTCATAGATCTGCATTTTTTTAGTATCCATTATTAGAGCTTTATTAGTTTCCTTTGGTGGTGTCATATTTGCCTGATTTTTCATGATCCTTGATTCCCGACATTGGTGTCTGCATGTTTGAGTAAGTGGTCTCTTTCTCCAGACTTCGCATGTTTGCTTTGACAGATACAGTACTTCTCCAGTCAGTTCAATTTGGGTTTCTGGATCCCACAATCCCTACAGAGGTACTTTTGCTTTTGGATGGATGCTGAATTTTTGTTGTTGAGGAGAGGGAAGGATAAAAATGAGGGCTGACTTACACTGACATGTTGCTGACATCACTCCTATTTCTTTTTTTTCAAAAGCTCACCACCCTTGACGTCTGTGACTTGACCCTTACATGGCTTTATACCAGAATGATGGATAGCATAGATTATTAGAACACCACTGTCACCTCTACTATTTTTTTTGCTATTGATTTTATTTTATTATTTATTTATTTATTTTTGTGGTACGCGGGCCTCTCAATGTTGTGGCCTCTCCCGTTGCGGGGCACAGGCTCCGGACACGCAGGCTCAGCGGCCATGGCTCACGGGCCCAGCCGCTCCGTGGCATGTGGGATCTTCCCAGACCGGGGCATGAACCTGTGTCCCCTGCATCGGTAGGTGGACTCTCAACCACTGCGCCACCAGGGAAGCCCTGTTTTTTATTTTTTTTAAATTTATTTGTTTTATTTATTTATTTTTGGCTGCACTGGATCTTCTTTGTGGTGCGTGGGCTTCTCATTGTAGTGGCTTCTCTTGTTGCAGAGCACAGGCTGTAGGCACACGGGCTCTAGAGCACAGGCTCTGCTAGTAGCTGTGGTGCGTGGGCTTAGTTGCTCCACGGCATGTAGAATCTTCCTGGACCAGGGCTTGAACCCTTGTCTCCTGCACTGGCAGGCAGATTCTTAACCACTGCGCCACCAGGGAAGCCTTTTGCTATTGATTTCAGTTGTCACTTTTCTTTGGCGTTTAATGAAGCCTGTGACACTCTGTATAATTTGGTTTGGTCATTTGCTTTCTCATTGTCTTTTTTCTTATTTTACTGTTTGGTAGTCTTATAGAATGGAATTAGAATGAGAAAAGCAGGTAATGTGAATTCTAGCCCCATTGTTTATCTTTACAAATTATCTATTTGGACCACAATATCCTTCTTTATAAACTAGAGATAATTCCTCGCATAGGGTTGTTTTGAAGATGAAATGAAATAAAATGCGTAGTTTACAAAATGTTAAGGGTTTTATGAAAGTTAGTTCTGAAAAATGATACATAGGTTCCAGTTTCTTTGATATAAACTCTGGGCTCTTGCAGCAAGGCACTTAACCTTTTGAAGCATCAGTTTGTTCAACTGTAAAATGAGAACATTGAACAAGATCATGATGTCTGAATCTGGGGAAGATAGGGGAAGTTTCCCATTGGCTGTCTGAAATTATAAACGTTTTTCATTTATGGCATAAATGGATTTTTCTGGCATGAGCATCTGTAACGTATATTAAATTTTAAAAAAGTTAAAAACGATTGGATTAAACGTTTGCTTAGATCCTTTCTAGATGGTATGATTATATGAAATATGGTAATAGAATGATTTATGGTAGTTTCTCTATATATCAAAGGAAATTTTATGTCTTAGAGGTTGAATCTTAGTAATCGTTCTGCTCTTATTTGATTACAATGTCCTTATCGTAAAGAAGCTTAACTAATACTAGTTTCAACAATTTGAGTTATATGATCCACAGAGGATAACTAAAACTAATTGTGGCAGAGCTATTTCAGTTCTTTTTATTTGCCTATCAGATAGCAATTAGATTTATACTTGCCTTATATTTGCCTGTTTCAAATATGTAATCTACAAAGCCACAAATTAAAACAATAAGCTATTTTTGTACATTGCTGTAGTATTCAAAATACAGCATAGGTGCTATTTCTGCAGTAATTCATATAGATAAGAAAACTTAGAAAAGTAGTAATTTGAGTACAATCATTAGCACTGGCCTCTAATGTTCAAGATACATATTAGCAGAATAAAAGGAACCTATTTCATTATCTAAAAAAGGAATTGGTGAGGGAAATAGGGTGGTGTTTTCCTTTTCTTCGTATCCCTTTTCTTTTCTTTTTTTTTTTTTTTTTTTGCGGTACGCGGGCCTCTCACTGTTGTGGCCTCTCCCACTGTGGAGCACAGGCTCCGGACGCACAGGCTCAGCGGCCATGGCTCACGGGCCCAGCCGCTCCGCGGCATGTGGGATCCTCCCAGACTGGGGCACGAACCCGTGTCCCCTGCATCGGCAGGCGGACCCTCAACCACTGCGCCACCAGGGAAGCCCCGTCATATCCCTTTTCTTTGTAAAGCTACTTCTGTAAAATTAGGTTAGGTTAGCCCTATGGCATTTTCTACACAGATTGCAGTCCTTTGGTTTATGTATTTTCACAGGATTCCATCATGTCGTGGTAAGTAGATGATCCCAGGGACCTTTCTGTATTGTTTTCCTGATTTGTTACTAAAATCTAAACTTCTTTAGTGTGGGAAGTTCCTAGTCTTACTTGTCTGTGTCATCATAATCATAACAGAAGCCCAAAGTAGATGAGTCTTTTATGTTTTATGATTGTTTGTCTGCTTATTGGTTTCTTAAATACGTTGTAAATGTTTTTCATATTACGTCCATTTTGATTGTTTTAAATAGAAATAATAGTATTGAAATAAATGGTAGAAAATAAGTGTATTTGAGTGTCATATTCCTAAAATACAGCACGTTACTGAATAAAGGGCCATGTCACTGACATTTCTCTAAAATGTGATCTACCATTCCTTTTTTCCAACAAATATTTGTTGATGAATACTACATGTCAGACACCATACTGGATTTTGGAGGTAAAGTGGTGAACAAAACAGCCACTGTCCTGATGTATCCTATAGCTCATAGTCCTGTAGGAGATTCAGACAGGAAAACAGGCAATTATAGTATGGTGTGAGAAATGCATAAACTGGGAACTGTTGGGTGCCGTGTTGTTATGTTAGCACATTGGGGTCAGCTGAAAACTGAAGATACACATAGGAAATGGCTTAATGAAGGGAGAAGTATTCTAAGAAGAAGAAATAGTACTAGTAAAGGTCAAGAAGTATGAAAAAACACAACAAATTCAGGAAACTCAAAGTAGTTCGACATGGCTCGGCTTAGAATGCACAGGGTGGGGGAGTGGCAGGGTTGAGGCTGGAATGGAAGCCGGAGTCAAATCCCAAAGGACCTTGCGAGCCATGTTAGAGTCTAGACTTGACCTTGGAAGTCCATGGGAGGAACTGAAGGGTTTTATCTTGGAGGTGAGGATAAGGTTTATATTTAGGAGGGCTGCTCTGGGCCTGTTGTGGAAACTAGCTTAGGTGGGGATGTGAAGTTGGGGCAGCAGTCTGCTCAAGAGGCTACAGCAGAACTGGATATGAGAGGCAGTGATGACTTGTTGAAGGTTGTGGCAGTGAGAATGCAGAACGATCACTGGATTTTTGAGTTCTGGGAGCCAGATGAGGCAGTTATTGGTGGTTGATTGTGTGTGGGATGAGGGAAAAGGAGGTAAGAATAACGACTACGTTTCTTGGTAAAAGGGAAATTCTATTTACTGAAACGGGAAACAGGAGAAGGAAGAGATTTTGGAAGGAAGATAACATGTTCACTTTTAAGGATGTGCGCGATGCCCGTGTGAAATCTAAACAGGTGTTTGAGAGGCAGTGGAATGTCTGGATATGGACCTATGATCTGGGCTGAAGATGAAATGGATTTGGAAATCATTAGCATCAATGGGAATTGAGGTTTTGGTGGTGGTTCAAAATCCCTGCGCCAGAGTATACAGAGTGAAAAGGAAGAGCAAATGCAGACCCTCAGGGATGGCAGTATATCACTGTCCTTCAGAAGGCAAGTTTGCAAAAGAGACCAAGACTGTGCTGCTGGAGAGCTAGGAAGAAACCCAGCAGATTGTGGATGTCACAGGAGAGGAATGTTTCAACAAGACAGAGGTCAACAGAGACAAATGGTGACAGGCTAAACAAAAACTGTAAAGAGTCCTTTGGATTTAAGCAGAGCAGTTTAACTGTAGTGCTAGGGTGGAAACTAGAAGGGAGTGAGTGGGTTAGTGAATGAGTGGGTCGTGAGGAAGTAGATGCAGCCAACTCTTCTCATGAAGCACTTTTGCTGTGAATGGGTGGCGAGTTAAGTGAGTGGTAGCTGGAGAAGAGGTTGACATGGAGAGGGAAGGTAACTGAAGTAGAGCCAGGTGGCTGAGAGGATGGGAGCAAGGAGTGGGACGTGGAGACCAGCAGGTGGAATTAGTTTTATACACGAATGTGGTGGTAGTTCTCAGCACTGTTCACAGGTAGTTTTGCGTTTTCTTCCTTGCCTGTGATGGGATTGCACTTTCCTACTCTTTTGAACTCAGGCATGGCCCCAAGACTGACTTTGGCCCGTGAGTGGTGAGCAGATGTGTCACATGTCAGTTCTAGGCAGAAGCTCCGAGGGTCATTACATGCCTTGCCATTGTCTTTTTCCCTCTGGCGCAGTGACTGGGAATGTTTGATGCGGTGAGTGCTGTATCAGCCTGGGTCCTCGAGAGAATAGGATGCGCAGAGTCTCCCTGCCAACCCTTAAGTTGGAGAAATCCACCATTTTTTTTTTTTTTAAATACTGAGATCTGGAGCTGTTAGTGCTCTGTAATTTAAGCTCTTTGGATTGTTCCAAGGAGTATTGACCTCTCTTACCTTTCAGTGGGAGAAATGGATAAAAGAAGTGGGTGCAGTTGCAGGCACATTTGTTCTTTTGTTGGCAGAGATTGATGTTTTCTCTGTGAAATGGAAGGTAAACTAAGAAGGAGGAATAAGCTGTTAGGGCGGGGAGGTCTAGAACAGTGAATACAGTCTTAAATAGCTAGAAGAGGCATTAGGTACTTTGCCTAGAATTACCCATTTTAAATATCTAGAATAGGTAATTTTACTCACAAAACACAGAGGCACTGTTATTATAAATGCAAAGGTGGTTTGTGAATGTATTAGTTTTCTATTAATGCATAGTAAATTATTGCAAATTTAGTGACTAAAAATAACACTCATTTTTTTTAATCTCATAGTTTCTGCAGGTCAGAAGTCTGGGTTCTCTGTTAGGGGCTCACAGGTGTGGCTGAAGTTCGGGTCTGGCTAGGCTGCATTCTCATCTGGAGCTCTAGATCCTCTTTTTAGCTTACTCAGGTTGTTGGTAGAATTCAGTTCCTGGCAGTTTTAAGGACCCAGTTGCGTATTTTCTTGCTGGCTGTGTTCTCTGGGCTCTTTAAGGCCACCCTCAGGTCCTAGCCGTGTTGGCTCTTTCCATGGTCAGTTTAAAACATGGCTGTTTGCTTTCTTCTAGGCCAGTAGGCTCATGTCTCTGACTATTCACTTACTTTGGAAATGCTCATCTAATTTGGTCGGGCCCACTCAGTATAATCTCCCGTGTGAGTAACTAAAAGTTAACTGACTACATTTGCACATCTTTGCCGTATAAGGTAACATACTTATAGAAGTGCTGTTCCGTCACGTTCACAAGTCTTGTCCATACTCATGAGGAGGGAATTATATAAGGGTTATGGGTCTCTGGGGATTTTTTTTAGAATTCTACCTAGTAAAGTAGGTGAGCTTGCACTTTTAGATTTTTCTGTATTTTTAAGTGGTGGCTTATAAAATCAACATAAACAGTTATGATAGGGTATAGGACAACATTATTTAATATAAGACTTCTGGTAAGGCTATAAAGTTGAAGTGATAAAATTGAAGTGATAATAAAATGGAAGTATCAGAGTTCAATCAGAAAAGCAGGAGCTCAAGAAGATGAGCATGCATGTATGTATGTGCATGTATCCATATCTGGATTTGTTACAGGAATCCGACTTTATGTAATGGTGGAGGCTGGTGAAGTAAGGATATTGTCTGCGTGTTTGCTGCTGGAGTTTGTTGTTCAAGAGCAATGGGGAAGGGAGGATGCTGTACGGTGTGAAGAATAAGAACAAGCTGAACCTCTGAGGATGGAGTGAAACCATCCTCAGTGATTTTTAAAGCTCATAGTTCTGAGATTGCATAGTAAGGAGAAAATGGCTATTCACAAAAATAAGTAGTTGGAAATGATGAGAATTACTTTAAACAGCTTGCTCATCTTGCAGCCTCAGGATACCAGTTAAACTGATAAATAAGTTCAAAGAGTAATAGACATTTTATTTTCTTTTTCACATGGGAAACGTACAATTAAAATTAAAAAGAAATTTGCAATCTGCCTAAAACTTAATTGTTTAGTGGAATATATTTTTAAAATAAATTTTCTTCCATTAACTGCTTTATAGAAATGTTTCCCTCCCACTCACCCCATTATAGGATAAATCACTGTTCCTCTCTCAGATATTTACTCAAGGTTTCAAAATAGAAAAATTATTAAGTTCAGATGTTTTTTCCACTTTTATGGCTGTTACTTTATATATCTTTGTTAGCCTCATAGCAAGGGACTCTGCATTTACAAATTGCACTTATTAATATTATAGAGAATATTGGGAAGATACCTAAATTGGGATAGTCATGTCGTTTCGATTTAACTATCTGCTAAAACATAAAATAAAAGTGATTTCTTGTCTCATTTGAAATATTCATACTAGCACCTTACCTTCATTCAGCTGCTAACAGACTGGTATTATAAAAAAGTAATACTATGGAATCCATTGTCTACTTTCTTATTACTAAGAATGGTGTAGAATATCAAGATAATGCCTTAATAAAATAGACAATTTATATGGTATTATCCTATACTGTTTTGAGAGATACATATATCTTTTTAATAGTGACTTGTGTTTGTGCATATACCTAAACATAGTTGTCAGCAGCTTTTAGAGAGCTACTTCTCATCTTGCTTTCCTGCTGTGACTTTCATATTTTTATCAGATTTTATTACATTTTTTCTAATTTGTTTGTTGTGCCAGAGCTGTTTACCATATCAGTTCTTTCTTCATAGACACAAGCTAGACTACATTTCCCAGCCTCCTCTACATTTACTTAGGGCCATGTGATGAAGTCATGGTGAATGGAATGTGAATGGAAGTGATGTCTGTCATCTCTAGCCTGGCCTTAAAGATTGCCCCTTGGCTTGTGCTGATCGTCCACAACCCTGTTTGGAAGAGTCATCAGGATTGTATCACAAGCTTCCCTGTGAGGGTCTGTGTTAGTTTGCCTCTGCGATTTGAAAGGTAGAAAGGGAGAGAGGCCACTGTTCTTTAGAAGTAATTGAGGCAGATTCATGGGCAGACGTTTGCAGCATCAGCCAGGAATGTCCTGGACACCACTGTGTTCATTTGCTATTGTTACTGTAACAAATTATCACAAACTTACTGGCTTACAACAATACAGATAAATTGTCTTATAGTTCCGGAGATCGGAAGTATGAAATCAGTCTCACTGGGCTAAAGTCAAGGTGCGGTAATAAGAATTGTGTTCCTTCTGGAAACTCTGAGGGAAGAATCGATTTCCTTATGTTTTTCAGCTTATAAAGGCTGCTTGAATTCTTTATGATTCTTACTTGTATCACTCCAACCTCCTGCATCTATCCTTACATCTTATATTGACTGATCCTCTTGCTTCCCTCTTTTATAACCCTAATGATTATAATGGGCCCACTTGACTAATGTAGGATAATCTCCCCATTTCAAGATTCTTTTTTTATTTGAAGTATAGTTGATTTGCAATGTGTTAATTTCTGCTGTAGAGCAGTGATTCACTTAGACATATTGAATATATATGTATATATATATATATTCTTTTTTATAGTCTTTTCCATTATGATTTATCTCAGGATATTGAATATAGTTCCCTGTGCTATACCATGGGGCCTTGTTGTTCATCTCAAGATTCTTTACTTAATCACATCTGCACAGTTCCTTTTACCATGTAAGGTCACATGCTCTGAGTTTCTGGGAATTAGGATGTGAACATCTTGCAGGGATTGGAGGGGAGCACACTGTTTAGCCCATCGCAACTACTCACTTAGCTGTTATAGATGAAGAAACTTGGTGGAAGCCTTCAAGAAATCTAAGAGCTCCAGGTGAGCTCTTGAGAATCCCATGCTGTGAGATTGTCGGTAGCTGCTTTTCTTACCTTAGTTTCTCCTGCACTTCTCAGTGGCATTCTAAGCTTCTTTTTTTTCTTTTTTTAATAGATTTATTTATTTATTTATTTATTTATTTTTGGCTGCATTGGGTCTTTGTTGCTGTGCACAGGCTTTCTCTACTTGTGGCGAGTGGGGGCTTCTCTTTGTTGTGGTGCGCAGGCTTCTCATTGTGGTGGCTTCTCTTGCTGCGGAGAATGGGCTCTAGACGCGCAGGCTTCAGTACTTGTGTCACACAGGCTCAGTAGTTGTGGCTTGGGGCTCTAGAGTGCAGGCTCAGTAGTCGTGGCACGTGGGCTCAGTAGTTGTGGGTCACGGGCTCTAGAGCGCAGGCTCAGTAGTCATGATGCATGAGCTTAGTTGCTCCACGGCATGTGGGATCTTCCAGGACCAGGAATCAAACCCGTGTCCCCTGCATTGGCAGGCGATTCTTAACCACTGTGCCACCATGGAAGTCCCTAGTCATAGTTCTTTTAACTCTTGACCCTGTCCTTTTGGTTAAGCCACTCTGACTTTCTGGGTCACGGTACTTGTGTTAGTTAAAAAAAATAGAGTTGAGCTAGATCAGATATGCCTTTCAGCTTTCACATCTTATCATTCCTTTTAATGAAAGAATTGAAGAGTACTTCAGGGCAGTAGGGGAAGCTTTATTTTCAAAAGAGCACTAAATTTAATATTTTTTCAATTAAAAAGAATATTTCCTAACTTATTGTTTCTTTAGTTAGCCACCACTGATCACTCTCCTAGTGCTATCACAGCACATTTTAAAATTCTTCTCTCAAATATTAGCATACTGTCCTTTATATTATTCACCTTCAAATCTCCCATAGAACTTAGTCTAGTATCTTGCTCAGATCAGTTGCTTACTTAAGTATTTGTTTAACACTCTAAGTAGTAGCAAGCATTAGGTACACAAGATCTCTCTTAACTGAAATTAAATAGTAATTGAAAAGAGGCCAGCTTATTAATCTAGTTAAAATGATGAACAGTATTTTAAAGAAGTGAAATTATCTAAAATTAAAATTATAAAAATTTATTCAATTGATTATATGCTTAAAATTTAGCTTTTAATTGAAAGTAGTCATGATTTATTAGAATGAACAAGGAATGAATAAGTGCTCATATTTTTTGGTGTGAGTTTTCTCAATAAAATTATATGATAGCATCATAGTCAGACATCTTCAGTTAATGCTTGACTTTTGGAGTATGATTCTGGAAGTCATTTTCATAAAAATATTTTCAGGTTTACCACTTTTCTCAGGGGTGCCTCTCAGTTCTTTGATATTCATATCATTCTCTTTTGAAGTACCTAATGTCATCCTCCTAGTTGCTTTTCTCTTTTCATATGTTACTCATTATAATTCTGACAGATACTCATTTGTCAGTGGTTTTGCATATAATTTGAGTAGTTCTGCTGCATCAGTTTTAAAAATCAACTTGATGAAATCTTTTGACATTTATAAGATTGCAGTCAATTGTAATAATGACCAAAAAAATAGTGTGACATGGTGTGTTGGGATAGGTGCTCGGGTGAAATGAGGATGGACGTCTGCATAGGCATTACTTTTGTAAACGGATGGTTCATTAGTGAATATACTGTAGATCTTTTTTGCCTCTCTATGCAACTTTGTATGTTTTGTGTGCACATATTGAATACTTAGGTAAGGAGGAGCTCCTGTGGCATACATAGAACAGAAAACTGCTGTGAAATTGCTGAGATGAAGGGCTTGCTTATCTTTGGGTTGCTGGTAAGAAAGGACATAGTAAAGAAGGTGTGGTGCCTATTATTTTTGTCCTCTGTAGGCTGTCACTCCTTTCCCTCCTCTTTGTTTTCATCTGAACAATCCCCTCTTTAAGGGCCACAGGGGTGAATATTTACCAGGCCACGATGGTCATACCACTCATCCCACTCGTTGTATTTGCCACAGGCTTGGGCGAGTGACCTAGAGTCACTTACTGAGATTTTCTAAATGGCACTGGTAGCTTGCTTTGCTGATTGTGCATGAAATTGGAAGGATGGGATTTTAGGTTGCCTATCACTTCTGGCATGAAAAACGCTGATATACAGAAGCTAAGCAGATAAACAAAGAGATTTTCACAGATTCACTAAATATTTGAATGCTAACTCAGTGCTGGTCTTTGTTCTAGATGCCACCAATACAGAAATAAACCTACCATATAAAAATTGTTGCCCTCCTGTGGCTGGAGGGAGTACTGACAACACGATCAAGTTCTTGGATGTAGTCATTCCTGAAACCAGATTTATCTCCATCCTTCCTTGTTATATGTACTTATACAGTCCCTTTTTGTCCAAGCTAGACTGAATTAGGTTTATGTCATTTTTAATAAAAGTCATTTTGGTAAATATGAAAGCCATGTATAATTTCAACTTTCATTAATAGGATGATACAGATTTTAAAATATATGAATAAATTCCAATTTCTGAATTTGGGTCAACTTTTGTCATGTATTTTTATATTATTTTTCCCAGTTTTCAGTAAATGGAGGTTACCTTATCCTTTACTTTTTTCTTATATTCCGTTCCAGGCTTTAACCTCATGGTTTTCTGGTAAAGCACTCTGGTTGACTACTTTCTTTAGTCATTCAGGAAGATGTAACTATTTGTTTAGTAAATATATCCAAGGAGACCTGCTTTAGACCTGCTTTAGTTTTCTTTTTAATATCTTTATTGGAGTATAATTGCTTTACAATGTTGTGTTAGTTTCTGCTGTACAGCAAAGAGCATCAGCTATAAGTATACATATATCCCCATATCCCCTCCCTCTTGAGCCTCCCTCCTACCCTTTCTATCCTACCCTCCCCATCCCACCCCTCTAGGTTGTCGCAGAGCACCGAGCTGATCTCCCTGTGCTATGCAGCTGCTTCCCACTAGCTATCTATTTTACATTTGGTAGTGTATATATGTCAGTGCTACTCTCTCACTTCATCCCTCCCCTTCCCCCTCTGTGTCCTCAAGTCTTTCCTCTACATCTGCGTCTTTATTCCTGCCCTGCCACTAGGTTCATCAGTTACCATTTCTTTTAGATTCCATATATATGTATTAGCATACGGTATTTGTTTTTCTCTGACTTACTTCACTCTGTATGACAGACTCTGGGTCCATCCACCTCATTACAAATAACTCAGTTTCATTCCTTTTTATGGCTGAGTAATATTCCATTGTATATATGTGCCACACCTTCTTTATCCATTCATCTCTCTATGGACGTTTAGGTTGCTTCCATGTTCTGGCTATTGTACATAGTGCTGCAATGAACATTGTGGTACATGTCTCTTTTTGAATTATGTTTTTCTCAGGGTATATGCCCAGTAGTGGGATTGCTGGGTCACATGGTAGTTGTAGTTTTAGTTTTTTTAAGGAACCTCCATACTGTTCTTCATAGTGGCTGTATCAATTTACATTCCCACCAACAGGGCAAGAGGGTTCCCTTTTCTCCACACCCTCTCCAGAATTTATTGTTTGTAGATTTTTTGATGGTGGTCATTCTGACCAGTGTGAGGTGATACCTCATTGTGGTTTTGATTTGCATTTCTCTGATGATTAGTGATGTTGAGCATCTTTTCATGTGTTTGTTGGCAATCTGTATGTCTACTCTGTAGACTCCACAATTTTTTGGTAAATCATTTTTGAAGAGTACTGTATGATTACTTATGTATTGGATAAGCAAATATTGAGAACTAGGAATACAAATTAAATTTCTTAATTTCTTTTATTGCTATTATGTATGATTAAGAATAAGTGAAACAGAAGTGTATTTGCCCCGTTACAATTGTTGAAATATTTTTGTCCTAGATGCCTCTGTATTTTGCACAAGTACTATATGATCGGTAAGCAACTTAATTCTTTCAGTCACTAATTTCTTACCTTCATTTATATTGTCTTTCTTGCTACCTATTGGAAAATGTATGGGCAATTTATTTTCATACAAATATATATACTCCTTAATAAGACTAACTGAGGTGAGAATCAGGAAATTTCACCATGTGAATTTGAGATAACAAATTATAGCATAATGATAATGAAACAACATTATACACATGCACAAAGTTGAGTTTACCTGTCTCAGAATATCTGTGTAATTATCCTGACATCTGCACCAGGGCAAAGGTAAAATAGCTTACGGCCAGAAGGAGCCAGATATTTAGAAGTAGGGTAATCATATAATTTATTGTCCAAACCAGGATACTTGTGAAAAAAGGTGCAGTTAATAATTTTGGTGAGATAACAGGAGTAGACTGGGACTGTCCCTGGGCTAGCTATGACATGTGTCACCTCAGAAGTGGGATAGGATTTTAAAGTGGATACATGGTTAATGTTTTCATCGATTGATTGGAATTATTTTTTTAGGAATTTTGATCAAAAAGTTCTCTTTCTCTCTGTATTTAAACACTGTGTTTACATTCCTGTGTATGATTCATTATCTGTTTTGTGCTGCACAAGGATTTTGTATGTTGATCTGGTTGCTCTAGTGCTGCTTATTTCTCTAATTTTTAAACTCAGATTTAAAATTTTACCCTACTAGTTCTGCCTTTTCATTAGTTAAGCCACTGATTTTCATTAAAAATAGAGGTTTATTTGCATCCATGTATTTGTAAATAATGAACTTTAGATTATATATACAAAATACTGGTGGAAAATTTTTTTCAAAAAGGCCCATAGATATAAAAATGTACACACATTATCATTACTCATTTATTGTTTATAGCTTGTCAATAACACTGAAGTCTTGGTAATTTTCTTAGTATGGTGAAACTCTGATTTTGCACATTATATATCTTCCCTGTAATTTATTTATTTCACAAAGCATGGTGACACATGTTTTAGTCTTTTCCTAGTGTTAAAACAATATTTTACACAGACACACACACACATATTGAGTGCTGAAACACATCTATTGAATGTTCACTCATCTTCATAATGATGCTTTTCGGAAATTGGTTAAAAGATTGTACTCTTTGGTTTGCAGTCTGTCACCTATACTTACAATATATGAAACTACATCAATTCAAATACAGCCTTATGTTTTTTTCTCCCTCCTTTATTAATCTGAAGAAATCTCAAACTTTTCACTGAGCAGCAGCTACTAGTAGTTTTGAGCTTGAAGAAGAAATTTGAAAATTATTTTAAAAACATGTAATTGTTTAGATTTACTTAAAACAGATACTAGTACTTACATTTTGTTGGTGTGTTTCAACATAATTTATAATAAAGCAATAACAACTACTGTTTATTAAATACCCACTATATGCCGTGTTCTAAGTGTTTTTTATATGTATTACCTCATTTAAGCACCACAACAACCTAGTACAATTTTATTTTACAGATGAGCTTAATAGTGTTGAAGTCATTTGCCCTGAGTAATGCAGCTAGCAGTTGTGCCAATATTGAAATTAAGAATTGACTTACAAGCTGTTCTTTTTAATTAACTATGACTCTATCTGTGCTCCTCATACTGAGGCAGAAGAATGGATGCGTTCCTTTGGGGATCTATAGGTGCAGCGTGAAGCCACCTGATTTTTCACATTGTCTTTGTGATCTTATGTTTTATATTAAAGCATTCTGCAAACTTTGCTTTCTATTCCATTATCAATGTTTTTGATTTAAAAAATGTAATTGTCTCTTTTTTGTACTCTCAGTTAAATGTAACTACTGCTTTAGGATGGTGTATCATGTTTTTCTTGGCATACTGTCAAGTCACCCTTGGGGTGCTTAGGGTTATTCTGTTTGAGAACCAAGAGAATCGAGCTATACTGCCTTCCATAGCAGCCACGTCCAAAATTATGACAGCTTCAGCCATGCAGGGCTTGTGTATGTCAAGCAATTAAATGGTTTCTAGAGAACAGTGTAGTGACAGCTGCTAGGTTGCCACAGCTGCTTGCCACACACTTCCATAGATTCTTCTGGAAGGAGACAGGGAGCTCAAATGGATTTAGGTAGTTTATTACTCCAGACACAGCAGACAGTATGACCTTCAGGTTTGAATGGGCTGTCCGTCCCCTTACATCCCATGGGGTGATGGAGAGGTAAGCCCTGGTGGATGCTGTGTACTCATTGGGGCTGTGTCACAGTTGAGGAACCCTGAGTTAGGAAACTTCTGTCTTTTACTGGGGGAGCTAGCAAACCTGTCCAGCCTTTGCTCTGTAGGAGAAATATCTTTTATTATTCTGGTTAGGAAGCAAATCTCTCCTCTGAGAGGGACAGAGGGAAACTCTGTCTCTAGCTTCCCAGGCTATTTGTTTTACAAACGTTATTGAAAAGATAGTCTAGAAGAAAAGCTGTCACAGGACAGGATATGCAGAAATTGGACATCTTTCTCCCAGGTGCATGCCATCTTGCAACTTCTTGGAAATTCTAAATATAAGGGATTAAAAAAAAAAACCGCTTATCTTCACAGTATAAGGTAGAGACTGAAGAAGCTGGCTAAACCAATTCTTAGGTAATTTTAGCTATTTCCATTGCCATTTTGGGGTGATATTTTGTTTCTGGAAGTTTTTCCAGTCCTTTTTTTTTTTTTTGGACTTATTTATCTGGCTTAGGTGGACTTAGAAAGTTCAGCATTCTCCTGTGAAGAGAGCCTCACTGGCATTCTAGCTGTTAATCCGCTTCCTAGTCACTTGTTAGTTTTTTGTGCACTCACTTGATAGCTCTTGTGCACACTCCACCCCCACCGTCAAGGTTTACAGAGATTTAACCTCCTGCATTCCCACTGTTGCTCCCAAAAGTGTACAATTATTATAAATAAATTTGGTGAGCATGGGAAAATTGCATAGGTTGTAAAATCGTCAAGAGGCGTTGTTCTTTCTCTAGTACTCGACTTCTTTTCTTCTGTGTTTCATTGTCATCCTGCTCTCATTTCTTCCCTAGGGTAGTTAGTGTGCATCAGATTGTCTCTCTTGCTCAGGCCCTTTCTTAAAACTGGAGGTTCTTTCCTACACTTAGCAGGTAGGTTAAGGTGAGCCTGGATAATAGATGTGATTTACTGCAGCATTCCGCTGCCTCAAGAGTAATTTTTATGTGGATAATTCTTCTGGTAACTCTGCCTCACAGAGCTTACTTTAGAGTTTTTATTCACAGTTTTTTCCATAAGAGCTGGAGCTCGTTTTGTGACTAACGTTGTCTCATTCCTCTTGAGAATTTGGTGGGTTTATACCACTGCATTAGTCGTTTTGTGGTGCTGTAACAAAGTAGCATAGACTAGGTGGATTATAAACAACAGAAATTTAATTCTCACAGTTCTGGAAGCTGGAAGTCTGAATAGGTGCCAGAATGGTTGGGGTCCTGGTGAGAGCCCTCTACAGGGTTGCAGATAGCTGACTTGTCATTGTATTTCCCATGGCAGAAAGAGGGTAAGAGAGCTCTCTGAGGTCCCTTATGTAAAGACACTAATCCAGTTCCTGAGGGCTCCTCCCTCGTGACCTAATTACTTCCCAAAGGCTCTGCCTCCTAATACTATGGCATTGGGCATAAGAATTTCAACGTGTGAGTTTGGGGGCAGGGGGCACAAATATTCAATCCTTTGCAACCACCATAGAGAAGTAGATCAATCAAATATTATTTTAAGCTAGATGTTATACTTTCTGTCCAAATGGGTTTTCATCTAGGTGTAAATTACTTGCAAACAGACGGATCAGCCAGTTAGAACCTAATAAGCATGTCTAATTTCATACAGCCCCCGACTTTCAGTGGCTTGACTTCCGATTTTTTGGCTTTACAATGGTGGAAAAGCGTTACGCACTAGGTAGAAACCGGACTTTGAATTTTGATCTTTTCCTGGTCTAATGTTACGTGGTAGGATACTCTCTCGTGATGCTGGGCAGTGGCCTTGAGCCTCAGCTCTCAGGCAGCCACTCGTGATCTCCAGGGTAAACAACTGATATACTTACAACCATTCTGTACCCATACAAACATTCTATTTTTCACTTTCAGTACCCTATTCAATAAATTATATGGCATATTCAATACTTCATTGTAAAATAGGCTTTGTGTTAGGTAATTTTGTCCTACTGTAGGCTAATGTAAGTGTTCTGAGCACATTTAGGGTAGGCAAGGCTAAGCTGTGATGTTTGGTAGGTTGCGTGTATTAAGTGCATTTTCGACTTATAATATTTTCATTTTAGGATGGGTTTTTTTGGGACATACCCCATAATAAGTTGAGAAAGGTCTATACTTCTAGTTGTAAGGATTGTTTCTTGCTCTGGAACTAACTTTCCTAGTATTATTATATTTTAAGGTTATTTTGAGGTAGAAAAGATAGTTTAACTTTTGGGAGTTTTTTTTCCTACAGAATATTTAGTTTTTATTAAACATTTAAAAAAATTTATTGTTTAGAAAATTTTTATGTTTACTGTAAGCTTACTCATCAAAAGCAATTAGTGATTTTTTAAATATACTACATTGTCTTTTTAAATGCACATTTATGGGACAGATTGAATCAGCTGAATAATTTTTGTGTGTATATATATACATATCTTTTGTATATAAACATATACTCTATATTAGGAAATAACAGGAATTTTTAACATTCTTTTTTTGTATTTGATTCTTAACACTTTTTAAAAGGACTAAGGCTTCCTAGTAAGTGGCCAATGGGGTATTAAAAAACTACTGAACTGGAATAATTTGATTTCATTTTGCAGCGCTTATTTAAACTTATCTTCTTAATGGCAATAATCTTTTCATGGCAACTAATTGGAATATTAAGAAGTTAAATATCTAATGTGTGTGTGCATATATTGTTTCATTAAGGGAATAAGAGATATTTCAAAAATTCCTTTGATATGTACTTCTTTTACAAATACATAATTTTTGGTGGAAATGATACATATTTTAGACTTTTTAAATATACTTTTACACCCAAGGTTAAAATGAATTTAAAATCTAAGAAAGGGTTATAAAAGTGAATCAGAAATTTATGATTTATATATTTAAATGGATATTACTTATAAATGGATATAATAGCAACTGAATAAGATTACAAATTTCAGATTTTGAGACTGTAGTTTTTCTTTTCCCTGTTGAAATTTAAAAATTATGATTATACTTTGGTTCTTTATTTATTTGAACCTACTTAGCACAAAAGTTGCCATTAAAGCAACCATCAGAGTCTTTGAATGATATGTGCAGAACTCTTGCTTGCTTAACTGTGGAAGACTAAAGTATAAGTTCATTTGTTGATGGACAAGCTTCATTTTGCTAGGTAATTAGGAATCCACTACTTTTTCTATAAGGGTGTGAAAATGGAGCTAAATTAAATACCCTCTTTTTCCTGAAGAATAAGACTTAAACCAATTTTTATAAATTCTTTTTTTGTTGTTATCCTAACACATTTCTGTTTTGTTATCTGAGTACCCAAATTGGTTGAGGATATATCTTCATGCTATAAGGAAGAGCATTTTGACCACTTTAAATATCTACTACTCTATCTTAAGTTTCTAAAAATTCATATTAACATTTTAAATGGCAATTAAATAATGAAAGATTAAACAGAGTAAAGTTGCTATAAATAACTTGTAAAGGTACCTATAGCTAGGTGACCATATAAGTGAGCATCAGAATTGGAACTTGTTTGGGAATGAAAGGGGTAGTTACCCATGGCAACAGGAATAAACCAGGGCTGTCAGAAGCATGTCTAATGCAAATAGCCTGAATGATGTTATTTCTTAAGGACAACATTAAGTGGTATATTTTAGTTTAGATGCTTTTAAAAAGCAAATTTACCATCTTACACAGTGGATCCTGGAGTTAATAAAGTACTGTTTTGTTTGATGTTAATCATGTCAGGACAGTTTGCTCCTGCTTAGATTTTTGGAGGTAGTAAACATGCTCTGAACTCTGATGTTCATTTGGTTCTGTTTTAGAGTTTGTTTCTTTATTCTTTATTTGATGAGTTATTGTCATCCTCTTTTTCTTTAATTCTTCAAACGTGTTTCTTTAGTGCTTTGAACATACTTATATAGTTACTTTGACACCGTTGTCTGTTCCCACTCAGAGGTGGTTTTTCTCTCACCTGCTTTTTTTTTTTTTTCTGTTGTGCAAGGGTCACACTTTTCTGTTTCTCTATATTTCTTTCTATTGAAAACTGGATATTTTAGATAAGATATTTTAGCAGTTCTGGATTCTGACTACCCCCCATGTCCCCTAGCTTATTCTTGTTCTTTTAATTTTTTTTGCTTATTTATTTAGTGGCTTGCCTGGATTAATTCTTTGGAGTCTCTTTCCCCTGCAGTATTCAACCTCTGATTTTAATGCTTAGGTTTTTTCCTCCTTGTTTTTATTTTTAAGCTTGGCTACCTAGGAATTGCCAGTGATTGGTTAGAGCTTGTGATTAAGAGTCCAGACCCAGTAAGTCTTCCATCCTTTGCCAGTGGATCTGTGTGTGGTCTGAGGAATGTTTTCAAAGTTAAGGGAGTTTTCATGTCTTCTTTGCATTTAGCCAGGTGTTAGCAGCTGGCAAGTTCTTTTTCTAATGGTTCCTGAGCATGTGCAGTATACTGTACAGGCGTACCTTCCTCCTTTTATTGAGCCATTAACTGACAATGAGCCATTAAATGACGTTGTGGCAATGCTGCGTCAAATAGGTCTATCAACGATTTTTCCATCAGTATTTGCTTTTTTTGTGTCTCTGTGTAACATTTTGGTAATTCTTGTAATATTTCAAACCTGCTAGCAAAAAGATTATGACCTGCTAAAAGCTCAGATGGATGGTTAGCATTTTTTAGCAATAACATATTTTAAAATTAAGGTATGTGCATTGTTTTTTAGATATAATGCTGCTGCACACTAAGTAGACTACAGTATAGTGTAAACATAAATTTTATGTGCACTGGGAAACCAGAAAATTTGTGTGACTCCCTTTATTGTGATAGTTTATTGTGATGGTCTGGAACCAAACGCACAATATTTCTGAGGTCTGCCTGTATACATGCAGCTTTCCAGATGGTTAAAAGGTGAGTATAATCTTTGCAGGGCTTTTTTTTGGCTGCCTCTTTCCTTGAATCCCTCTGTTAAATTTCTGACCAGTCTATTATTTTTCTCTAATTGCTTGCCAACATAATCTCGATGTCGTCTTACATAATACCTCAGGCTGTGCTGCAGAGCTGGCAGTTCTCACATCTGGCTTCTCTTCCTGATTGGGCCTCTGTTTTGTTGTCTTGGAGCTGGGCTTGGGGAGATGGAGCCTGTTCCTCCCTGAGTAACCTCTCTACCCGTGAGTAGGAATTAGTAGGGGAAGGTAGTCACTGGTCTTCTCAGTTTTTCCCTCCTAGTGTAGAACCTTCACCTCATGCCCTGTGAACAGGGCTGGGCAAGGGAAAGGGGCCTCTTCCTTTTTCTTCTCAGACTCGCCTGCCTGGAACAGAACTTTTGCAACACGTAGCTGGGATGGGAATGGGAGCATGGCTGGCTCAGATGCCACAAACTCTGCTGTTCTTACCAGGATTCAGTAGATTATCTTGAATAGATGCTTTTCAATATTTTGCATGCCCTTAGGTCAATTTCCAGATACTTTTTTTTTTTTTTTTTTTTTTTTTTTTTGCGGTACGCGGGCCTCTCACTGTTGTGGCCTCTCCTGTTGTGGAGCACAGGCTCCGGACGCACAGGCCCAGAAGCCATGGCTCACGGGCCCAGCCGCTCCGCGGCATGTGGGATCCTCCTGGACCGGGGCACGAACCCGTGTCCCCTGCATCGGCAGGCGGACTCTCAACCACTGCGCCATCAGGGAAGCTCTCCAGAGACTTTAAATGATTGTTTTGATAATTTTCAGCAGTTTCCTTCTTTTTTGCTGAGGAAGAGAGTCTGCCAAGCTTCTTTCACAGCCATTCTGGAAATCTTGAATCTAGAAAGCATTTAGAAATATTTTATGCATCTGACAGATGGTGAAATTAATTCATGGAAGGCTAAGTGACTAAATAATGCCATAAGCTAGTTGGTGATGAATCTGACCTTTTTTTTTTTTCCTTGATTTTAGGTTCTACTCATTCTGTAATTCCCATGGTTTTCAAACTATCGTTAACATAATATCAAAATTCAGCTTTGAGATAGTGTGGGATATACTGAAACCAAACTAGCTAGGCTATGCTTTATACAGCTGTGAAATCTTCCTCTCCACTGAATACCAGGATTGATTTGATAGTCTAGATTGATGTGTGCCCCTCTCCTCTTCTCTCACTGTTCCATGTCTACCTGGAGCGCCAAGGTGAATTTTCTCCCAGGTAAGGGAGGTCAGGTCTTTGGCAGTTGTATGGCCCACTAAAATGGCTCAACTGAAACTAGTAGTACGTATTAAAATTATTTTAATTGTTTATTAATAAGTGGCATAGCAATATTAAAAAATTAAAAATAGGAAAGTAATATCCATAATCTGTACCCTCTTACAGTTGCCCTTTTTTTTACATAATATTTCTTGAGTTTAAAGCATACACAGTTGATATGTTCAAGTTAAGATTTTAACTGTTCTTGAAATTCAATGTAATAACTTTTGAAAGACGATCAAGATTGTTGAATATATTATTCAAATAATATTTGAAAGACAATCAAGATTACTTTCTCAGGATTGATTTGACTCTGTGGTTTTCTGTGGCTCCATTTACATTGTAGAATTGTTTTTTCTATTTCTGTCAAAAAATGCCATTTGGGATTTTGGTAGGGATTGCATTGAATCCATACATCACTTTCGGTAGTACGGACATTTTAACAATATTGTCTTCTAGTCTGTGAACAAGAGATATCTTTCCTTTTGTGTCTTCTTTAATTTCTTTCTTCAGTGTTTTGTAGTTTCCATTATGCAAGTCTTCCATCTCCTTAGATAAGTTTATTTGTAAGTATTTTATTCTTTTTGGTGTTATTGTAAATGGGATTGGTTTCCTAATTTCCTTTTCAGATGGTTTGTTGTTAGTATATAGAAATGCATATTGTTGATGAGAATGCAAAATGGTGCAGACACTATGAAAAACAGTATGGAGGTTCCTCAGAAAATTAAGAATATAACTGCCATATGATCCAGCAATCTCACTTTTGGGATTTTTGAAAACAATTGAAATCATAATCTCAAAAGAGATATCTGCACTCCCATGTTCATTGCAGCACTATTCCCAAACACAAGGTGTAGAGTCAGCCTAAATGTCCATTAACAGATGAATGGATAAAGAAAGTGTGGTGTATACAGTCAGCCTAAAAAAAGGAGTATATAACAACATGGATGAACCTTGAGGATATGCTAAATGAAATTCTGGTCACCGAAAGACAATTACTCCATGATTCCTCTTATACGAGGTATCTAAAATTGTCAAATTCATAGAATCAAAGAGTGAAATGATAGTTGTCTGGCACTGGGGAGAGAGGGAGAATGGGGAGTTAGTAATCAATGGGCAAAATGTTTCAGTTAAGCAACATGAATAAGCTCTAGAGATCTGCTGTACAACATTGTGCCTATAGTCAACAATAATAGAATTACAGTTTGTGAAGAGGGGAGATCTCATGTCAAGTATTCTTACAGTAATAAAATTCAAAAAAATTATCCACCCCAAACCCCCCCAAAAAAGATTATTCCATATGCCAATTACAAACACCTATGAATGAAACAAAGCCTAATGATGATACTGTATTAAGAAACATCCTGGGCTGTGCTTCCTCACATCCTTAAAAGGGGTTTTATGACTTCCTAGTCAGGAATCATTAAGTAATGTCAATTGAGTAGGTTAACAGCGATGACCATATCTGGTAGGAGAGTCACTGCTGACGTGGTTTCCCTTTTCCTGTGACCATACCATCCTGGGAAGTTGAAGAGCAAATTTTTTTTTTCTGAAGATGCTTTAGAATTTCTCTGTAACATCTCTCTGTGTCTCTTTTTAAAATCTTGGCTTAATTTTTTATTTATTTTATTGAAGTATAGTTGATTTACAATATTGACAATCTAATTTTTACTCAAAGTGTTCACCTGTGGTGATCAACTGTCAGAATACTGTATATGCCTTATTGTGTGGGAGTTTTAATTAAATTACATCTTCTCCAATGCCAGTTATATTCTTTAGTGAAGGTGAATGGTAATGGATTTTCCAAAAAATTGATTTTTTTTTTTGTTATCTTTCTTGGGCAATTCTTTTAAAAGTATGTACGTGAAGTACGAACCATTTATATGTTCCAGACCAAAAATAAAAAAACAAAACCCTCTTAATTGAGGAGAGACTCCTCTTAAATGAGGATACAGTTTTAGGAGGAAAATCAGGAATGTGATGAAGGAAGGGGAATATTACCTTAGTAAGCAGGTGAGCTGAATTAAATCTTAAAACAAATGATGTAACTAGATTACGCTCTACTAATGGCAGTATTTTGTAAGGAAATGTTAAAAACAGCTCTTCATGGAAAGTGTGATCAAACACTGTGGCATAACTAGTATTTTTGTGGGAATTAAATATACTTAGATACTTAATTGATGCTAACCTTATTTAATATTTCTTTAACATATTTTTAATTGTGAACCTCGTGAACATATTATAGTTTATTTGAGGAGAGGACAAATGTATTGATGTATTAGTGAATAGTTGTAAAATTGTTAACCTCAGAAAAGCATTGACTTAAAGGCAAACGGATCAAGAATAAGGGTGTGTTTTCTTTTTATATTGTAAAAGTGGGAAGATTCCAATTACATATAAAATTGTATTATAATTCTTTTATTTGTTTTAATTTATTGATCATTCATTAAATGTGTACTAGCACTCTTACAGGATTTTACAGGTTTAGGGGGAATCTAAAGGTACCTCCTATTCAGAGACTCTGTTTAGTGAGGGAGACATATATAAAAACTAACAAAAACAATATGATAAGTGCTAGGTAGATTCACTTTATGACCTCGTAAGAATAAGTCCATGTCTCTGCATGGTAATTGAATTTAGTCTTGACTCATAAGGAGGAGCTAGACAAGTTGATGAAGGCTGCAGGTTGGATATGGAGTGAGTGAGTGTGTGAGAGTGAGTGAGTGTGTGTGTGTGTGTGTGTGTGTGTGTGTGTGAGTGTGACGGGGGGTGAATGGAGAATCCCGGGTGGTGAAAACAGGTACAATCTGAAAATATGAATTCAGGGAATTTGAAATGGTGGGGCCTTTTGCACGTGCAGAGTTAAGAGTTCTGTTGGGATTAACATAGGTGAGGCTGGATAAGTATGAATGGAAACCAAGGCTTTAAGGGTCTGAAATGTTATTCAAAGCAGTTGAAATTTGTATTGTAGGAGATGTGGGGACATTGAAGGATAATATACAGATATGTGAGACACTACATATCTACCTTTAGAAAGATAACACACAGTAGTGGAGGAGGGATTTGGGGTTGGAGATGTTTTAAATATAAGACTTTTGGAATAAAGACCATTCAAGGTTATGAAAATAACAGTTTGGGAAAGATAATGAAAGGCTGCCGGTGTTACGGGAAAAGGAATGGAGAGAGGAAGAGTCAAACATTTTAGGAGGTGGAACGGCTACCAGGATATAAGGCATGAAGGAGAATGGGGACTGTGTAATGAATTCTGTGTTTCTGGCTTAGGCAACTGGTGAATTCACTGGCATTAAAAATACAGGTGTGGGAACTGTTAGGATCCACATGGGTTCAACTTTAGACACATGGCAGTTTAGGTCCTTGGCAATTTCATTTAAGGTTGAGGAGAGCAGTATATAGCCTTAGGATCCATAATAGGTGTTATAAATGTTTAAGCTGATAGTTAAAGCCATGAACGTAGATGGAATCACCCAGATGAATTCATGTAGAATGAAGAAAGCAGGTGGCCAGAGGAAGCGGCATTCTGGGGCGGGAGGGTGGGAACCAGTGGTGAAGAAGACTGTGAAGAAGTAGTGAGGGGGAGGCATGAGGAGAGCTAGGAGCGTGTGGTGTCTCAAACTAGGAAGAACATAGGAAGGAGGGAATGATTAATGGTGCTAGATACTGTGTTCAGATAAGGTAAAGCCAGAAGAGTGTCCATCAGATTTGCTCGTTCATCTTTAGTTTGCTGGGAACTTTAAGTGTAAGTATGGGGATTGAATGTTGTGGGTTAAGGAGTGAGGAGTTTTGTTGTTGTTATTTTAAATGGGAGAGGCTGGAACTTGTCTGTAGGGAGAACACCAGAAGGAGCCAGTAAAACAAGATGAAGATGTGAGGGTGGGGTGGTAGGGGGCTACAGGATTAGTCAAGGTCCTGGGATGATTAGATTCCTGGAACCCAGGTGATTGTTTGGTGGCTGCAGGTATTTTGACCCTTGATTTTAAAGTCTGCCGCATGGTTCTTCATGACATTTTTTTCCCCTTAAATTCCATATATATGTGTTAGCATACGGTATTTGTCTTTCTCTTTCTGACTTACTTCACTCTGTATAACAGACTCTAGGTCCATCCACCTCACTACAAATATTTCAATTTCGTTTCTTTTTATGGCTGAGTAATATTCCATTGTATATATGTGCCACATCTTCTTTATCCATTCATCTGATGATGGACACTTAGGTTGTTTCCATCTCCAGGCTATTGTAAATAGAGCTGCAATGAACATTTTGGTACATGACTCTTTTTGAATTATGTTTTTCTTAGGGTATATGCCCAGTAGTGGGATTGCTGTATCATATGGTAGTTCTATTTGCAGTTTTTTAGGAAACCTCCATACTGTTCTCAATAGTGGCTGTACCAATTCACATTCCCACCAGCAGTGCAAGAGTGTTCCCTTTTCTCCACACCCTCTCCAGCATTTATTGTTTCTAGATTTTTTGATGATGGCCATGACACAGACCTACTAGAGAATGGACTTGAGGATATGGGGAGGGGGAAGGGTAAGCTGTGACAAAGCGAGAGAGAGGCATGGACATATATACACTACCAAATGTAAGGTAGATAGCTAGTGGGAAGCAGCCGCATAGCACAGGGAGATCAGCTCGGTGCTTTGTGACTGCCTGGAGGGGTGGGAGGGAGGGAGACCCAAGAGGGAAGAGATGTGGGAACATATGTATATGTATAACTGATTCACTTTGTTATAAAGCAGAAACTAACACACCATTGTAAAGCAATTATACTCCAATAATGATGTAAAATAAATAAAGTGTGCCTCATGGATTAGCAACATCAGCTTCACCTGGGAGCTTAACTGTAGCATCTGAGGCTCACATTCCAGAAATTTTCAGAATCTGCATTTTAGCAAGATCCTGAGCACCTCATGCATCTTAAAGTTTGAGAAGAACTTGAGAGAATAGAATAGGACATGATGGGAATGTGGGCTGATTTTAGTAGACTGATCAATTAGAAATACAGGATGAAGTTTAGGAAGGAAGAGTGTAGTATGGAGCAGAGTTAATTTAACAAGATTAAAGTGGGTAATTAAAAATTAAATTTTACATTAATATTACATTTACCATGAGATAGAAAATAAGCCTGCTGTTTCATTGAGATTCATAAGTGGTATGCTGGTTCGGTAAGCTTAATGTTATTACAACCTATATTTATTAGGTCCTCTTCAGATTCTGTGTATAATGCCAAGCTCGCAGCCTTAGATCACCTGGACAATATGTGTAGATTTGAATTTATCTCAAAAACAGAAGAAAAAATACAGATGTGAGTATTTTATTTGCCTCTTGTTAGGTCACTTATCACCATCATCATTATTATCATCTTACAAATGAGACAAATAGCCTTAGAGAACTTAAGTAATGTAGTTACTGTTCCACTGTTAGTTCATGGTTGAGCCAAGGAATGATTCAAATTCTTCTGATTCTGGAGCCTCTTGTGGAAAATCTGGGGGGGAAGCTTCCATGTAGAAGCAAATGAGTATAAAATCTCACTGTCTCTAGTAAGGAATAGGAAAGAACTAATAAACTTAAGCCTTCGTTAAGATAAACTTAAGCCTTCGTTAAGGTAAACTTGCTCTTGTTGGTGGGATAGCTTTCACTTCGCAATGTAGCTCTAATTTCTGATTACCATTTAAAGTCTGGATTAGACCCCAGTCTATTAATGTTCTGTTAAAAGCCTCTGACTTAGTACTTAGGCAGCCACATATTATTGTGTCATCATAAAGTAGATGATAGATGACATTTATGGATATTTGAATTTTAAAATTAGTCATCCTGGATTTTCTTTTCAATTTATACAAAAATGTTTTGTTACTTATCAGTTCAGGTTCTTGTAAATGTGGTTCTCTAAATTTTCAGAACTTTGTTATGTAATTACTAATTTAGTATATGAACTATGTGTACTAGATGGGATAGAAAATGAGAGCTACCTACCTTCCAGGTGGTAGTTTAAAAAAATTTTGTCAGTTTTCCTTCACCCCAATGGTAGTTTTCTTTGTTATTTTTCACAGCTGTTTTCTTTAGATTTTGATATTTTGTTTCTTCAGCTGTTATGGTGATACTGATATAGGGAAACAGTCCCACACTCACTCTTTTGAGGACCTCTACTCCTTGACTATATGTGGCTGATTTCTGTATGTCTTTTAGTAGTAAATTAGGGGTATGAAAAGTTACATACCCTCACCACTTCCAAAATACTTGTCGATTATTCTGTTGCTTTCTCCTTTGCAAAGATACGTCTTATTATTGATTCATCAAATGAAGAAGCTTGAGATTTTTTTCCCCCACCGTTATTAGTGTTTATCCTGATATCAAATTAAAAAGAGTAGTAAATTTTGCCCTTTGAATTAATTGCATGTATATTCTGAGAGGACTGAAATTACACATTTTTAATAAAATTTGATTTGGCTGAAGAAGAATTTGTTATTTTTATGGTGGCAATGATGGAGGCAGGACAGAATCTTGGATTTTGTTTAAGAAGCCTGAGCTTGAAAAATGGCTTTGCCATTAACTGACAATGAGATTTTAGAAAGTTGCTTTTCGTGGTGATGGGAAATCTGGACAGCTACATATGAGAGAATGAAATGAGAACGTTTTCTCATACCATATTAAAAAAAATAAACTCAATATGGATTAAAGACCTAAATGTAAGACCAGAAACCATAAAACTCCTAAAAGAAAACACAGAACACTCTTCAACATAAACTGTAGCAAGGAAACAGAAGCAAAAATAAACATATGAGACTTAATTTAAAGCGTTTGTACGGCAAAGGAAACCATCGACAAAATGAAAAGATAACCTTCTGAAATGAGAGAAAATATTTTCAAATGGTGTGACCTTTAAGGGGTTAATATCCAAAGTATATAGACAGCTCATACAACTCAATATGAGAAAAACAAATTGAGTTTTGCTGAAATAAGCTCAACTTTTAATATGCCTCAATTTTTATGAGTTTGGAGTTTGAGGAAAGGTCAGACTCGGAGATATGGACATTTTGGGATTTATTAGCCTATAGATAATATTAACAGAAACTTCATTATGTATTAATGTGCTTTTAAACAATGTTTATCACTTGCTAAAATGGTGTAAACTACATTTTTACCAGGCCAGTAGCATGGTCAGAGCATTATTATATACTTCCATAGAGATATTTTCTAAAGTTATTAATAGTTATGTATACATTATCATCTGCTCTTTGAGTTTGATTATTTGTTTAAAACCAAAAACCACTTGAGTTATGATTTGCCATCTGTTGTTCCCAAAGGTTAATTTAATAATACAGTTACAATTCCAATGGTTAGATTTTTTTTTTTTTTACCATAGCTCTACTATCCATACCTTCGTAACTTCTTGCAGTCTTTCCTCAGTTTCCACCATTGTATTGAAGTCACTCTGTTGCTTTTCATTGGTTTTCTTCTTCCTGTACCCAAGATCCTTTTCATCCTTTTATTCTTTATGCCCTGTGCACTACTGGTTGTCATTATTCACTCCCTCCTTTTCTGTTCTCATCCTTGCCTTTTAATGACTGTCTCCTTTTCTTCTCCATCAGTCAAAATGTTACCAATTCTGAAGACGTATTGAAAGCATTAAACTACTCTGTGAAGTTGTCTCTTACTATTATAGCCAATATGGAACTTCTTCTTTTCATTATTCAATATCACTAACTTTGTCATGTGCTAATAGTACTATGTTATGAGATGTTTTGTACATGTATGTTTTTTCTCCCCAACTTGTATGATTCCTGAGGCCAGAAACTGTATCTAATTTTTTAACTTCCAGAATTTGGCATAGTACAGTATTGTATCCATTGAAGGCACTCGCTGAAGAACTTCTGTTAAAGTGACTTATGAAAATACAATAATCATTCGTTACATGTACATATATTTTAATATAATGTTCTGAATCCAGGTTTCCCGACATGAGAAAGCCCTTTTCACATTCCCCAAAATCAAGGCATTTGTTTATTTTCAGTCCTTTCATGTACTCAGATAAGAGAAACTCAAGAAATCAAAGCCCTAAATAGCTATGCTAGTATGCAGGGTCACACTTTAGTGATACGTTATTCTTGAAAGGTATGAATGTTAACATGCTATTTTTGTGCTAATGGTATTTACTTCAGAATCAGAGTTGATGTGTGTCTGTTGACTAACATGTTAAAGATAAGTTTGAGGGATGAAGGGCAACAAACCTGAAAACATTTTTTTTAATAGTGAGCTTCATTTTAGAGCCATAAAATTTCCTGATTTGGGAAATTTGGCACAAAGACTTTGGGATTTATTATAAGATCTATATATAAGAAACATTTGGGATGATTATATATATTGTGTCAGTACTTTAGAGATGTCACTCTGCTGTTTTCTCACTGGCATTATTTCCAAACAGAAATCTGCTGTCATCCTTATCTTTGTGCCTCTGTATCTATCTAATGTGCCTTTCTTTTTCTCTGGCTATTTTTAAGATTTTCTCTCTGATACTGGTTTTGAGAAATTTGTGCTGCGCTTTGGTGTAATTTTCTTGGTTTCTTGTGTTTGGGATTCATTGCAGTTCTTATATGTGCATACGTGATCTTGCACTTCTTAGAATGCATGATTTCATCAAATCTTGGGAAATTTCAGCCATTTATTTCTTCAAAAATATTTTTATCCTTAAAACTATTATTATACAGTTATTGGGCCACTTAAAGTTGCCCCACATCTCATTTTCTGTACAATCTTTGTTATTTTCTTTTCTCTGTTTCATTTTAGTTTTATTGTTTCATCTTTAAGTTCAGTAATCTTCTGCATGTATAATCTGCCATTAATCCCACCCATTGTATTTTTCATCTCAGATATTGTAGTTTTCATCTCTAGAAGTTCAGTTTGGGTCTTTCACGTCTAACATTTTGAGCATGTTGAATACAGTATAATGTGCTTTTGTGCTAATTTTAACATCTGTGTTAGTTCTGGGTCAGTTTTGATTAATTTCTCTCCAATTATAGAATGTATTTTCCTGCTTTTTTGCATGCCTAGAAAATATTCGATTGGATTCTAGACATTTAAAATTTTACCTTACTGGATGCTGTTCTTTTTGTATTCCTATCAGTATCACTGAGCTTTGTTTGGAATGCAAGTGTTTTTGATCCTTATGGGTCTCGATTATAAGTTTTATTAGGCAATACCAGAACAGCATTCAGTTTAGGGATAATTATTCCTCACTACTAAGACAAGACCCTCTTTGTACCCCCACCCAGTGCCTTGTGAATTAGGAGCTTCTCAGTCTGGCTGGTGGGAATAGGCACTATTCTGGGCCCTTGTGAGTGCGGCATACTGTTTTCATTATCCTTTCAGATAGGTCTTTTTTCCAGGTAATTTCCTCACATGCAAGTTTTGATCAGCACTCAGCTGAATACTTAGCGGGGGCACCTGTAGATCTCCAGGGTTCTCTCTTTGCAGCTCTCTTTAGCACACTAGTCTGCGATTCTAGCTGCCTTGGTTACCTGCACTTGCAGCTCCTTCTCCGTAAGTCAGGGAGTCACCTGAGCTCCACCTATGTGCCTCAGCCTTGGATCTCTTTCAAGGCAGTGTGGTAGAATAGTCATAGGGCTCACCTTGTTTGCTTCCTGTCCCATAAGCATCACTGTCTTATTTCTTGATGTCCAGTGTCTTAGAAACTGTTGTTTCATATATGTGTTTGCCTTTGGTTTGTTTCAGGTAGGTGGGTAAATACAGTCCCTGTTGGCTTATCTTGGCCAGAGATGGAAGTATTACATATGTTATTGCTTTTTGAAAAGCATGGTGAGGTTGATAAGAGAAACTTTTTAAGGGAGCTGGTCATTTTTAAGCTGGGTGCAATACAGCATAGTACTCATTTTAGCTTTATATTTCCCTAAAGTTATCGAAAATAAGGAGAGGTCTTTTCTAGTATGTGTATGGAAATCAAAGTAGACTTAAATTCTTTTATCCTTACAAGTTGTACTTTACCTATCTTTGCTGTAAGAATTAAAATGACAGTTATAAGTTCAAGGTATGCTTTAAAGAGTTAGTGATTTTAGTGAATGACTGTAATTTGACCAATTGAATATTAAAGGCTTCAAGGGTATATCTTTAATATATTTCTCAGGATCTTTAGAATTTAAGTTCTGTGTAAAGTAGCTCTAGGATGATAGTATTCTCTAGACTTAGTTCCACAGTTTTCTAATCTCTCACCTATGGTAATATAACATTTCTTTTCTCAGAAGGAGTTTACAAAAGGCATTTAAAAACCTAAGTATTCCTTTCCATTTTATAGTCACATGTTCTAATTGGGAACATATAATCTATCTGTAATAATGAGATGAAATTTCTAAAATAGATGCCTTTTTAGAAGTTGATTTTATTTGCATAATTGCTTACAGAAAGAATAATAATATATCATGTTTCTAAGAGTGTTTTGCTAAAAATGTATTGACACTTCAATTAATATGCCCTATAAATTGTAACCTTAATTTTATGTATTCTGTTATGCTAATATCTTCATACATCAGTTACAGTTATATTTCCCCTATAAAATCCCAAATTTCATTGACTTGTAAAGAGATTTTGAAAGTGCGATATAGGGTGTGGGCATTGGGAGGATTTACATTACTTTAAATGAGTGGATATAGTTTTATGATTGGGATTGAACATAGTTTTATTATTCATGAATCTTTTTCTCCTGTCCCTGAATGTTTCATGAAATAAATATCTTCTAATTATACTCAATTATCACTTCAAGTAATAGAAGATAGTTTTAAATTTAACATAGTGAATTGGCCTACAGGTTGTGATGGAGACTGCAGTAGGTGACAGGGCTGATAGTCCAGTTAAAAGCTTGCTCAGTTAGCAGCAGTTGAAAGTAAATAATTAGTTGTGGAAGGCTAGGAGAAACTGCATCAGTTCGGTTCAGTTCAGCAGAAGAAAGAATTGTTGCCTGAGAATATCACCAGGGGTAGCACAGTAGGAAGAGGTCCAAAATATAATGAAAAGTGACATACGGAGTTGAGGTAGCACCTTGCTCAAGGTCAGAATTATGACAGTGGGAAGAGGAGCTAACTCAATAATAGAGATTTGCTGCAGATTTTATTGGTGGTAATTTAAGTCTCTCTCATCCAGCCCAGGAGTTGTCTATACTGATATCGGGGGCTCAGGGGCCCTTGGAACCTAAGAGATCTGAACCAATATCATTTGGTTTGTCTGCATATAACCTGGATAACTTTTTGAAGGTAAACTCTGTACTGTTCTTGAGCCAATTAGGTGCTGGGTTCCTGACTAGTTTCAGTTCGTCACTGTGCTTGGTATTACTGGATAAATTCATGTTTCTTTTTTTTCTTTAAATTATTCTCTTCAGCACAGTGAATTCTGAGTTAAATAAAATTCTCTGTAATTATTTCTTTAAATGATCAAGCCTTATAAAATTGAAACTGAACATTGAAATTACACTGATAGAAGTTAGGAAAACTTTCATGAATGTGTTCTTGGAAAATGAAGACCAGATATCTGACACTGGAATTAAGGACATGTATTGAAAGTTTATGTATAAATCCTAACTTCTTGCCGTCTATCTCATACTTTATCATTTGTCAGAAATAAGTATGACCTAGATTTTTAAAGCAATTGACATTTTAATTTGGTAATGGGGAAAAAACCTTTAGTTGATACTGAACATTCTTTTTCAATAATATATAACTTCAGTAATGTTTATTGATCAACATTTATGTATGTATATATGTACACGCACACACATGTGAGCATGAAACACTGTGGCCCATCGTTGATAGTTTCGAAGTAGTTTTCATATAAGGTTGTTGGTTTTTCTCCGTTTAAGATAGTTAATTGCTGTGAGCATCTAGCTATTTCCAAACTTAAAGAGTTTCTGGTTGAATAGGGGATTCAGAGAGTATAATATAAATTGAGATTTTATGTAATTCTTGTTATTATAATCAAAACCTCATCCCCTCCCCCCAACCCTCCAAATGTTAATTAAAAAGTTTTTCTTTTGACTTTTCTTGCTTGTATATGTTTTAGGTTCATGATAACATTCCTTTATTACTGAAATTTTGATTGAGTTAGATGACCTTTACGTTTATTACAACCTAGAGATGTGATATTCTGTTATAAATGTTGCCCTATTTTATAGTTAATCAAAACTAACATATTTTGTTCCATTGCACGTTGGACCATAAGTAGAAGTACTGAAGTAGATTTTCCATCCTCTTTTATTTCCATATTTTGAAATAGGTTTGCAAGGTTTTCAAAGTCATTTAAAGTAAAATACTCTTAACCAGTACACAAATATAATTCAGGATTTTACTGTTGATTTGATATTTAATCTATGCTGTAGGATTTAGGACATCTTATCATATTAGATGAAGTAATCAGTATTTTCCTTTTTTTTTATGACTTTTTTTTTTCTTTTGTTATGACTTTTTTTTTCTTTTTGTGGGATCTTCCTGGACCAGGGCTTGAACCCGTGTCCCCTGCATTGGCAGGCGGATTCTTAACCACTATGCCACCAGGGAAGTCGGTTGTTTTTTT
>NW_006777082.1:605694-607301 GCF_000442215.2 Lipotes vexillifer | reverse complement strand
TTTTTTTTTTTTTTTTTTTTTTTTTTTTGGCTGCATTGGGTCTTAGTTGCTGCACATGGGCTTTCTCTAGTTGTGGGGAGCAGGGGCTACTCTTTGTTGTGGTGCACGGGCTTCTCATTGCAGTGGCTTCTCATTGTGGAGCACGGGCTCTAGGTGCGCAGGCTTCAGTAGTTGCAGTATGCGGGCTCAGTAGTTGTGGTGCACGGTGCACGGGCTTACTTGCTCCGCGGCATGTGGGACCTTCCCGGACCAGGGCTCAAACCCGTGTCCCCTGTCCCGACTTTCCTCTTAAAGATGTATAATTTTAGTACGGTAGGACAAGATTTCACACATCTATGCAGGATATGTACATCTTGTAAATGTGTTTGTTTTAAAAATTGTTTTGTTAAGCATTTGAGCTATAAAATTCTAACTTGTTGTCTAAATATATTTGCTGTTAGAAAACTATAGTTAAGCTGGGACAAAGCAAGAGAGTGGCATGGACATATATACACTACCAAATGTAGAATAGATAGCTAGTGGGAAGCAGCCACATGGCACAGGGAGATCAGCTCGGTGCTTTGTGTCCACCTAGAGGGGTGGGATAGGGAGGGTGGGAGGGAGATGCAAGAGGGAGGAGATATGGGGACATATGTGTGTGTATAGCTGATTCACTTTGTTATAAAGCAGAAACTAACACACCATTGTAAAGCAATTATACTCCAATAAAGATGTTTAAATAAGTAAATAAATAATTTTAAAAATCAACTATACTTTAAAATGAAATAAAAATTAAATTAAAAGGAAAGAAAACTATAGTTAGTCCATGGAAGAACATTTAACTGGCAGTGGGGGAGGGGAACACTCACATCTGCAATGAAAGTAAAAGAAAATAATATTGCTGTAGTGATAGTATTTAAGAAAAATGTTGAATGATGGAATTAGGGGAAAAATTCCTTGTATTTAAGGGTAAGCAAGTTTGATTAGGATTTAGGTAGCCTTAGAGAATATAAAAAGAATGTTATTAATAATTAACTTTAAGGAGAATTAGAGGTGGATAATGATTCTTATAGTTTATTTTGTGTATAAATTTGTTTTCCTTAATTTTTATCATTTTTCTTACTCTTAAGTTTGTTAGACATATAGAAGGTATTATTTTATTTGTTTGTTTTATCTTAATGGATTAATTTAAAACGAATTGGATAGGCAGTTAGGAGAGAGGGATAAAAACATACTTGAGTATTTGAGGAGGTGACTCAGCAGCGGTTGTGAGATATGAGAACTGAAATCACATTCTTGAACCTTCTCAATGAGGGTTCATCTACCTGCTATATATTATAGATTCTGAAATTTTTTTGTGTTTGTTAGCATTGTGTCCCTGGTAGATTAGATAAATGTGTTTGTTAGCATTGTGTCCCTGGTAGATTAGATAAATGTGTTTGTTAGCATTGTGTCCCTGGTAGATTAGATAAATGGAATATCAATATCAATGTGAAGTTGCTTCACAACAATAGAAATGACTAATCTGAATTTCTTAATAATTATTCATATTGAGAGTTTATGTGTGTGGCACTGTGTTAAATACCTTATGTGTTTAGTGGAAATACCTTTTTTTCCCCCATTTCAGC
>NW_006777082.1:600866-605684 GCF_000442215.2 Lipotes vexillifer | reverse complement strand
AGCAGGAAAAACAGGTTTACTGAAATCAAGAGAAGTAATTAAAATTACAAGTCTGTAACACTACCTGTAACACTACAGGATTCTAAATTATAGGTTAACTTTGCAGGAGGTCATTAGTGGATTTGTTCCCATGGTATTATCCATGGGTAGCAGGCCTAAAGTGGGTTCATTAACTGAAATATTCTTATGAGGATGAGGTCTTAATCTATTTCAGAGGACTATTTTAATAAGCAGTATTTGTATTTATTCATTAATTATAGTGGCTGTCTACTTTATATTTGTAAGTGTATAAAATGTATTACCCCCCATCCCCCCCAAAAATAAAACAACACACAAATGTTTCCCCAAACTATTCTCTGACCAATGTATACTTATAGTAGGGGTGGAAGGTCTAAGTGCTTAAAGTAAGAGGTTAGTAGATTGAAGGGATCTGGGGAGAGATGCTAGCCCGTTGAGCAAGAAATCCCATAGTGGTGATACATCCACCTGGTGGTGGAGCCTGGCAACCCAACACTTTAGAGTGAGGCTGAGGTCCCAGTCTATGGAGAATTTTTTGTTTTTTTAAAAAATAAGCCACAGGCCACACAACTCATCAGAACTAGAACTTGGGTTGCTTCTGTAACAATTAAGATTTAAATTCAATACTTTCTCTTTAAATTTATTATTGTCCACTTATAACACCTGTGGTTCTGTAGCAGTGGGGGCCATTGCTTTAATGTTAGCTTCAAGCTAAGTCTGAGGAGACTTTATGAAGGAAGTAGAGAGGTGCAGAGTGGTATTTTGAAGGTGCTGGTGATGGTTCTAATGGAGTTAAGGCTCCTGATGAAGAGAATGCCTGAATTTCTGAAGGAATGATGGCTTTTGAGACCTTGGGAATGATTTTTCTAGATTTGAAGATAAAAACATACTCACATTTCTAGTTCCAGTCATTAAAGTATGAATTTCTTTTAAGATTCATTTATATTTTTTTCAACTGTGATACACATTATACTAACTGAAACATTTGATTTTAATACATGTGTTAACATAACATAATGTTGGAATTCTTTCAATTTATTACATTGATGTATGCTTTGGGCCAGTTTTTCTCTCTGAAAAAATTGTTTTTCTACACGCACTGTGACTACCTGTAACCTTATAGGAATTGCATTTTGTGGCTTGCTTCATACCAGTTTTTAAGAATATATTTGCTTTGTTTGCATATACTTTGTAAGAATTTATTCAATGATAGGTTATTTTTATTGTGGTTTGTTTTTTAGTTTCCAGAATTAACTGAAATGCAGTCTCAGTATTTACTTTTACATAACAATTTGGATTATATGGAACTTCATTTACTAGTAATTTTATTGTTTTGTTGCCTGCTGTTTACACAGAATGACTTATTTCCTGTGGAGTCTGTGTGGAATACATGATAAAATTTGATTTCTCTGGAAAAAATTTCCATTAAATGAACTTTAATACAGATATGATGAAAAATATTTACTAGGTTTTATTTCCCCGCTATTTGTCAAATGGATTGTAGTTTTTACAGCTTCACATTTTACACTCACTTGTTAAAAGTATTGTTGAGCTTATTAGAGGCAGTTTCCCGTGGTGGAAGATGCAGCATCTCTGATACACGGTGTAGAGTTTGCAGTCAGTCAGCACAAGTAGCCATCTCTGTGGTCTCCTGCAAATTGCCTCATCTTTGCAACAATACACACACACAGGCAGTTCGTAGAGGAAACCTGAGTGGTTAGTAAAAATATTAAAATGCATATAATATCATTGATCATCAGGGATATGAAAACTACAAGAATATTGAGATGCTATTTGTTACTTATCAGCCTGGAAGAAATTTTTAGAAGTCTGACAGTTGTAGGGTTGATAAAGATGTGGGAAAATAGGAACTCATACATTGTCGGTGGGAGTCTAAATTGGCATAATTAGTTTGGATAAGCCATTTGGCAATGCCTTACGATTGGTTACTAACTTTTTTATGTGCTGTGGGCGAATTTGACAGTCTGGTAAAGTCTATACACTTCTTTGCAGAATAATTTTTAAATGAATAAAATACGTAGACATACAAAAGATAATAACCTCCCTGAAATACTGTTATCAAAATATAAATGTGATGCAATAATGTTTGTTTTTCTGTGAAGTCATTTTATAACAATAGTCTAATGACAGGTCTTATAACTGAGTTCAAGGTAGTGAGGAGTAGAAACAATATCTAGAGCTATCAGCAACAAGCAGAATGAAAGAGGAAAATATTCCTGATTTTTATTGGTTACAAAGTCACAGTTACTGTTAATTCTGTGGTGTTTGTTCTCTCCATTTATAATTAAAATCGTAAATTTTAGTTAGAGATTTGTGAAAATGAAGATATGTTTTCCGTCCTTTCCAAGTTCATGTTTTCCCTGAATTCTAATCATGGAAGCAGTGGAGACCCAGTTAAGAACTCTTGCAGAGAGCATCTATAAACCATGAACGGTGCTCATTGTTTATAAGAATTTTTTAAAATCTTATAAATGGTTAGAATTCTTATAAATGCTCTCCAGCAATGGAAATAGATTATACCTGTATGGGTCAACAGGCATAGGTTTTTAAAACAAAACTTCAACTTAAAAGTTTCAGTATGAAATTAGAAAAGAATATTATGCTAATTTAAAAAACATACAAAACTATATTGCATATTGCTGATGATTTTATGTACCTGTCTTTGTGTGTGTCTCTGTAGATAATAAAGATAGATTTAAAAGAAATAATACTTTTGCCTAAATGGGAGAGAGGAGAATAAGATGGGATAAAGAGTTCAGATATACCTGCAATGTTATAAATGTTTATGTTAAAAAAAAAATCTCAAACTTAATAATAATCAGTTACAGATTGCGGGTACATAGGTGTTTGCTTTGTTATTCTTTGTACTTTTCAGAATTAAAACAGTTCTCAAACATTTTAAAATAATGATTATGATGAAATATTTTATTATAGTGATTATAAATAAACATTGTAATAAAGAAGTGGTACAGAGACAGATTAGTTGAAAGGGGATTAACTTCTTTCATTTGCTTCAGGTACATATAGCTTATTCCTGTACATAATTGTACTATTGATATTTTGTGACTAATGCAAGTATTCGTTTGCTTTTTGCTTTTCTATTTAGATTGTAAAAGTAACCCTTTAAATAGCAGTTGATGTTTATGGTAGCAGAATGGAAACTCAGTTAATGTGGTTAGGACTGTGTTACTCTGCAATAACTTAATAGCCCTGAATTTGTCCATTTCTGGCATGTTTATCACCAGAAAAGCTCAAAATTTTATCTTACTAGACCCAGGAAAACGGTTTTATTTGTTAGGCTTATATTGCTTTCTTGTATCTCTTCTCTCTAATGGTTCACTAAATTAGATCTGAAATATCTGGGATTGCTTTCTTCACTTTCTTAGTAAAGAGGTACACAAAATCCTGGTTATTGAAGAAGAACTTTTTTTTTTTTTTTTTTTCCCTTGCGTTATGCGGGCCTCTCACTGTTGTGGCCTCTCCCATTTGTGGAGCACAGGCTCCGGACGCGCAGGCTCAGCGGCCATGGCTCACGGGCCCAGCCGCTCCGCGGCATGTGGGATCTTCCCGAAACGGGGCACGAACCCGCGTCTCCTGCATCGGCAGGCGGACTCTCAAGCACTGCGCCACCAGGGAAGCCCAAGAAGAACTTTTGATAAATACTCCAGGTCATTTTCACTGAAATGAACTAAGGTGTTCGTCAATAAGGATGAATGTAGTGGTAGCTGCACAAGTTAGAATATAATGAAACGTCTTCATTTTCTCAAATACCAACCTGACCAAAAAGTAAGGATTAGATTGAAGTGAAGTGAACAGAGCTTCCGAGAGCGTGGACTCAGTCCATAGATAGGAAGGTTAGTAAGGAACTGCAAAGATGCACAGGGTAACCGAGGCAGTCCCTGGCTGTGTGGCACACTTCTTCCTAGAGAAATCAGAATTTCTTGTCTTTTAATTATTCTTTTTTGGATATCTCTTTCACTGTCTCTTTCCAATTGGCAATAACTGTTGTTTTATTGTTTATAAAGTAATACAGGTAAACATTTCAAATAACATAGAAACTAATAAAGTAGAATAAATACACCCCTGTAATCTTCACCTCTAGAAATAAACCATTATCAATTCACTATATATCCTTTAAGATATTTAGCATGTATGTAAAATAAGTTAATGAGTGAATAGCTCACGTTTATTTTTAAAATATGAAATAGTTCTTTACATAGTATTGTGATAAGTAATCCTTTTGGATTTACTTAAAGGTAAGTTGTGACTATCCCTTTGGTAAGTTTGTCTCATCTTGTTCATGACTATAATATGTTCCATTTCATACCATATTATGATCTAACCAATCTCCTTTTTATGGGCACACATATTATTTCCAAATATTTGCAGTTATAAACAGTGATGCAATGAGTATCCTTTTGAATAAACATGTGTGCCTTGTCTGATTCTTTCTTTAAGATGAATCCCTAGAAACGGTATTGCTGTACTGAACGGTACATACATTAAAATTTTGTATGTATTATTAGTGTGACCATGAAAGATTGTACCAATGTATATCCATATTGTTTACCTTAATATTTTACAGTGGTGTTTTTAATATAACATATTATATTCATATGTGAAGTGGAAACAAAATGTTTTTATAGTATTTTTACCAAATGAATATTACCATTAAACATATGGGACCTTATGTACATACCACTTCCAAGTTTTAATGATCAGCTTTCATCTTGGGTTGCTGTCTTTGATCATAATAGCAAATGATTTTAAAAGAGTAAT
>NW_006777082.1:593300-600856 GCF_000442215.2 Lipotes vexillifer | reverse complement strand
TCCTCCCCCTGCCACAAGCGGATGGGGAAAGAGTGTCTGGACCAAAGACTATGTTAGCCATGAGAAAGCTATGTTAATTCTGTTTCTGCATTTCCAGTAAATTGTTCCATTACTTAAGTTATACAAGTATTTGTCTATGAGGCAGGCACCAGGCTGGGCACGGGGGACACGATGAATGAGACAGTTCTGGGCTTTAAGTTCTGGGCTTTATTTTAATAATTTAGTGGTAGAAACTGATAAGTAGCTGATAATAGGCAACTATTTAAAAAACTAGAATTGTGGTTATAAAATGACATTTGTAAAATAATACCCTGTAACAAAAGGCAAAATAGAAATGTTCACAGATGAGAGCAAAAAAATTTCGCAAAACAATTTAACCACCTAAAAACAACTGTCATTAATGTTGGATGAATTTCATTTTCCTCCAACATTATGAGTATTTTTAATCCTTTATAAAAGTTGAAAGAATTTTACAGTGAATACTCAAAAATACCCACCACCCAGATTTTACAATCAGCATTTTACTGTGCTTGCTTTATCATGTGTCCAATCCTATCATTTATCGTCCACCTTTTTAAAGTAAGTTGTAGAAATAAGTATCCTTCTTTCCTTCTACATGCATAGATTAACCACTATTTTAAATAGTACTGTGTTTTAATTAAAGTTTATATTGATTAACTATGTGCTATAGAAGATGTAGAAACTTTGTACTCTTACATTCCTTCCCCAATTCCCTTCCTGTCTCCAAATATTTGATAAATTATTTTGTTTAATTTTGGAACATAATGCAAGTGTTATAAATCTTGAGCGACCATGTAACTTATCCAGACAAGGATATTTGTGAGAGAGAAAGGAGGTACTATTCATGATTACACAGGGACAGCGAGTACAGCTTGGGTCCTCCTAGGCAAATGAAGATGATCAGACTGTCTATAACAATAGCTGCTGGAGTTGTTTATTATTCTTAGTTTTATACTTATGTGTATTTGTATTTAATAAATTAAACACTATAGTCAACATTTAGTCTTTTACCATAGTTTATTTCCTGAGTTCTTCATTTTGAGTCACCTCCGGTTGGATTTTATCCATAGCTTCTCCCTTCCTGAGTTCTTTATTTTGATGTATCTCTTGGTTGGATTTTATCTTAAGTAGTCCCCCCACCTCTGTGACTGGGTCTAATTTGTACTGAATTCATTAATTTTTTTACTTGCTTTGTTACCTTACATTATTTTTATACTTTAAATAAATAATACATTTCAATATGCTATTGTTCTTTTATTAATCCCTATAATAATAGGGATAAATGGAGCAATAGTAGAAGTGTCCCTTATCCGGAAAGGGAGGCATGGCGTGAGGTTAGAATATTGTTTCTAATACTACTCAGTGTTTTCTACGTAAAGCCCCATGTAATTAGTTTCTTTGGAGGTTTTAATGCCCCCAGTTTTGGGGTCTCTGCTGATAATACAGACTTCGGTTAGTAGGTAGCTGTGATAATTTTGATAGTATACCGTTTATATGAAATAACCAAACCAGATCTTTTGTTCTGTCCAGAAACTTGGCTTGCTCCTGCCATTTGGAAGTAATTTGGTAGATGAAATTCTACTTAGGTTAATGAAAAAGGTATTGGAAAGCTTTAAAGTACATTAGAAGCTTTGATTTCCTCTTGGCTTGCTTTCTGTTGGATTCTATTTAATTTTTCTTGGTTTTAATAATTTTACCATTACAAATTTTACTATCAAAAATTTATATGACTCAAGAATAAACCTGAAAAAATTTGTCTCTTCATTTTGCAATTTATGGAATAATGTTTTTATTTTTTCCATATTCTTGTAATAAAACTTTTCTTCAGCTGTAACAATAGTATGTTGCTCTTAATAGTTAACAGGTGTATACAACCACTTCTAGAATAGTGCAGATTATTTTATGATATAATGCATTATTATAATAGGGTATTTGCTATACTTGTTGATGCTGGTAGCGATCATCCTGCCTGGATCCTTGCTCTCAAGGCAGTAAGGCCCGATGGCTATATACAGCCTCAAGTTGATTTTCTTCTCTGCTCATACAGCTACTCTTATTCTTTGTATCTGGTACCTGTTTTACAGTGGGATATTTATACAAGAATAAATGTCTAACAGAAGGATATGAAGGAGTTCAGGAAAGAAGGTCTCAGAAACTAATGCAATAGTGGAATAAAAATGGGATGCTCATTTAGCCCATGTCATGATTGTTCCATATTAAAATGACTTAATATTTTGATCCTTCAAGTGAAAACATCATGGTCCCCATTCTAATGATGTTGTCTCTTGACAGGAGAGTATTGTACTTCAGCAGTTTTACAGTGAAAAAGTCACAAAGACAACCCACGTGAATTTAAGAAAACCTCCTCCCAAACCAAAAAAAACCCCAAAAAACAAACTGTGTTCACTTTATAGTAAAAAAATAAAACAGAATAACTCCCAATTCTAAAAAAGACAGTTTTTGGCTATTTACATGACTTTGATTTATTTATCTGTAGATAGTTAGTAGTTATTTAGTTGTAGTTAGTATAAACTTTGCCTTCTATCTTTCCACTTAATGTTATAATAGAATTTTTTCACTAGTTACAGACCACATATATATTATTCTAGTCCCTAATATTTCATTGTTTTAATATGCTCTTTATTCCCTGGCTTTTTTATTTTTATTGATGTTAATCACATAACTATGTTCAGATGTTTTCCTTTGGGATTATTTTTTAGGGTATGTTAAAGTAGATGTGATTACATCACACTGATAATAATTTATTATTTTGTATCAATGTTTTTGTGTAGGGCCTTACTTTTTGGGGATGAGATGTATTTCCTAGTATACCTGAATTTATATAATTCCATACATTCATTAAATCTAGTGTTGTTACTACTAGTATCAAATACAAAATATTTCAAAACACCGTATGATAGTTTCTGTGTGTTTTCTCTAATAAAATTAAGGTATAATGGCATTTAACATTAGGGATCTTAACATTTATTACTGCCATGGGATAGTTACGTTTTTCATGGAACAAAACATTTCGATATTTTTCATTGTAGAATATTCATATTCATGTGTCTATATAAATGCACTACTTCTATTTTTGTGAATTAGGAAATCCTAGAATAATTAAAATTGATATTAAATTCTTGAATTATTAATTTTAAATTTGACCACAGTAATTTTTAAGTTCTTATGGTTATGTCAATTATATATACTATAAATATGCAGGTTCAGGAAACAGTTGCTTGTTTTTTGTTTTTTTTTTTGCGATATGTGGGCCTCTCACTGTCGTGGCCTTTCCCGTTGCCGGACGCGCAAGCTCAGCGGCCATGGCTCACGGGCCCAGCCGCTCCGCGGCATGTGGGATCCTCCCGGACCGGGGCACGAACCCATATCCCCTGCATAGGCAGGCGGACCCTCAACCACTGCGCCACCAGGGAGGCCCCAGTTGCTTGTTTTATAATACTCTTTGCACTTTTGAAGCAGTGAAAAAATAGAGCAAAGAATCTATGATAAACTGAATTTAGAAATCCTTTTTTTTAAAGTTACATTTGAATAGGAATAATAAATTATAGATTCTTAGTTTATAGCTTAAAAATTTTACAGATTCCATTCAGTAGATACACAGTGTATGTAGAGGGAGCTTCAGGGCCAATCGGGAGCTAGCCATTCTCAGAATGCTTTGAAGGATACAAAATCATGGAAATGTGGATCTTTTCCTAGGGAAATTTTCTGGGGAGAGTTCAGGTTAATAAAGTCACTACTTAAAAGAGTGTCACTGGAGATATTTTTACTGAGTCTCTAGAAAAAGTTCACTTAATTGAATATTGTAGCACCATCAATTGAAGTTTTGTCCTTTCTAAAAAAGCATGAACGTTTGAAAAAATATTTTCACCAATATTTTTAATTCTACATTTCTCATTCAGCTCTGAATTGAATTAGATACTGTCTTTAACATGTTGGACTTAAAAACTTATGTAACACTCTCCCCCATATAAACTTGTAGCTGCCCTGGTGTTGGCCTTAGGTAGCCAGCTGGGTTCCCTTTTCTGTAGTTACACAGCCAGGTTCTCTTCAGGATCTACACTGAGGAAGAACTGGTCTGGGGTTTTCCAGTATTTCTTTCTTTACTTTTAAAGAGCTTGATATTAAATACATCAAGGAACTCTCAGTATGATTAATGTATTTTTGAATCTCTCACTTTTTCACCTTTGAAGTAATGATAGTTGAGGTTTTCCTGTAGAGTGTAGATTACATTTCCTGCAGAGGTACAATGATTTGCCATGTTCTTAACTAACCCTTTGTTTGAATCTTTGCTCTCTTTATGGCATGTGTACTGTATGCATTTTTTATTTTTGATAAAAATGGTGTATTTGTCCTATTTATTGTGTAGGTCATTGAGGTCTTAAGGCTGAGTGCCCTTAAGGCTGTTGGTGATCTTTAGTGAACACTTTGTAATTATCAATACATGGGGTGATATAATCTCTGATATTTTGATATCTGGAAGCATTCATTGCCCCTTATATTTTATTCAAATCTGAGAAGAATGGCATGATATTAAGAAAATGAGTAAGGATTTTGGGGATCAAATAATTGTAGAAATTGAAGCTAACTTTTCTCCCAAATGCAAAAATATGCATCTGGCTGCTTCTCTTTGCCTTTTCAGTGGGCTTTGATTGAACCTCTTGGATATTCAAGTTGTGAAAAGTACAGCTCTCTTTTCCTCTCAGAGACTTTCTATAAAATACAAGGAAGGACAGAAGGGTCATGAAGTTTCTGTGTGTCACTAAGAGATACCTTCAACATGTACTTCTTATTCTCATTCCAAATTTATGTCCTGTGAATTATTGTAAGCAAGTTATTGCAGCAAGGCTCTTTTTTCCTTCCATTTTTATTGAGATATAATTTACACATGGCACTGTATAAGTTTAAGGTGCACAGCATGATGATTTGACTTATGTGCATCATGAAATGATTACCACAGTAAGTCTAGTGAACATCCATCATCATGTATAGATACAAGATAAAAGAAAAAAAAGTTTTTTTCCTTGTGATGAGAACTCTCAGGATTTACTCTCTTAATAATTTACATATAGAACATACAGCAGTGTTAATTATATTATGTTGTACATTATATCCTAATACTTGTCTTTTTCTTTTTTTATAGTTCCCTGTGCTATACAGCAGGTTTTCGTTAGTTATCTATGTTATACATAGTAGTGTATATGGCACCTGAACAAATACTATGTAGGTGTAAATACTACGTAGGTGACTAGAACAGACACATGAATAGCTATCCCTCTGGCAGATGTTTTTTTAAGACAAGAGACCACATACATATCTTTGTTTTGGTGCATCTGGTCATCATTAAAATTTATCTAGGGATAAAATGCTGGAAAAAAATATGGGTATAAAAGTATTAGTGAGATTTTTTTTTTTTCCTGTTTAAGCTTCACTTTGGAATGAACAATTTCATTACATGTTGTTTAGTGAAATGTACCATTTCTTTGTATTTTTGTTATGAATTGGTTAAATAAACATGAATTGAGAAAAAATTGAGTAATGTCATATGTTGGGGACTGGCATATGTCGATTATGCCAGTTTGTTTATTAATAGTGAATTGTCTTACAATTCAGTTTTTATAAAAACATTAAGATAAAAATAGAGGGCTGGGCACCTATAGTTAGTGTGACTGAGTACCTTACCTTCATTAATATGTGGGACCTGCTGGCCCATGATTTTTACAAGGTAACAGGTAAGGACAGGGTTTCTTCCTTGAAGATTCTAAGTTTTAGATTTCTTTTTCCTTTTAGAAATGGTAGATGTATGGCACCTGTGTCTCTATTTCCCAGCCTTGTGCCAGCAGCAGACAAAACTCAACTGCTCACACCCTCTTTACTGATAGTATCAGTGTGGATTTCAAAACTGTGCTTTGTACTGAATTTAGATTAGCTGCTACCAGTCAGTTAGTGTTCACAGAAATAAGATCTTGTGTGCCATCCTTTCCTGAGTTGGCACTAAGCCATTTATTTAACAGCAAAGCCACAACGATAACACATCAATAGAAGCAAAGTATATTTTTTAAAGCTAGAGCTTATTTGCTGTAAAGCCTTGAGAGTAGGATCTGTTGTACTTTCATTTTCCATAAACTTAGCATAGTGCTGGTCATGTATTTAGTAATCCACAATGCATGTTTAGAAAGTTAGCACAATGTTTGCTATGTACTAAGTACTCAGAGAACATTTGGTAACTCTTGAGATTGAAGTACTAATAATAAGATTAGAAAAAACATTCCCTCTGTAGTTATTCTTTTAGCAACCTGATTGAGGTTGCTGATAGAAATTAACCCGAGGAGAAGGGAACAGAATTTGAGTGCCTGTACTTTTCTGGATGCTGTGCTAGGAGTTTTCCATACATTAACTCATTTAATTTTACCAATTTGTGAGATATTATTTCACTTTTATAGATGAAGATGAGATTCAGAGAAATAATTTGGTCAAGTGACACTGCATGTAAATACAGAATCATCATTTAAACTTGAGCCATTAAATTCTTTTCTATTTTTTAACATGAACATATGGTGCTTTTTCAGTTTTTAAGGTTGCACTATGTTCCATATTATGGATGTTTCCATGCTCCCTTCACTGCACAAAATTCCCTTGGGCATGATTTTGTTTCAGGTTTTATTTTCCAGTGGGAAGAGAGATTCATGAGCATCACTCTCTTCAAGAGACCAAAAGGGACACACAAACAGAGAAGGTGGGGAAGTCTTAAAGGTAGTCCTGGATAAGGGAAACTGTAGCATGAAGAAAAATTCCCAACAAAGAGGGGTACAAATGGCCCTGAAAAGGGAAATGCTTTGAAGGAACAGATGCACCCAACCTTCTCCTTAAAGAAAATCACATGCCTGTCACAGAGAAATGCAACATAGAATAAACCCTATTTGTGGACTGTAGCTCAACCTGTGAGTCTGTCTTAGTAGATTTTAAAAGCATGAATTCACATTAATCCGATTTCTGTTCCTTACTGAATATTTCTACTCCATCACCTTGTAACATTTTCCTTTGAGAATTAGCTTAGCCTTCTTTACAACAAATGCTCTTGAAAGTTTGAATCAACCATGATGCCCTAAAAACCTACCTTCCTAGACCATTTATTTCTTTTTCTGTGCAAAGGTGACTAGTTCAAGATGCGATGAGGTTTCTCTTTCCTTATGTAGTAGTGTTGTCCCTTCATTATGTAGACTCTTACTTAATTTTTTTTTTTTTTTTTTGGCTGTGCTGCATGGCTTATGGGATCTTAATTTCCTAACCAGGGATTGAACCCTGTCCCTTGGCAGTGAGAGTGGAGTCCTAACCACTGGACCACCGGGGAATTCCCTTAACATTTTTATTTTGAATGCAAAATATCATTTGAATACTAGGCTGTTGGTTGCAAGAATTTTTCTGTAACCTCTCAAACCTGTAAGATTCTGCAGTGTATATAGAGATTTAGAGTATGTACTTTGTTTTTTTTTTTTTTTTTTTTTTTTTTTTTTTTT
>NW_006777082.1:584222-588820 GCF_000442215.2 Lipotes vexillifer | reverse complement strand
TCTTGCGTTATGCGGGCCTCTCACTGTTGTGGCCTCTCCCATTTGCGGAGCACAGGCTCCGGACGCGCAGGCTCAGCGGCCATGGCCCACGGGCCCAGCCGCTCCGCGGCACGTGGGATCCTCCCGAAACGGGGCACGAACCCGCGTCTCCTGCATCGGCAGGCGGACTCTCAAGCACTGCGCCACCAGGGAAGCCCTAGAGTATGTACTTTGGAATAAGACTGGGAATCCCCAGTTCTACCATTTACTAGCTTTATAATCTCGGACAGGTTACTTAATGTCTTGGTGCCTCTGTTTCCTTGTCTCTAAACTTGAAATGTCAATGATACCCCCATCATAGGATTGTTATGAGGACTGATGAATTCATTATACAAGAAAAGCATTTCGTACAGTGCCTAGCACATAGTAAGCACACAATAAGTGCTAGCTCTTGTTGTTGTTATTACTACAGATCTTTAAGGTGCATAACTGCTGTGTTTTACAATACCTTTCCCTTTTTATTTTTTTGTTTCTAGACCTGATTTGTTAATATAGTTGAGTATCTTCAGAAATTGTTGCTGACATGTTTTTTTCACATGGAAAGACATGTATTTGGTTTACTAAGACTATTTTCTCCACATATAGAAATTATTGACTTACCACCTTTTTAAAATTAGAATGTTTCTTTAAAAAAAAAACAACAACAAAAACCCAAACTAATAAACCTCTGTACCACTTGCCATGGTAAGGTGTTTCATCTCAAACAATAGGTCAGCAGTACCTTTTCCTCTAATAATGGGGAATTTGAGGCTTGTCAGATGAGTAAAAGTGAGAGCTCACTAGAGATGTCAGTTGCTGGTTTAAGGTAACTGGTGTACTTTTTAAAGTCTGTTGCAAGTAAAACCACTTCAGGGTAGGGCAGTGGCTAGAGCTACCATTCCTTAGACTTCAGCTTCATCCTCTGTGGATTAAGCTTATTATCTCTGTGCTGCTATGGTTGCCATGTGAGTTTAATAATGTAGCATATGTGATGTCCATAGCATGGCACTTAGCATGTCTAAAGCACTTAATATTGAGACTGTAATTAGAGAAAGATAGACTTTTATTTGAAAATATCTCATTACTTTTTGTCATCTAATATTTAATCTGAATATAATGTTCTTCACAAGTTCTCCGGTAATAGCCAGAATTAAAACTGTGGTTCTCATGTGTTTTGATGTATATTCAGAATATGTAGGAAATTTGACAGGAAAAGAATTGTAGACTACATATAGGATTATAGTGGTAAAATCACCCTTTGTTATCTAACAGTAGTGAAAACAATTCTTCTACCAATACTGCCTTGTATTTTATAGTACTTTATAATTTACAAAGGTTTTTATCTATCATCTCTCAGTAAATCATCTAGGTATGTATTGGAAGGTCAGATGTTAATAGATGAGTCCCTCGGTTCTGAGAGGTGAAGTGTCTTGTCCAAGCTTTCGTATGTAGTGACCAGAGCGCAGCCCTTTTTCTTTTCGTACTGGGGACTCTTAGACTGTGCTCGGTGTGCTCAGGTGTCATACGTCTCATCATTTCAGATTTCGTCTGTGCCTAGGTCCTTAGTCCTTCTTAAATGGCACAGTTGAAGCCCTTCTCTTCCGACCACTCATTCTTTCTTGATTTTCCAAGGCTAACAAATTTCTTATAGGAATATAACCCTGTAGAGTTTTTTACTTCTCAGACTTTTTCAGGTAAAATGGACAATCTAAAGATTAAGAGCATTCTGTACAGAGGCTAGAGTGTTTCTTTCACTGTCACCCCACCCTGGAAGATAATCTTCTTAGCCCCCAGCTCCATGGTACAGTCTCGTCTCACTACACCTCCCACCATCCCAGTGCCTGCTGCAGTAAGCCACTATCCTGACTTTTAGCACAGTAGATTTTTTCCTGTTTTTGATCTTACTATAAGTAGAATCACGCAGTGCTCTTTTGTGCATATGTGTCTTTCGCTCAGTTTCGTCTTCGTGAGATCCCTCCAAGCTGTTTGCATGTTGATGCTTGGAGGGGAATTGAGAGTTGGGTTGAGGCTCCGCATTCCGCCCTTGCTAGCGAGGGAGGTGGTGGAAGGGCAGTGTTTCGTCTGTGGTGTTTGGCTAGACCAGAGCAGTTAGTTTTTGTCTTACTAGGTTGCCCTTTTTTGTCCTTTGGGTGAAGAGAGCAGGCTTTTCTTGGAGTTTTTGTTTGTGTCCATTGGTGTTCTTGGATTGCCAATGTCTGGCTACCAGTCTGGGATGGGTGAGGCTGAAACAAAACTCAGGGCACTCACCACCACGGTCTCATCATTTGGGGGTCGCCAGCCAGCCTTCCTTCTTTTTCCCACTTTTCAGAGCCTTCTTATGCTTGTCTTTCATATGACCAGAGTTTTTAGCTGTCTTTAGTGGGGGATTAGGGAAAAGCATATCTATTCCATCTTTCTGGAAGTGAAAGTCTATTTTACTTTTGATATCTATTTTTATAAAGTTTTACAATTGTTAGGAAAAATAGATGAAATATTTTATGCATATATGGTCAGTTAACAGTGACTGTGTTCACCAAAACAAGAACTTTTAGCAGAAATGAATTTTAGGTAAAATATAATCCCATGTAATTCTTTTTACTTGAAGTACAAACTGAAGAATTTTAACCCTGTGTAAATTTAAATTCCTATGTTTATTGCAGAATCTTTTAGCTGAGAAAGTAGAACAGTTGATGGAATGGAGCTCCAGGCGCTCAATCTTCCGAATGAATGGTGACAAATTCCGAAAATTTATAAAGACACCACCTCGAAACTATTCTATGATTGTTATGTTCACTGCTCTTCAACCTCAGCGGCAGTGTTCTGTGTGCAGGTAATGTATGTATTTAAAAAATTAAAAACTATTATTGTATGATTATATGTTAGAGTTAAGATAAAAGTATATAATAGAATTAAACATTTGTTCAGTGTTGTAGTCAACTATAAGTGCATTTAAATGTAAGCTCAAAGTCATTGTTTTCTAGGAAATGACTTTGATAGGCTAATATTTTTATATTGTATAAAATATTTACTTAACCAATCCACATGTAATCATAAAACAGATTTTTTTAATCTTTATGTCCTATATAAAGGTACCTATGTTATAGAATTTGGTTCAAATATTGCCTTGTAGGTCACCTACATATATCTTAGGGGCAATGAAGTAGCCCCCTTAAACATACTCTGATTAAATAGTTTAATCAAGAGGCCATACTCAAGGAAGTCTGTTTACTTTTCAGTACCTCTAATGATGAGAAATTTCTTCCTGTGATATAGAAATTTCTTCCCATGATATGATTTGAAGTGAATGAATTATTTTTCAGTGGGAACATAGCAGAGAAAGTTTTGGACAAGTATAAATATATATACAACAGTGCTTATTTTAAATTAAACTTTTTAAGTTTGAGATAATTGTAGTTTCACATGCAATTCTAGGAAATAATACAGAGAAATCCTATATACCTTTTACTCAGTGACCACCCCGCCCCCAATGCTAACATCTTGTAAAACTGTAGCACAGTTTCACAAACAGGATATTGGTATTGATACAGAACAGTTCCATCACAGTAAGAATCCCTCCTTACTGTGTTGTTGCCCTTTCTAGCCACACCCACCCCATCTCCCCACCTCCTGAATTTATTCTCTATTTCTGTAATTTCATCATTTAAAGACTGTTATGTAAGTGGAATCATATAGTATATGACCTTATAGCTTTGGCTTTTTTTAACTTATCATAACTCCTTCAAAATCCATCCAAGTTGTTGTATTTGTCAGTACTTCATTCTTTTTATTACTGAGTAATATCCTATGGTATGGATGTACTGCAGTTTGTTTAACCATCCATCTGTTAAAAGACACCTGGATTGTTTCCAGTTTTTGGCTATTACAAATACAACTGTTATGAACATTCTTGTACAGGCTTTGTGTGAACTTAAGTTTTCACTTCTCTGAGATAAATGGCCAGAGAGTCCGATGGCTGAATTGCAATGGTAGTTGCATGTTTAGCTTTATCAGAAACTGGTAAAATGTTTTCCGGAGTGGCTGTATCATTTTACAGTCCCACCAGTGGTGTGTGAAGGATGTAGTTTTTCCATATCATCACCAGCATCAGTGTTGTCATTGTTTTATTTTAGCCATTCCATGGGTATATAGTTTTAAATTGCGGTTTTATTTTTCATTTCCCTAGTGTAATGGTGTTGAACATCTTTTCGTTTGCTTTTTTGTCATCTGTGTATCACCTCTTTAGTGAAATATCTTTCATGTCTTTTGCCTATTTCTAATTGAATTTTTTTTTACTGAATTTTGAGAGTTCTTTATATATTGTAGATACTAGTCCTTTGTCAGATATGTGGTTTTTAAATATTTTCTCCTAGTCTATGGTTTGTGTTTTCATTCTCATAACAAGGTCTTTTGCAGATTTTAATTTAGTGAGTCCAGTTTATCAATTTCCCCTTTTACAGATCTTACTTTTGTCATCAAATTGAACTCTTTGCCTAGCCCTAGATCACAAAGTTCTATTTTTTTCTCTTCTGTGTTGTTTTGTTTTCTGTTTTTTTTTTTTTTTTTTTTTTTTTTTGTTTTTT
>NW_006777082.1:566715-584164 GCF_000442215.2 Lipotes vexillifer | reverse complement strand
TTTTTTTTTTTTCTTTTTTTTTTTTTTTTTTTTTTTTTTTTTTTTTTTTTTTTTTTTTTTTTTTGCGGTATGTGAGCCTCTCACTGTTGTGGTCTCTCCCATTGTGGAGCACAGGCTCCGGACGCACATAGCTCACGGGCCCAGCTGCTCTGCGGCACGTGGGATCTTCCCGGACCAGGGCACGAACCCATGTCCCCTGCGTCGGCAGCGGACTCTCAACCACTGCACCACTAGCGAAGCCCTTCTCTTCTGTGTTTTTCTGAAAGTTTTATAGTTTTATGTTTTACTGTTGATCTGATCTTTGGGAGAAAGGATTCAGTCTTTCATCACTAAGTATGATACTAGGTGTAAGAGTTTTGTGGATGTTGTCTATCAGGTTGAGGAACTAGTTTACTGAGAGCTTTTGTCATGAATGGGTGTTGGATTTTGTCAGATTTGGGGGAGTCAATTGATAGGTTCTTTCTTCTTTAGGTTGTTGATGTGGTAGATTACATTGATGGATTTTCAATCGCTGAATCAGCTTTGCATTTTGGAATAAATCCCACTTGATTGTATTATTTTTATGTATTGCTGAATTCTATTTGCTAATATTTTGTTGAAGTATTTTATATTTAAGTTCATGTCAGATGTTGATCTATATTTTTCGTTATTTATACTGTCTTTGTCCAATTTTGGTATCACGCTGATACCTCATAAAATGTATTGGGAAATGTTCCCATCTCATTTATTTTCTGTGTGTGATTTGTGAAATTACACAGTTTTAGAAATTATGTTAATTCTTCTTTAAATGTTTGATAGAATTCTCCAGTGAAACCTTCTTGACCTGGAGATTTTAAATTACGTATTCCATTTCCTCAATTGTTAAGGACAATTCAGGTTTTCTGTTTCTTCTTGGCTGAACACTTTCTCTTTTCAAGAACAAACACTTGTAGCTCCACAGTCAGACTCTTCACATTGTATAATCATCTGTAGACTTTAGATTTCTAAACCATTTTGAACTTTAGTGAAAACCAAAATTATTAGTAACATGGGCCAATGAAAAAAATAAACCAGTTTCTCTCAGACTAGCTTGCAGAAAGCTAATTTCAGTATTCTGAAATTTTCATGAAAGATTTTATCACAATCTAATAATGAGTATATGTTGGGACATAGCTCAAAGTGGGTAGAACAGATGAAAAGCAAAATATTTTGAAAAACACCATTTCAGATGATTCTGAGTTCCCCTCCTATCAATTTGAGGACCAGTACTTAAGTGGACATTAACATTTGTCAGAATTAGGTTAGCATTAAGGACAGGGTATGTTTATGTTTATCTAAGGGGTGCTGAAAAGCCCTCCTGAGGCAAAAATACCATCTTAGTTGGCATTTGGTGTAACAGTTCAGATGCCACAAAAATATAAACTGTCCTCTGGCATCCTACAATACCTTATATATTTTAGGGAGATTATTTCCTTGCTTCTAAAAGTTGAATATATTGATTTCCTGTATTCACCACTGTTATGAAGAAATCTATTTAATTGATTATTATATTTTTTTGCAACTGTAACCTAGAAAGACTTTATTATCCAAGTATTTATTTTACAGTTACATATAATTGTATATATTTTGATAACATAAACCACAGCATACTGTTAAATGGTATATCCTTTAAGTAATAGTTTACTTAATGCATTATGTTGTTAAATGGTTAAATATGGACCCTCAATTTTTTAATGATGCTTAGCTCAAAATAATCTTTATTTACTTGTTTATTACATCCTTTTTTGTAATAAACTTTTAAATTTTAGAGTAGTTTTAGATTTACAAGAGGAAAAGATTGAAGTTATTAGAAAAAGTTAATTCATGGATCAAGATGATGGTGAAGTTGTTAGAGGAGAAAGGAAGAGCCCATGAAGGTTTAGAGGCAAATAAAAAGTGTAGAGCAGATATGTGCTTCCCATACCTAGACATTCTGGTTTAATTGGTTTTCTTTGGGGGGTGGTCAACACATTGACATTTTAAAAAACATGCTCTAGGTAATTCTAGTGTGCAGCCAGTATAGAGACAGGGAAGCTAAGAAGCAGGTTCATGATTCACAGCTTTTTAAAATTTAATTTCGTTGAGGAACAATGGGAATGGATGAAGCCTTATTAGTTATTTGGATGACCATATAGCATTGACAAGGATCCTTTATGAAACTAGAATACTCAGATTTTTAGTGAAGAATCTCTAGAATTAAATGATTTCTTCCCCAATACTCAGCAATTTAGGAGCAAGAACACCCTCCATAGGGATTAACCTGTTTGCTTTATTCTACGAAGTGGATTAATCGGCACATATTCTGAGAATGCTAGTGAGAGTATATCTGAAATGTATAACTGTGGGTTAAAAGTTGGTTAGGGGGGTCAAAGAAGCCAGGGGACAGCTGATAAACTAGGTGTGATACAATTAAGCTAGATTTTCACAAGAGTGAATGAGAGGTTTTGTGTGAAAGGAGGACGGGGTTGAAAATTAGGAAGTTGTAAAGGGTTGATTAAATAAATGAGTAAATTGCTAAAGTATAATGTAGATGATTGTGGATATAATAGAGAAGCTTTAGGAATGATAAGGCTGGGGTCACATCTAGATTATAAACATGTATGTCAAAATAACTCAGGATTTTAATGGAACTGGAGAGGAAAAATATTAAGTGAGCTGAAAGAGGGATGTCTTGGAGTTTATTGGATGAGGTTGATAGATTTACATTATAGAGTAATATAAATTTAAAAGGAGGATCTGTTAAATAATTGTGATTGAAAAGTGGTCTGAGATCTACTGTCATTGAGCCAAGAGAGTACCGAATGTGACCCATATGAGCAGAGTGAATGAAAGAGATCTCAAGGGGACAGCCGAGATGGAAAGGTAAAGAGGAGTTTCAAGAAAAATTTTCAAGAAAAAGTATTCAAATTATATTCTGTATTATAAATTAAGTGCCTCAGAGGGAGTTGTAGATTCTTTGAGAAAGGCACTCTATCATCAGCAGTCATTTTTGTTTAAAAACTTGAATTCTCCTGGGTCCTTCTGTGTCAGTGTAATTTGGGACCATTTCTATAATACTGCTATAATTTTTTAATAATTTTGTAGAGTCATTGAAATGTTCATAGCTATAAGTTTAAAAGATTAGTGCTTTCCTTTGTGAGACTTTTTCTGCTTTTTTCTTTTCTTTAAGAAAAAGTGAAATTTTCTTCTAGAGCTGACACACTTAAAGATTCTCCAGTTGCTTTTCTGCTGAATGGCTGATGAATGAGCTATTGGCTTCCTTGTAAGCCCTCTTAGCAAATCATTCTGCTCTTCTTTCACAAAGTCAGTTTATTCACAAATCTCAGAATTCAATTCTCACCTTCCTCAGTGCACACATCAAACTCCTTGGCCAAATAAAGTTGTTAAATTAAGACTACTCAGTATAATTCTCACCTCCCGTAAGTGTTAACTCCAAACTTCCTTTATCTAATTGTACTATAAGGAATATTCCCCATAATTGCTAAATCTTTTAGATGTATTCTACCACAAAGTTACTTATCTCTTCCAGAATTTGCTAAAAATTCTAAGAACAAAATAACCTCTTCTAAGGTTATTACTGTCATTCAATAGATGTAAGAAAAAACATCCAGATGAAGGAAAATCAAAAAGTACATGTAGAATCAAGCAGGGTGCACATACAGTCAAAGGTTGGTAATGTATTGGAAGTTAATATATTGTTGGACTTCAAATAAATGAAAAAATGATTAGTAATTACAAAGGTATTTTAAAGAGGAGGGAGAATAAATTATTACATTGATATATATTAACTGGCTAACATCTTTTCTTCTCTAACTAAATAAAATGATTGTTTATTATGTATAAACTATTTGGGCGGTCCTGTGTTAGGTCATTTATATATATAATATCTCATGTCATTCTCACTACTCTAAAAGGTAGGACTGAAAAAAATCCGTTTTAGATGACAACATCAAAGCTGAGAGGTTATATAATTTACCCAAAGTCACAGAGCTAATACCTGTCAGGGTTGGGATTTGTGACTCCAGACCTAGTAAGTTTAATGCTTTCCTTAAGTGTACATATTCATTATTGTTTCTATCCTGTGAACTGTAATTTGCATTTTGCATTCCCAACTAAGATTATTAATCTTTTAGTGCAGGGATCCATCAGCCAGCATTCCTTAAACTCATTAGATCATGAAAAGCTTTCATTCAGATTAGCATTTCATAGCAAGGGCTGGTGAGTTGGAGATAGCTGGCCAAGACCATGTGGAAGAGCTCATCAGCCTTTTGTTTCATTACAGTGAAGTCATATTTCTTAGGAGATTCAATTCTAAAGTGAGCACATAATGTGAGAATCGTTTGTAGATAAAATTACCCTGTCCATCTCTTAATGCACTGGTAAGTGCTTTCTAAATGGTTTTGGGATTACAACCCTTATCATTTCCTTTAGTCCTTGGATAATATTTCTCTATGGCCTTAATTCTTAAGTTTTTCTAATATGTCTGGCTACCTGGACAAAGTATTCCACTTCTTTGTCAAAGACTGGCAAACTCTCATGCCATTCACACATTCTTTGCCTGGCTTGGCTAATACGTGAGGACTGTTTCAGACTTGACTGAATCCATGACCAGTTTAATATAAATGATGTTTTAGGGCTATTGCTGAATGCTGTCTAATTTAATTATTTTTTTAGGTCAAAGGGATGTGATTTAAGTTCACTGTATTAAATTTCCTCCTAGGTGTGTTTTCCTCAGATTGGATAATGCCAACTCTTTTACAATGAATAAATGGATGTTTTCAGTGAACTTTCATTATCTGTGTGACACTGTAGCATTCTCTGAGCTCTATTTTCTATATTATTTGTATATAAAGTCCAGATTTAGTCACCCATCTTATAATTTCAAACCTACAGAAAATTGAAATAGTAGTACAAAGACACCAGTCTACACTTTACCAAGATTTCACTAATTATAACATTTTGCCACATTTGATTTTGCTCATTGCCTTAAAGAAAGACACATAAGAGTTGTGAGTTTACATTTTATTCAGGGTCTTACTGGGGACTATATATAGCCTGAGAGACAGCCACTCAGTTAGTACTGAGGAAACTGCTCTGAAGAGGTTAGGGGAGGGGCCAGTTTACAAATTTTTTTGGTTTGGAAATAACATGCAGTCTTGGTAAAAGCAGTGACACACATCTTGGTAAAAGATCACTGATAATTCCAAAGAACAGGTATATGTTAATGATATAGTGCTTTGCTATGTCTGGGAAGATGCAAGAATCTCGGGTCATTGAAATTCTTCCTGAGATATGTGTCTAACTATCTAAGGGCCTGTTTATCCAAAGCACAGGGCGCCTCACCTGTTTTTCATCCTGAACTCCTCTTGGTACACTGTCTGTGGGTGACTGCAATGGTTGCGACTTAACCCCTGTGGAGGTGGGTGATGAGAGATGCTCTTTGTTCTTCTTTGTTCACATTCTTTTAAGTATAAGTAAAAAATGAGTCACATGTACTTTTAACTTGTAGACATCATGAAATGTCACTGCTAAATATTTCAGTTTGCATATTTTAATAAGACATTCTTACCTAATCAGAATACCATTAGTACTTTTAAGTGAAATGGCATTAATTCAATGACATAATCTGCTTTTTTAAAAAGTACTATAGCAATTATTTGTGTACTTCTTATTGCATCCTATCAGGAGGCACATAATGTTCTTTCAAACACCAGTGATGAGATCGATCACTTGATCCAGGTGGTGATCATCACATCTTTCTGTTGTACAAGTATATCTTTCCCTTGTAGTAAGTGTTTGGGGAAGGTGAATGGGTTAAGAGGGGGGACACTTTGAGATAATGTGACTATCCTGTTTCTTGGCACTTTTTTACCCAGTGATTGTAACATCCGTTGATCATCTCTGCCTGAATTTGATATTACATTGATGATTGTGAAGGGTGATTTTTTAAACATTCTGTCATTGCTTTAACATTAATTAGTTGGTATTCTTCTATAAATGAGAGCTTTTCTTTCCTCCATTTGCCCTTCTGAGTATCTCAATGCAAAGATTCTTTTTTTTATTTACTAATCTGTTGCTGTGATTATTCTTCTTCAGTGTTCAAGTTGCCCTAAATTTGATCAGTGGAAACCAACTCCTGTGTCATTTACATGCCTCTGTTAGTCTTTTCTTTCTGGCTCAATGAAATATTCTAAGCCTACTTTATGTACTTTCCCTGTCATGGAACTGCAAGAAGCTTTTTTTTTTTCTTTTTACATCTTTATTGGGGTATAATTGCTTTACAATGGTGTGTTAGTTTCTGCTTTATAACAAAGTGAATCAGTTATACATATACATTTGTTCCCATATCTCTTCCCTCTTTCAAGGAGTCCTTCATCTTTTTGGTAGGAAATGATATTTAGAAATCAAGAACTGGGCAAGTTATACTGTTTGCTGCTGGGATAGTATCATTGCTTGCAGCCTTTTTTAGTAGATAACAGCTAGGATGTGTGTATGTGTATACCCACACACACATACATACATACATACATACATATATACATACATACATACATACATACATACATACATACATATATAAATTATGACTTTAACTGGATATCTCCTATTCCAAGCTAACACTGTAGGGTTTTCCCTCTATTTTCCCTGTTCCATAGTTTTATCTCCTTTCTCCAAAATGAAAACCTGGATCCCAGCAATATTGGTGTATTTGCTCATTTGCTCTCCCTTTCAGTGCATATAAAATAGTTTTAGAATTACAATACCAGTATGATCTCTGAAAACAAATCATGAACTAGACTTCCTAATTTCTGCACAGTTCTTTTCTTCTTTTAGCTATGTGTCAGTTTTCTTAGCATACAACCTGTTAAGCCTTTTTGTATGTTAGTATTACCATTTTTCTTAAGAGAACAAAAATTCTACGGACTCATAAACTGAGTTGCTACTATGCATGTTATATACAGCTTAATATATCTTACGTTCATATATATTTTTGCTGTAATATATATGTTGGAATCACATGTTCACGTTAAAATTGTTTTCCAAAGAAAAAAATAGATGCTCAGAAAACATAGGCGTAATGGACACAATATCTTTGTCTGGCAAGTAGTGAATTATACAGAGCCAGTTACAAAGTGGTAGTTAACTGTGGATTCTTCAGCTCTTCAGAGGCATTGGGTCTATTTAATATATTTCAGTATATTCAGTAGGGTCCTGAATACTTGTAGCACAACCAGAGAGAAATCACTGTTGAAATCTTTGTGCAGGGTGTTGTTTACCAGTTTTTTTCTCTTCAGGGTATCAGAATTGTAAGTAATGTATGGTTCCACTCACACCAGATCTCTCTCTCTGTATCACTATCTATAGAGATTGAATAATTTGAGGTTTTATGAAGATACACTTTGGAATATCCATGCAATATATAGTTATATCTATATATAATTTATCATAAAAATATAAATAAAAGGCATACATAGAGATTTTAATACGAATCTTATAGGAATTTTGATTAACATTAAAAAGAGAAACCATATTTCTTTAAAATCCCTTCAAGGGCATAAAAGATAAAAACTACATTCATCATGGGAGCTATATTAAATATATACAACTATGGATGAGTTAATAATCCTTTTTAGTTTTACATAACCCTTTAAAAAGGATTATAAACTGCTATAGCATTTGGATTGATTTTTTTCTTGTTTCCATAATAAAAAATTGAGAAGATTTAATAGAAGAGTTTTACCAGAACTGTGCCCTGCAATTACTGCTTAAGCCTTCCTGGATGCTTTGCTGCAACTTGACTGCCCTCTTCAGGCTGCATGTTAATAGATTAGGAAAATTTACAGTGTTCCTTCCATTCATAAAGTTACGTCTCTAATGTTCCTATGAACTATTAAAACAGAAAGTACTTTTTTAGCTAACAGTGTTGGAAATGTGCTTATTTAAGTGCTAGGAGCATTTGTGGTTTTCAACTTTCAATTTCAGATGGCAGTGAAGTTTGAAGGGTTCTAATAAGCATTAGTGACAACTTTGCTCATTAGTCTAAGCTGACACAAACATATGCAAGAAGCCAGTCACTTTCTTTGTCATTAGTTAGGCTTCTTCTATCCCCTGTTAAGCATGAAGAAGTTGGAATGTGGAGAGATAAGAGATAATGGAGTTAAGTTTAGAGAACAGGGTTTATGTTATTGGGGCATATTCCTTCTAACAAGTCTTTTTTACCCTAAATAGATATCATCAACATTGAAATATGTTTTTCTCAGGCTTACTGAATTATTTCTAGTGACAAACAGATCTGGTCTCTAGTCCTATTGCTACTAAATTACCTTCAACAGAAGAAAGCCCCCATTTACCTTGTCAGTAGTAAATTTTCTCTGAATATTGTATTTGTGTTGAAAAAATGTAATTTGCTTAGCTTCCCTGGAATTCTTTATGCCAACAGATAGATTCCTAACTAGAAGCAAGATGTGTAGAAAATTTTGCTTGTTGCTTTGGTGCTCTAGATTCTAAAGGAGAATATGTAAGAAATATGTCATATCTTCATTTATATAGTATTTTAATAGCCGCATATATTTTCCCAACTAGACCAGTATAGTAACATTCTGAGTGGTTTACAAACATTTATTTTCTCCTCCTCTAATACATTATGCACACTGTTGCCAGATACAGCTTTCTTAATTAGTATTTTGCATAATCTACTTCTTTCAAAACACTTGTAGTAGTTGTTCACTATTTACAGAATAAAGTCAAGATCTTATTTATCTTTCTCCTGGAAGAGAGCTTCCAGTCTATTCTTTCCTTATTTTCTAACATGAAACTTAGTTCTGTTATTTGACTACATAATATACATTTCAGACTGGGTAGTCTTTGTTTATACTGCTTCTGTTGCCTTCATATTCTCTTCCTGTCCTTCCTTGATTATTATAATTTTAGTCCTTCCATTCTTTTCTGAATATTTTCACATTCACACTTTGTCCAGCTGCTCCAATCCACTGTGATCCCATTCTCTTCTATATGCTGTATAGCATCTACAATCTGCATTCTTTTTTCAATATATGTATCTTACTTGTGTGTTAGTGTGTGTCTGTTCTGTTCTCTGACAAGCTTCTTAAAGGCGGAGACTGTGAGGTATACTTTTTTATTATTGTAGCATATATTAAAACGCTGAATAAACATCACTGATGATTAAGATCTAGATTTTATATTTCATATGAAATTGATTTAGGAACATGATGTTAGAAGATGATTTAGTCATTATAATCTTTCAAATCAAGACCACCATTCCTTTGACAAATAGCATATATTTGTGATGGTACAAAGATTTAAGGTGTTTCTTTTTTTCTTCCTAAGACCACCAATACTGTGAAGCAAATTGGCCTTAAAAGAGACATTAACCTGTGACATAAATCTGACTAAGTGGGCTTTTAGTCAGGCTGTCCAGAATTCAAAATCTCTAATTTAGTATTATTTAGTTTTAGGGTATATGTAATATATTGACTCTTTAGGAAAGTATATTATTCATCATCAAACCTTTATTAAATGCCTATTCTGGACTAAGGCCTGGCCCCCGAACAATCACTGCATAAACATAGTATGCATAAGCAGAACAGTATATGCATAAAATAAACAGTGCTGCACGACAGCTGAGAATTTCCATTTCTGCCAGTTGCCCGAAGTATTATAGAGAATTGAAGTGGCTTCTGAAGGAGGGGCATTTTTGAGCAAGCTTTTGAAAGAAGGGAGGACATTTTAAGCAGAGGATTTAATGATTTAAAGCTTAAAGAATGAACACGGGGTGTCACAAAACGGAGAGACCCTTTGAGCATGTGGTATGTTCCTATGGATACAGACTGTAGATGTAAATTGTGGCCAGGGGATAGGGATTCTTGTCTTCTCTTCTGCCCATGGTCTTCGTTATGTAGGCAGTGGGGAACTCTTTAGGACTTTGGGACAGAGGATAGAACCCACAGTTGATTATTAGGAAATTAAACTGAGGGAAGTGGATGGTGTAGAAAATAGAGTTTGAAGGCAAAATGAATCCATCCTCTTTGGCCCCTCAATACCACTTATCACATTTTCTTGTTTTATTTTCTTCAGAGTATTTCCAGCTTTCGGACATTTTGTGTATACTTGTGTGAGGCATCTTTTTCTCACTAGAGTGTATTCTCCTTGAAGTCAGGGCCCTTGAACTTATTATTCAGTCCTTCATTACCTGACACATTGTTGGCACTAGTATATATTTGTGGAGTGAATTAATGAGTGAATGAATATATACTTAGTAGATTCTAATAGGTCTGGGGTAGGTTATAACATTATAAGGGAAAAAAGTTCAAGATTATCCCAGTCTTATGTCATTCCATAAGATACTATACACAGATGTTGAATACTAAAATTTGATAGTATTTTTCCTGTGTATTTTTCAAAATGAAGCATTTTCATTTCTCAGAGCATCATTATCATAAGAATGCCAGTTTTTGCAGATGTGCCATTTCCCTAAGTTTCATTTTAAAAGTTAAAATGTGCTTTTGTGTAAGATGTTCTTTTGTGTAAAAATAAACTGCTTTCTTAATTGTTATGCTATCGTTTCAACGATTTTTTTTAAGGCCGCACTGGTCTCTTAAGGTTCATTAATACAGAAATGTTCAGATCTACTTAATCGTCAGTGCCAATTCACCGTGTGACACTACTATGCATTTTTTCTTTGAAAATCAATGATGAATAATTACCTGTAACATTATATTCCATATGACAAAAATCAACTCAGATTTTAGGGCTCATATTGGTCCTTTTATTTAGGGTTGGAAGAGGAGCCGTGAAGCACTGTTTTAAATAGATGAGGGAGGGTGTGAACCATGTAATCCGCGTGTATCCCTCCAGGAGCCAGAGAGCGTGTTCCCATTTACATCACAGCTTCATCTCTCCAGCACCTTGAAGTCTTTCCCTTCCCAGCCCTCGTACTTGCTGTTCCTGCTCCCCGAAATGTCCGTTCTCCAGCACTTTTCAGCGATGGCTTTTTCTCATCCTTGGGATTTGAGCATTAGTGTCGCTTCATCTGAGAAGCCTTTTCTGACCGCGTCATCTGAGTAGATTCTCCATTGTTTTCTGTAATACAAGTCCATGTAATTTTTTTTCTCAGTGTATATCTTACTTTTTAATGATTTTCATTTGTTTATTTGGTTGTCTATTATATGTCTCCTCACTAAAACGTCAACTCCATGAAAGCAGAGACCTTGGAGATTAGCTCACTTCTTGCTATTAGGTGCTCAGGTTAAATCTTATTTAACCACCAAAGTTTTAAAAGTTTGTAATTATTTCATTTGAACAGATTCAGAATGTATACAATATAGTTTTCTGCCTAGTGAGCACAGTGCAGTCTCAGGCTGATCTTTACGGTGGTCGGTTTTTGTACTGTGCTCTCTTAAAACGTGCCCTTAAGGTCTTTATGCTAAGTGACCTCAGATTATAGCCTTGTTCATATTTAGCCCAGTTAAATATATTTTAATCATAGCACTGTTATGTGCTCCTTGGTAATAAAAAAGGGCCTAGAATGTCCCTAGCCCTTGCACTCACTTATTTGCAGACTTAGCCACAGGCAATCACTGTTATTCCTTTGTGTTTTTTTCTTCTGGTGTTTTTTTCATACCTCTAAATGTTAGTCTTATATATTTCATGCAGTAGACCTGATCTTTACATTTCTGGCCCTAATAGGTGAGGATTTAACTCATCTCACCCCTTACCACTTTTATAGTTTTTATTATTGTACACAGTAAGTAGCACTCTTCTATTTCTTGCTCGTAAGTGTAAGTGATGTCTCTAGCAAGTACACCTTCTTCCTCCCTTTTACCTACCAATCCTGTATTGTCATAGTTGACAGCTCTTACATTCTGTACTGAACCATCATTACATCTGTGCTCTGTCTGTAGGTTGACTTATTGTTTCTACAGAAATAGCATCATTTGCAAAGTAGTAGGTTTTTATTATGGTTCCTTTTCCACAGTGCTGTTGTTTATGACCCCCTCCCTGACGCAAAAGAAAATGTTCAAAATGACTGCCTTTTCCCATCACCTAGCAATCAAGATTATGATACATTTAAATTTTCTTCTTCTTTGGACCTTGCCTTTTAGATTCATTTTGTTGTTGTTTTTCCTGTCGCAGGACCACATGTGCCTTAACGATAGTCTGGACATCGTGCCACTCTTTCTAATTGTAATGGTTGCTTACAGTCGGTTCTCTTCATCTTGAAGTCCAAGTAAATTCCTGTCCTGATTTGTATTTCATAGCGTTGTAGTTGGATCACAGCTTTCTTACACATCTTCCACCTTTCCTACTGCATCATATTTCTAGTTGCCCTTTTACCTTCCTTACAGTTCTTCTATCACACTCTCATTTTTACCATTTCTATCAATTATAGCCTAAGGTAATTTCATATGACTTACATTTCTTCAAACGTGTTTATTTCAGACTTAATCGTTTGGCTTGATATTACAATTCTAGATCGAAAATAACATGCCCTCAAAACTCTGAAGAAATTATTCTGTTATCTGCCAGCCTCTAGTGCTGCTAATAACCAGTCCAATCCCGGTCTCATTGTTTGCCTTTGTTAAGTACTTTTTTTTTTTTTTTTCTGCAAGTTTTTAGGATCTTCTTTTTGTTTCCAGAAAATTTCCTTTGTCTATTCTCTTTTGGGGGCTCCTTCTATTTGAAGATTGGGCTTATTGGATTATATGCCTAGGTACCTTTCTCCTTCCTCCCACCAATATTGTCCACCTGTGTCCTTCTTGTTCTTTGAATTTTATTTAACTCTATCTACTAATATTGGTGTTTAATTTGAGAAATCATTTTCTCTTTACAAGTGCTCGCTCTTTTACTTTCCTTGCTCTTTTTTTTTTTTTATATGGCATTGTTATTTTTTTGTGAATACTGTTGGGAAAAGCAACAGTATGATCATCCTGCCATGGGCTTTGATGATCCTGCATGTTCTTGCTGGGCATGCCAAGAATGCAAAGGGTTGTGTGTGCAGTGACAAGCCTTAAGGAGTGACATTATGTGTTTCACTGAACAAAGCATGGGGTTTATCATCATGTGCTATAAAAACAGTAAGTCCTCCAAACTCAGTATGGCTCTCCTGTAACACAGTGAACTGTGTGTGCAGGTATTCAGGAAGGGCCTTTTGTGCCACCCCATGAACTTGGGGGCATGGGGAACTGATGCAGACAAACACGAAGAATAAAGTCCATAAGGTCTCTAACCCAGGAGTCTGATGGCTTCTGCCAGCATCCATGAAACAATCATAGGCTAGCTCGTTAGCAAGATGAAATCTCAGAGCCAGCATCTCTGCTGCTTCTAATCCAGTATTTTTCCTAGTTTCTCCTTGTACTGCAGTCTTCTCTGAGATTGTAACTTCCTCCATCAAAACTTTTCCACTAGCCTTATGTTTTCCAGATAGTTCTTGAAATCTCTTATCTGCTGCTGACTCCACTCCGAGTCTTTTTGTGACTGTGGGGTTATACCTTTTTATATCTATACTTCTTTTGGGAGAGACTCCCCAGATCTCCTGTGAATAGTCAACCGTATGGAAGAAGCCCCTCTCTCGCTTTTTAAAATTAAAGTTTTAGTAATCACTGTTGCTTCTTTTTCGATGACTATACCTACATCCTTCTAGCAACACCGTTTCTTTATTTCTACTCCCTGCCTTCACCTAAAAATAGAGCTTTAGTATCTGGCATATCAACAAAATGTCCAATAGAAACAAATTCAAAATAGGAGTAAATATGCTCTTAGAGAAGAGCTTGTTTGTGGCATTTGGTTTAGCTACTCAAATTTTTGCTTACTTTTAGGTGTGAATGTAAATGCATTTTTAGATAGATGGAATATATAAAGGTGCAGTACAACTGTATTTACAGTTTTAAAACCTATATCCATGATTTTTATTTCTCCGTTAAAGTGAATTCCAAAATTCTTAAAAATTGCTCTATGCCTGTTACTAAAAATCATCAGAAGATTTAAGTTATATGTATAGGAGGCGGCACAAAATGATTTTATCCCCTGTAATAAGAGTTGTCGGGCTTCTTATTTAAAGGGTCAGGATGGGCTTTTTTGCCCACACGCTTTCTATTAGAACTCCTCCACTCTGCCCTTATGTAGCGTAATAGAAAACATAGCAATAAGTAAAGGAATCAGTGTGGCTGTGATGCAGTAACGCTTTATTCACAAACGATAAAGTTTGAATTCTGTATAATTTTTACATGTCATGGAATATTCTTTTTATTTTTTTACCTCCGTTTAAACTATAAAATCTACTCTTAGCTTGCAGTTCATACTAAAACAGGCCAACTCTTGTCCCAGAATTACCTGTTTTATTAATAGCTTTGTTAATGTTTCAATACTGATAACGTTTCTTCTCTGTCCCATTATCCTTACCAGGCAGGCTAACGAAGAATATCAAATACTGGCTAACTCCTGGCGCTATTCCTCTGCTTTTTGTAACAAACTCTTCTTCAGTATGGTGGACTACGATGAGGGAACAGATGTTTTTCAGCAGGTAAAAGAGTTTTATTTTAATAACATATTTAATAGAGTTAGTTATGATTGCCGCATCTCTGTTTGCCAGATAAAAATACAATTGTGCATGCAGTGAGTAGTTATTAATTATGTGATATGATTACAATAATTACAGTCAATGTTACCTTTATCAGTACATAGTTTTTGCCATTAGTGAGTAAACACATTTTGACTTTTCCATTATAGAGGAAGTATGTTTTTTCAGCATCCAGTGGCAGTTTACATGCATTAGCCTTATTTTGATATATTGTATGTGGTTTGGGTGGTATTTTGCATAAATTTGTGAAATTTTATATAAGATTCAGTGTAAGTTTTACTTAACCTTTATGCTGCTTTGGGGGGATATAAGGCCTTTAAGGGGGTAATTAAGGTTAAATGAGGTCATAAGGATGGGACCCTAACCCAATGGGACTCACGTCCTGCTTCCTATAAGGATACCAGTCCCATTGGAATTTGTCGTGATTACATCATCATCGCTAACATTGAGTCCTTATAAGTCCAAGGACTCTTCTAAGTACTTCATGTGTTTTCTCTCATTTAGCTTCATAACAATCCAAAGAGAAATATGTTTTTTTGTTTTGTTTTGTTTTTTTGCGGTACGTGGGCCGCTCACTGTTGTGACCTCCCAGCCGCTCCGCGGCATGTGGGATCTTCCCGGACCGGGGCACGAACCCGTGTCCCCTGCATCGGCAGGTGGACTCTCAACCACTGCGCCACCAGGGAAGCCCAAAATATGTTGTTTTTATCTCTATTTCATAGATGAGGAAATTAAGGTATGGAGAGGTTAACAGCACTTGTCCAAGGTTACAGAGTTAGTATATGGAGATAACAAAATAAAATGGTGATAGAATTTGAGCTCAGCCGTCTCGCTTCGCTGTTACCCTGCAGTTATTAATTTCTTGTATTTATCACTACTTGATCATGCCTTTCAAATGTAAAACTTAGTGCCATACCCAGCATTGATTAGTTTGGGTATCTTGGTCTATTTTATTTTTCTCACATGTGACACTCTGGCGCAGTTCTTTACCACGTCATGGAAAAGTATTTAGTTCTGTAAAGACTCAAGCTAATTGGAAATGGTCCATTAGTGAGTGTTTCTGCTTACTTGCTTCCAGATTGATAATTCATTCTTCTTTGACAGTTTCTAGTTGAATAGAATAAATTCTCTCTTTTTGCCTTCAATACCCTTTACCCTTGGGCTTTCCTATTAGTATTCTTCATTTATTTTTTCCTTATAAATTTATTTTACCTTTTGGGCATGTTTCCCTTTGTCCATCTATTCAGGAAGTATTATTGAATTGGTGAGAAAAACATACATAGTTCTTCCCCATAAGGAGTTTATAGACTAGGGAGCTAATAATATAAAGAAAAACACATAAACATAAATGTGTAATTTCAAATAACCTTGTAAAGGTAAATTACAGTGCTATAACATCCAAATATTTTTTCATGTAATTTATACGTCTGTGTAGAATCTCAGGAGACTTGGCCTTAGAGATCATCAGATGGTAGTGCTATATATATAGCATTTGGTATATACATGAATATATATGTTCACTCAGTATATACATGAATCCTCTCTGCCATCTTAGAAAACAGTCACCCAGGTCCAGTCTGATTGCTAGAGCAGAGAGGCTTCAAGCCCAAACGTCTACCCTGGCCAGGCGTGGAAGCTGAATGAGGGAAACCAGTTACATGAGTTTAGTTTCATTATGGGATCTTTGTTTATGTACATACTCAGCATATTGAAAACATTAGTTCTTCACTTGAATAATTAAATATGTTCCCTCCTATCTTTATTAGAACAAAATCTTTCTTGGTCTTTTTTAAAAAAATAAATATTTAATGGAAACACTCAAATTTCACTTTTTTACTAACTGCTATAAGAAATAAAATCAGCAGAATGCCATGCAGCTGACCGTTGGTTTCACTGGCATGGGTGGGGCTACAGCAGACTGGACAGGACCAACCGACCCAGTGAGGGAGATGCAGCTCAGCTCTCTCTCTAGTGAAGAAATACAGGCCAGTGGAGCTAGATCTGTTTTTCAAGTAGAGACCCAAATAATGAATTTTTATATGAAATTTCTCTATCTTTAAAATGTTGGCAGCTAATTCGAATTAAAGAAAACCAAACAAAATTGTGGGACAAAGTAATCCTTCCTTTGTGCTAGGTACTGACTATATAGGCTGCCAGTATATAAACATATAGATATACTGTTAGGTATAATTGTTGAGTTCTTTTATATGCTTTAAACATTTTTTTTAACTTTGGCATAGATGTAAGAGTTGAAGTCAGGGGCTTCCCTGGTGGCGCAGTGGTTGAGAATCTGCCTGCCAATGCAGGGGACATGGGTTTGAGCCCTGGTCTGGGAAGATCCCACATGCCGCGGAGCAACTGGGCCCGTGAGCCACAGCTACTGAGCCTGCACGTCTGGAGCCTGTGCTCCGCAACAAGAGAGGCCGCGACAGTGAGAGCCCCGTGCAACACGATGAAGAGAGTGGCCCCCGCTCGCCACAACTGGAGAGAGCCCTCGCACAGAAATGAAGACCCAACACAGCCAAAATAAATAAATAAATAAATTTATTTAAAAAAAAAAAGAGTTGAAGTCAAGATTGTTTTTAATTGAAAAATTTCCTCAGGTTAATTTTGAATCAGCAGAATTCCAAACACAGCACTGCTTTGTTTTTCGAAAACCTAGCCCCTGGCTTAGCAATGAGAGTTTTCATTTTAAAATGCAGAATTGCATAAAAGTTATAGCTGCTAATGATTTTTTTTTTTTTTTTCCTTGCGTTATGCGGGCCTCTCACTGTTGTGGCCTCTCCCATTTGCGGAGCACAGGCTCCGGACGCGCAGGCTCAGTGGCCATGGCTC